>NC_051289.1:9749991-10060953 GCF_015220745.1 Sebastes umbrosus
ATGCATGTGTATATTTATTATTGGAAATCAATTAACAACACAAACCAATGACAAATATTGTACAGAAAACCTCACAGGTACTGCATTTAACATAAACAATATGCTCAAATCATAACATGTCTCAAGCCCAACAGGCAACAACAGCTGTCAGTGTGTCAGTGTGTCAGTGTGCTGACTTCACAATGCCCCAAACTGTATGTGATTATCATAAAGTGGGCATGTCTGTAAAGGGGAGACTCGTGACAGTTTTTCCTTGCCAAAATTTAGCGCAAGTTTGGAGCTTTATTTAGCCTTGCACAGCATGTCGGGGGGTTTTCTAGTTTCATATGATACCAGTATCTTCACTCTAGCTTTAAAACTGAGCCCGCTACAACCTAAAAATCACAGGTTGCGTTAATGCACTAATTAAATTAGTGGCGTTATAACAAATTTGGGTAAACACATTATCACTTAACTTTGACAGCCCTATTCGCAATGTAATCCTATCAGGGCAAGCTGGCAACATCATTTACATCCACTAAAAGTGCTTGTTTTTGCCATGACAGGCTCTGATTGTTACTATAAGTGTCTGATATTATGGAAAGAGTCTCGCTCAAGGAGAAATCTTGTTCTGAAATCTGGTGAAGTGAAGTGTTGCCAGAAGACAATGGTGGAATAGTGGAATACATCCATGGAGGATACACAAGTGCCAGCCGGGCAGAGTTTGTTATTTTGGAGTGCAGAAAGAGGAGCTTTGTGTTATCTAAAAGATTTTCTCTGGCTGAATATTTAGATGATTTCGACAATGTGGATGAGGGCTTTGAATTCAATGGCCGCCCAAATATATTTTAGCCAGACTATACGGATATTCAGATTTCACAACGAGACTTCTCCTTGAGCGGGACTTGGACACAATAACAAGCGAAAGGTAAAGAAAACACATTATTTCTCTGTAGGGTTCTTTCCATAATGTTGTCAGACACTTATAATAACAACATTGACGCTGCTCACTTGCCCTCGCAGCTCATTTCGTGGCTGACGGTTGCAGCGCTCTCCCTCAATACTGTATATACTCAATTTCAGAAATGTTGTCCCCATTAGTCACTTAGATACAAAAACATGGGGACATAGGATCCACGTTGAAAAATACCAAAGTTACCCTTTAAGCTATTTAAGATTGAGAAGTCTGCGGTCTTGTTTAAGGTTTGGGTAAGTTATTGATAAGTTAGGGTTTTGTTTTTATTCTAATCATAATCCAATCTTTTTAATACATATGAGACAAAATACATGACAGTTAATGCCAAACTAAATACAAAAGTACTAATTCTATGCAAGATCAGGCTTTAAAGGACCCCCATGAATATCAACATATATGCACGTGCACACACACACACATCAAAAAAATAATCTCTGAATATTTGCTGTTTAGGATGCAAACACAGCGGTGTGGCACCATGCCGAGGCATGAAGCCAATCAGGCTCTGCCAGCTGTCTCTGCCCTCCACACACACTTTGATGTCTCACATAGGATGGCACTGAATGCTAAGTGTCCCGGGCAGCAGTTAGGGAGAGGATATCTGTGTGATTATCGGGGACGTAGCTGCCGTCCTGGATACACTTAACGTCTTTTGTCATACTTTTAGAAGAAGTTACCGGGGCCCCATAAATCCTCCTAACCTGATATGAGCCTGAGTGCAGCCTGAGATCCTCTTTTACTCTTTTAAAACACACACTTTGTCAGCCCCTCATTGTGTTTTGGTGCATAAAATAATTTATGCAGATAGGTACTCCTGTTTTAGCATCATAGCTTTTCTACACTAAGTCCAAATATGATGCCTGGAATAATAAAGGGACCAATATTTTAGGCAAGGGACCCTAGTCTGACAGGGCTATTACTAAAACAGAGCTCCCTCGCACCCTGCAGTCAATATTAGATCTCATGCACCCTATGGATTTTCAAAAGCAATATCCTGCTCCCAAAAGCAGTCATTCCTCTTTATCAAAGGCCTCTAAGCTATTTGAATGGAGGTAATTAAGCACTTTCATCTCAGCCTCATTCCAATAAAGCCCATCTCTATTGTCACTGGCGAAGGCTGGCTATGGCGATTAAAATCTACTGTGTAACCAAAGAGCGATTAGCAGGGTTGAATCACAGGGGTTATTTCTTTTTTATAGACACTTTTAGCACTGTACAAGAGGAGTTCGACCTCCATTTATTCCTGTTTGTACATCCGGGTCAGCGCCCAGTGAGTGTAGTTAGCCAGATTTCTTTCACTCTAAGCTTTTGTTGTGGGAGCACAATTGAGGACAAAGCTAAACAGGCTCAAAGCTCAAGTCAAACATTTTCTCCCTGGCAGCCCCTCACGCTGAACATAAGAGCATTGGAAAAAGAATCTGCTCGGTGGACTCTTTCTCCGGCTCCTTTGACCCTATGGTGGAAGATGGATTGTAATAATAATTGCTGGCCATCTGGGCACTGGACTGTGAAAGAACAGCCCCTTGGAGTGCAGCCACTAGACTCTCTCTCCTCAGGCATACGCTGCTATGGTGATGCCAGCTCTCGGGCAAGGACAGTTGTAGCCAGCAGTCCATAACTACCCCTCCGATCCCCCCTCAGGAAGTAAAGCTGACGGATATGACAACAGCTGTGAATATGAAACATCTGTTATAATAGTAAAACTTTAACATGTAATGAGTATCATTAAGAAACTGATGGCTTTTAGTTTACATAACATGGATTGTCGCTGCATTGCATTCTGGTCTGCAGAGACTCCAGTCAGAAGAGAAACTAATGCATCTCCTGTGATGGATTTCTGCCTGCATGGTTTTTGAGTAGAGATGCAAAATATCAAGTATAAGAAGCTCTTGCGCTTTGATTCTGAGCATTTCCCCCCCAAAAAATTACATTTACTGTTGTTTCAGCAGCTACTACCCCATAATTCATAATATACTATTATTGTCAAGTGCAATACGGATTAAACTGCACAATAAATTGTACAATAATTCGACTGTGCAATACTGCAATAAATAATATTCTTATTCAAATTGTTATTTATACAATTCTTGAATTTATATTTAACTTTTCAGCATAGTATTTACTTATTTGATGCACATATTTGTACATGTTTCTTATATTTCTATTATTTTTTATATTTCACTACACATGCTGTGTTATATATAGTAGCATTATGTACGTAATTTACTTGTTACATACTCCTTTATTTCTATTTTCTTACATTTCTTTATGGTTTTAATATGAGAGCAACTGTACAATCAATTATGTCTGATTCTGATTGATTTTAGATGGCTCTACATTGACGATACACTGGACGTATCTGGGTATAATATCAAACTGTGCCAAACTTACATCAATTAATCATCATTGTTTCTGACTATTCAATAAATGATGTCTGCTGATTACATGTTTCATTCGAGAAGCAGCCCAAAACTCAAAGATATTCACAGTGATATAAAACTGATAATCCTTATATTGGAGAAGCTGGAACCAGTCAAATGTTGATATATGACTTAAAGGTACAGTGTGTAGGATTTGGCAGCATCTAGTGGTGTGGGTTTGTTTGCAATTCACTCAGAGGCCATCCTTACCATAATAACACTACTTTGGGAGCAACGGTTTTGCACTCAGCTGCTCACGTTAACACAGTTTCAAAAGCATGTCAAAGAATCCCAGTGGCCTTCAGATAACGTAAAAACATGAAAGGCTCTCAATAGAGGCAGTGATTGGTTTGTCCGTTCTGGGCGACTATAGAAACATGGCAGAGCAACATAGCGGACTCCGTGAAGAGGACCAACTCCCTATGTACAGTAGATATGAAGGGCTAATTATAAGATATATATCTGAAGCCGACGAAGATCTAGAAATCAGCACCGAGGCACCCGCAAGAGTTGAAATCGAATTAGCCATCAAAAGTTTAAAGAACAACAAAGCTCCAGGAAATGACCAACTATCAGCAGAACTATTTAAAACTGATCCAACCATTGCGGCTAACATTCTACATCCATTGTTTGAGAAGATATGGCAAAATGACACCATCCCAAATACTTGGCAAGAAGGAACCATCATCAAGCTACCCAAGAAAGGAGACCTAACCAATTGTAACAACTGGAGGGGAATTACATTACTTTCCATCCCAAGCAAAATATTCTGCAAAATATTGATGAACAGAATGAAAACAGCAGTGGACAACATACTGAGGAAAGAACAGGCAGGATTTAGGAAAGGAAAAAGCTGCAATGACCATATTTTTGTATTAAGAAATATCATCGAGCAATGTACAGAGTGGCAGAGACAACTCATCATCAACTTCATTGATTTCGAGAAGGCATTTGATAGCCTCCACAGGGACAGTCTTTGGAAAATTCTCCGACATTATGGAATACCAGCAAAGATAGTATCACTTGTGAAAGTGTTCTACACTGACTTCAGATGCATAGTAGGATGCA
Source organism: Sebastes umbrosus (assembly GCF_015220745.1). Taxonomy (NCBI): domain Eukaryota; kingdom Metazoa; phylum Chordata; class Actinopteri; order Perciformes; family Sebastidae; genus Sebastes; species Sebastes umbrosus. The sequence goes on from NC_051289.1 coordinate 9,754,435, forward strand.
CGAAAGACACTAGCTTCCTTGTTAAATCAGGAGTGAGACAGGGGTGTGTGATGTCGTCCCTGTTGTTCATTGTAGTTGTGGACTGGGTAATGCGAAAAACCCTAAACAACTCAAACACTGGCATCAGATGGACCCTCTTTTCCAACTTAGAGGACTTAGACTATGCTGACGACCTTGCTCTCCTATCACATCTACCAAGTCACATGCAAGACAAAACATCTAGACTACAGAAGAATGCAAGCATGCTGGGACTTAAGATCAACATCAAGAAAACAGAAGTCATGCCCCTCAACACGAAAGAAACACCTGTCATAAAGCTAAATGGACAACAACTGACATGCACGTCATCTTTCACATACCTCGGAAGCCGGGTAACATCAGATGGTGGAGCTGACCAAGACATTATGGCTAGATTAGGAAAAGCAAGGACAGCATTTCTAAGACTTGGAAACATCTGGAAGTCAACACACATAACTAGAAACACCAAGTTAAAGTTATACAACAGCTGTGTACTATCAGTACTTCTATATGGTGCCGAATGCTGGAGAATGACTGAAAAAGACATAGGCAAGCTTTCTAGCTTTCACAACACCCGCCTCAGAAAGATCATGAGGATATTCTGGCCTAGAAAGATCACAAACCATGAACTACACAAAACGACAGAGTGCTTAGACATGGAAACAATATTAATAAGAAGAAGATGGAGATGGCTTGGACATGTATTAAGGAAACCATCTGATGACATGACAAAAGTGGCATTGCGTTGGACACCGGAGGGAAAACGCAAAAGAGGGAGGCCCAAAACAACCTGGAGGCGAACCATCGAAGGAGAAATGAAGACGAGAGGATACAGCTGGAACAGCATTGAGAAGAAAGCAAACAACAGAGATGAGTGGAGATCATTAGTCCTTGCCCTATGTGCCACTAGGCGCAACAAGGACTAAGTAAGTAAGTAAGTAATTATAAGATAACGAAAACACAACGATTCTTAGTTTCAGGTGATTATACATTAATGAAAACATAGTTATGAATATTATATTCCATGTCTGCTAATAGATCCCCTGAAATGTTACACACTGTTCCTTTAAACAATTAATCAGCAAAAATCTTTCTCAATTCATTTTCTGTTTCTACATTTAGCCAGTAATTAGATAAATTAGTGAGATAAATACACCACCAAACAATATCTTTCATTTCTGGGCAACAAAAGCAAATATGCCTCATCAGATGTTTAACAGTTTTAAAATCAATTAGCGTCATTTAACGACATGGGAGTACCATAAAGAACAGCACAAAACCTCTTTCACTGGAGATCTAGAACTAATAAGATTCAATCTCCAACCTCAACAGGGATACGCTGCTTAACCCACTACACAAATTAAAGTACTGTAAGCTTATTTCAAACAGGCAAACATCTTTATTCCGCTGAGCTTTGCTAGAGAACGGAAACAAGGCAGCAGTAACAATAATAAAAGACCTATTTAAATTTCTGTTTTATAGGCGTTCCTCAGAGCAAACGCTGCACTGCAGCATCTTAATCTGCAGAGATGGTGATCATGGGAGACCGACTGAATGGCATTTGCAGAGCTCACCGGATCAAACCTGTACAATTTAAGTGCTGAGGTTTTTTTTTTTTTTTTTTTAAAGGACTGGGGAAATTACTGCACTGCACTGCAGCAGAGAGGCAAGATAGGAAACAGGGTAACTACTCAGGTCAAATAAGTGGCAGATGATTGTGCAAATGAGGAATGTGGAAGAGACGGAAAAAAATGGCACCGAACATTCGTTTCTGGGGGTCCGAGTTGGATCCAAAGGCTGCACAGCAGGGAGGGAAGATGCTCCATCATGTAGCAGAAAAAGGATACAAATGCCCCAGTAATGAAGAGAGCTTTGAAGACGTGGTGAGGAAACGCCAACAATACATATCCCATGTAGCTGAAGATGAAAATCTCCCCCAGGAAGTTGAAGACTTCAAAGAGCTGCAAATTATAAAAGGGTTTGAGAGGATCATGAGGGAGAAGGTCATCCCGGATGGGAAGGGGTTCAGTGTGTGTGTGACTGTGTGGCGGGGTGAAAGTGAAGGACTCGGATCATATCTGAAATGGGTAAACAGGCTTAGATTTGCACAAACACGACAAATCCAGTGTTGATGTTATTCCCTGATCCTTTGAGGTTGTAACTGCAAACATCTCCAGCTTAAGGCCATAATGTGGCATCAGACATGTTTTTGTCATCATTGTCTTGTTAAAGAGATTTATTTGAAACATGTCGTTTGTGGAAATGTGGAAAGAGCAGATTTCCGGACTAGAAAAGACAGCGAATATCTTGCTCCTTTCCTGTGATACTTCCTGATAAAAGGAATATTACAAGTGAGCCCTACAGTTCCTGTAATGATCCAGGCCATACCAAAGAGTTTAGATGTCATTTACTGTGGAAGAAAATAGAATTTGAAGCATTTTAAATGAGGCACTTCTGCATAATAAATCAAATATTAATTAATCCTTATGTTGTATCTGGATTAATTTAGAGCAGATGTTATGATTTCATTAATGATTTATTATTTTCTGTTTTAAACCAGCTTCGGTAAAAAGCTATCTAATTGAATAAATGTACCTTTTCCCTTCAGAGTCTCGCATCACAAGGACAAGAGGTGCCACAGAGAGAAATATTTCTCCTACTAGCTATTCAACCAGTGTCTGCATACACTAAATCCCTTTGTCTTGTCCTTTGAGCTGCAGCTGTATGTATAAATCATAAAAATGTAGATAGAGGCATTCTGCCAAGTAAACACACTGCACCATACACATGCATTGAGCCAATCCACTTTATAGGCAAGGCTTCAACTGTGCTGCACAGCCCTTTTAAAAGGCTTTTCTGTGATAAACAGTTAGCTCCACTGTGGCACCGATAATGAATAATAAATGCATATATGAGTATATGTGTGTACTTCTGATTTATTTGCTCCTCTGTGAAGCTTGCCGGTACAGTATGACGCTGCGCTGGCCTTCGTGTGTGCTCAGCCTTTTAAGCAGATAGCTGGAGACTAGCCTCCCACACACGCACACCCACTGGACAACCAGAGCACTAATGGCAATTAATGATTGCTCGCACACGCATGCAAGACACAAACATTGGCATCAAAAGGCAATGTGAACAAAGTGAGTAGACTGACAAATGCTGTTTGAAAACAACAGTAAAACAGGCCTCAATCATCCTCTGTGAACCCACCTGCTTGGTCCTGGTCCGGCCCTCTGAGGATAGATTGTAGATCGTGTACCTCGCCTGGCTCAAGCCACAGAACAACACCGCCACAATACCTGAAAGATAAAAAAAAAACATGCAAGTGAAATGAATGAAAATAACCAAATTCATCAAATTCAGTGCCTCATATCGCTATTTTCCAAGCTACTGTAGCTGTTATATTTCGCCGAGACGGATCTTCCTTTCTGCCACTTTGGATTCAGGATTTAATCAATAAACAAACGCAGGCTACGCGGGCCGGAGTTCTGCGAATACAAGAACTGAATTTGGAAGTATAGAGAGCTGAATGTTTAGTGAGGATCAAATACAGTTTCAGGGCAACTGAATTCAGTTTCATAATATTACATTCAGTTTCAAGTTTATTGGAATTCAGTTCCAAACTAATAAATTCATGTTGTGCTATTCAGATTTTTCAATGCAATTATTCAAAATAACCATACAAATTCAAATTATGTGATTCAAATTCAGTTTTTTAATACAATTATTCAAGTTAAGTAATTCAAATTCAACTATAAATGATTAAAATTCAGTTTCTAGTGACATATTTCTTCCCATAAAATAGCCAATGAAGGATGAAACATCTATGACATCTGTTAGTTGTAGCATCAACATTTTGTTGGAAGAGCTCATGGAGGAGTGCTCTGTAAACAGGAGGGAGTTAAACAATATGCTGTATTTAATTAGTACAAAGTATGCAAAATGGCTGATACATGCACATATTATGTAACCAGGTTGTGTATGTTCGTGTGCTGAATAACACACAGAGCCTTGGGGCCACTCATGTTGAGAATATGCTGTAGGAGGTTCTTCCATCAGGAAAATGATTTGTGAAAAGAGCTTTTGTTTGCGCAGTTCAACCCAGCAGTTTTTAAATCAAATCAACTGATCAGAGATAATCCAGTTTAGTTCAAAACTAGGGCTGTCAAAGTTAACGTGAAAATAACACGTTAACGCAGATTTGTTTTAACACCACTAATTTCTTTAACGCATTAACACAACTTGTGATTTTTAGGTTGTAGCGGAGTCAGTTTTAAAGCTAGAGTGAAGATACCGGTATCATATGCCATTAGAAAAACCAAAGGAATCCATTGGTACCAACCATGTCATACTAGATTTTCACGAAATAGGTTAAATAACGCTCCAAACTTATGCTACATTTTGGCGAGGAAAAACTGGCATGGCCATTTTCAAAGGGGTCCCTTGACCTCTGACCTCAAGATATGTGAATGAAAATGGGTTCTATGGGTACCCACGAGTCTCCCCTTTACAGACATGCCCACTTTATGATAATCACATGCAGTTTGGGGCAAATCATAGTCAAGTCAGCACACTGACACGCTGACAGCTGTTGTTGCTTGAGTTTGCCATATTATGATTTGAGCATATTTTCCTGTGAATCCTGTGATGATTTCTGGACAATATTTGTCATTGTTTGGTGTTGTTAATTGATTTCCAATAATAAATATATTTGCTATAAAGCAAGCATATTTGCCCACTCCCATGTCAATAAGACAATTAAATACTTGACAAATCTCCCTTTAAGATAAAATATGTGTGATTAATTTGCAATTAATCACGATTAACTATGGATAATCATGCGATTGATTGCGATTAAATATTTTAATTGATTGACAGCTCTAATTTAAAAACATGATTTTCAAATTAAACCCGGAAATGATGATAAAAATATGAGAACTATTAGCAGGACAATGCATGTAAGCATTCACATAAAAGTCCAAGAATCCAATTGAATCCTCCTGATTCTGCATTTGAGTATGAAGTATGTGACACCAGATCAGGCCGGCCCAACCCAGTATCCACCTATTGTCCTGGTTCCAGTAAAGTCCAGCTGTATAAACAGTGTAATCAAAATGTGCTGTCCAAGCCAATTCAAGCATCCTCGTGTTTCTGGCCTAAGACATTACTTCCATTTCTTCTCCAGAGGACGTGAAGCTCTGGGAATGATAAATGCTCAAGAATGACGTCATCGCTGCAGATCGTGCCAGATGTGGAGGAGCAGAAATTAACAGAAGGCAAAACAAGCAAAAGTAGAGAAGGGAAAGAAAGGCAGCTCTGCAGAGAGAGGAAACAGGGTGGGGGGGAGTGATTAGGGCCCCTGCTGGTAAAGAGGAGGCAGAGAGCTGGAATTTGAAACGCATAGCATAGAAGGTGGGTTTGCTGCCTCACAGGACATGCTTGCTTTGTTGCAGACATCCAATTTCACATTTTTTGCTCCCTCTACTTTGAGAGAGAATCACAGAAGATGGAAAAAAAATATGAAATTACTGTGATGGGGAGCAATAGTTAGAGGACAGAGCTGGCAGTAATAAATACGGCAGCAGAGAAAAGATAGCACCTGTGGTTCAGGCTGCTAAGTGAAGCCAGTCCATTATTGTCTCTTCACCATCCGCCTTCACACCAGGATGCTGACCTGTACCTGCACTATGCTAGCTCCAGTAATCCCCGCTCGCAATGTCCTTTCCAGCACTGCTCAACAAAGTCTAATGGAGCATGCCAGATTGGCGGATCTCATTTTGGTTCCATTTGGTTTAGGGCTTCGACATCCTCCTTGGTTTACATAACACTGACAGAGGTAACACATCATCCACCATCCACATAAAGACTCTTGGCAACAGATGAGATGCATCCCATAATAATGAGCAGTTGTGAGGGGCATAAGATTAATGATAGAAGGGCTCCCTGCGAGGCTGAGGGTCATTAGGCACACCCTCACTAAACTCCAGCAATTAACAGAGACAGAAAGAGCCTTGATTACCAAAGGACACCAGGGAGGACTCCCATCGCTCACTAGGTCGCTCGGTATGAGGTGCTGCTTCACCCCAAATGGACCCTTAAAGGCCTTTGAACAGAGTAGCAATCCGCAGATTAGTTTTGTACTGTAGGGTGCAATTTTGAACCAAGAACATCGAAGATTGGAATAGGACTCATTTTTAGATTACTGTGACAAAACATCAGCACCAGAATTTGTTTTATAACACTGCAGGTAAGGCCTTCGCAATAACTGCAATCTTACAATAAAAAGCCAACCGCAGGGGATGGCAAGCAACCGTCACTGTCACTTTTTTACCTCGCCGTCCAATCACAATAGAGGAAGGGCGGGACAAAAACCACCATGACCTACCATCACATCCTTCATGTAGGCTACTAATGTTGAACAATAATACATATAAACCGGCGGGTCCGTCTTCTCTGCCTACATGCTTCAGCCTTCCCTTCATCCAGAGCAAGTACTCTACTTTGTGCTTTTTTTTTTACTTATGCGGATATTCCGTATCATAGCAACCAGACTCAACCAAAGTGTCTCAGCTGAAAAAAACATTGCGCCTTATTTGCCTTTCTGTGTTCTGCATTTAACAGTAAACAAGTATTTCACACTTCAGTAAATATCCCACCTGTGAATTTTGAAGCTTTTGACGCGTCTTAAAAAAAGGCGGTTGTTAACAAGTGGCTAAATGAGACTACAAAACGTCATCACGCCAACTCGTCTGCCTGTACAGCCTTGTTGTGTATACTCACGCTCATGCTACCATGGTGTGGTTAGTTTATAGCCTAACGTTAGCTTTGTACTTCTGTTGATTGCATTTACGCTTCAAAAATCATAAAAGTGGTGTCCATTTGTGAAGATCTTGCTGATCAAAACATGTAGGTTTATTTCTACAAAAATTCTACAAAAAGCCAATTGAAAAATCCCATTGGCACAAATACGTCATCCCTGCAGCACTCTATTACAGTATTAATACACTACAGGGAAGTTGAATCTGCACTAAACATACCCTAGGTGCTGCATCACACAGTACTGAGACTACACCGCCCTTGGTTGTGCTGCGGTGTGCCTCCCACACTGGGCAGCCCTCAGAGTGGTGTACTTTATAGACAGGGCATCTGGGTCCAATAGGCAAAGGTTACGCTATTTCATTAAAAACATCTTCTCCTCCTGCACAGGCCACAGGGAGTACTGCCAAGTAAGAGAAAGCTGAATGAGTGGAATCCCTCTGACACAATCGGGGCAGGAGGAACAACAACAACACTATTGTGTGCATATGTACACTACCTTCATATTTCAGAGCTACGTTACAACTAGTCGCTGAAGAAATAGATGACGTCAATTCGAAGGCAGCTGAGCCAAGTAATTGTTTTTTTCCCCAAACATGAGCTGCCCAAGATTCCAGATGATATGAATCACTAGAGAATCTAACAATGTAATAGAAATGCAACCTCCCCTTGGTGATGGATAAAGAAAAGCAAGGTCATGTTCATTTCCAGGGAATCTGTGTAAACAGCTAGGGCAAGAATGCTATTATGCTATTATGGCTTGCTGCCTATCTGTGTGATATCTCCAAACTAAAGGTACAAACACGCTCAGACAGAGGAGGGTGGACACCGTTTTAAAATGAGTTATGGGGGTTGAGCCCAGGATGTGATTGGTACCTGCAGTTCCCTGTAGAGAGAGGAGATGGCTTGATGCTTTCTCATCTGTACATTATTGACTCGCTATAACCCCAAGGACTCTCAGAGGGTAACTGTGTATGTAAGGGAAAGGCCTTCCTCTAATGCTGGTGTGGATTTTCATCTGTTCTTGAGCAGGGAATTGTGCAGATGGTCGTGTCTGCACAGCGGACGACGCGCACACATCATTCCCAGGTTTGCGCAGGGCCAATGGCCATAGAGATGCATCGAAGCAGTAGAGCTTGCCAATGAAACAGCTGCTTGTGCCACTGATATTGTGGAGGGGCGAGCGAGTCAGCGCATGCAGTTGAGAAGGGACGCCTGAGGGGAAAAGGGCAGCAGTTCACCGACTGGATTTGTATTCTGTCTGACCGCCACGCTGCCAACAGCTCTGACATGGCCACACATACAAACACATGACATATAAGCGCTCACCTGAAAGTCCACAGGCTTCAGCTGAGAGGAAGCTGCTCCAGGACAGCAGGAGGAAGACGGATGTTTCCAGCAGTGGATTCTCACGTAGTCGAGTGAATTTGGTGAGGTGGAAAGAGAGTTAAAGATATACAAGAAGATAATCAAACAGTACGTGACACTTTGCATCAGGCTACAGTTTGCAAATGCAATACAAATTTATGAACGTTGCGGCAGACTACATGTACCGAAGAATGCAGTATTTCTCCGTGAACAAAAAGCAACTGCAGAAGCTGCTCACTAAGCCAGGGGATCTGCCATTTAGAGTAACCCACTGGGTCTTAATGAGATCCTTACAGCGAGTTCTCTAACTCGTAGCCAAGTTTATAACCCCACTCCTGTTTTCTCACTGCCCCACATCCCCTTAGGCAAAGCTTCCTTATAAAACATACAGTACGTCTTTACAGGTTGGAAGTTCAGTATTTGTGAGAGTCACTAGGTACTGTAAATATTACAATATTAGAACTGCTAATTGTTTACAATTTGCCGCTCTGCATTCCCATCCCTCTTACTGAATACCCTGTTGGCTTACAACAATGAAAACACCTTCTCAGGTCGGATTGTTTTTGTAATTAACAAGAACAGGTACAGCAAGTAATTAAAAGATACCTGAGCAACTGTACGTCCAACTGAGTCTGAGACAGCACAAAAGAGCAGGCTGTTGCTACGGTAAGCATCAGCAAAATCCAATAAATGCTCACTTTGTGCTTTGCTCGCACCCAGAGATTAGTCACTGTAAATAAGAGCTGAGCTGTGCCCCCAAACCTCTCACGACGCATCCTCATTTTTCATCCTAAAGTCTCATAACTAGAAGATCAGAGGGAAATGCCGGACAACGGCGCAAGACGAGACGTCATCACAGGCTGTTGGCTTGATTGACGACCTCTCTGCAGCCATTAAAGTCGCAGGAGCACTTTAGACTTAGCTGCGTGGCTTTTGTTCAGGTGGTACAGTAGGGGTTTGTTAGAGAAGCAATTACCAAGTCGAGGAAGTGTATAGATTGCGGCGGATGCTGAGGTGATAATTGAGTTTGGGGTGCAGAGGCAGAGATGGGAGGGGATGAAAGGATATGAGGGCTGTTATGACTGTGAATATGAAACCCAGGAGGAAGGAGCCGGCAAGCACTCCGAGAAAATAACCAACAGAGAGGAGGAAGGCAGGGGGGTCGAAGGTGTGTCCTGCACCCGTCTGGCTATAGGTGGTGATGCCACTGGAAGACAAATTGACACATATGCATGAAAAAAGAGAGAACAATAGGAAGGAAATAGCACAATTACAACAGAAGTAAATACAAGTGTTACAACGCGTCAACATGGTTTACGGCTCAGAAAAACAGATGCTGCAGTCAGAAATGTGGCCCGATTGGTTCTTGGTGTGAACCAGTATGAAGCAGTGAGCAGAAAATTCTTATTATGCTGAGCTAAGCCTTTAAGTGCAATTTATTGGAGTCACTCCTAAGAATACATGGCCGCCTTTAGAAGTTAAATCCTTCCCTGAAAAACAATCCATTCTGCATTATTTGCCTTGGAGACGTCCCCTAGTAGTTAGTGGGAAACAGGGGAAATACTACTGTTGTTCACAAAGACGGCAGCATCGTGCTTTTCACACCGCTATAAATATTTACTTTGTAGGGGGAAGGGGAGACATCCACATGGAAGTCATTGAGTGCAAAAGAGGCCCCACAGGGAGGAGAGAGGGAGGAGAGAAAAAGAGACGGCCTGAGGTGAAGCAAGCAGAGACAGGCACCCATGCGAGTGGCTGATGAAGCTGGCTGCCTTTGTGGAATGACAACATTTCTTCACCCACTACAGACCCTCCCATGTACTCCCCTTAGACTGTTTTAAATGAATGTCAAATCATTGAGTCAGCAAAACAAAGTGAAAGCGCTGGTTGTTGTTGTTGTTGTTGCTTCCTACATTTAATGGGACACACCATCTGATAGCCAGGGTACAACTCACAGACTTTATACTCCAGCTACCGTGAAAATAGTTTGTTGGAGAGCCTTTAAAAAATGCCTGATAAATGAACCTGTAATGTATCTCCACTTTTCATGCTGTCAGGTTGAAATGAGCTAGCACACACCACAACATGCCTTAATCTCCATAGCAAAAAGGGGAAGAATCAATCAAGCTGTCGCTAATGAGCTCAGCAAGCTGAAGGGGGGAAATCTATTATCCCCTCTGTGAAAATAAAGACTCCAGTTGTGTTAGCACATTCAATTTGGCTACTAGTCCCTCCTTTGGTCAGCGTGACCCTCTAGAGACTGTATCTTCAGGCATCTCTGGCTGTTAACATCCCAGTCAAAAAATCTCAAGATGTCAACACAGGACCTGGCTGAATGGTGGCTGGGATCGGGGCTGCTGGAGCAGGAAGTTTAGTGCCTGTGAGAGGGCACATCAGCGTAAGGTTGAGCTGCTCTGGGAGCTTGTTAAAATTCCAGTGCCAGGGCCCCGCGTGGCTCACTAATAAGGGCAAGCTTTGTGTGTGGAGCCAGGGCGGCCGGCAGGCTAGCGAGCCAGTCAAGTGACAGGAGATGGCATGAAGGCCGGTCACGCCACTCCAGGAACAAACACGGCACTATCTGACTATTTGTCCACGAAGACGTGCATGCTCCCTCCTCTGCACTTCAATGTACACAGAGAGACGGCAGCCACGGCGCGAACACAACAATCTGCGCGCTCGCCTCCTTTTCTCTCCATCTGCCTGCCTGTCTGGGCCCATTTGTGCGATCGGAGAAGGAGATGTCAGAGTGTGCAGGTACTGTACGTCCGTCTGTGTGAGTATAATATGCAAATATGGACACATATCATATCCCTGACATCTCCCTTCCACTGACATTATTTTCCGTCTGCCTGCTTGGCCATGAATGTGGACCTGTGTGAGCTCTCTCCCATCTCTGTCTCCATCTCCCAGCTCCCTATCTGGCCATCTGTTAGCACGTCTTCTTGAATGGCTTTGTTTCACTAGCAATGCGTAAATACAGCAGACAATGACAGCAATGTGTGAGCAGGACAAACATGCATATTTGAGTGCAATGCTGGAGAAAAAAGTGGAGGGAAAAGAATGAAGCAATTGAGTTGCATGAACAAGGCATGACTGCATCATGGCGACTTCACTGAGCTTCCGAGGGGTTTGTGCTGTATTTTGTCTGAATTTGACAGTAGCCGAGTTCGTTAGCTGGGAGCGTGTGTCTCTACCCTGGCAGTGAGTCTCTCCACTGAGTACCTTAATGAGATGCTGACAGTGCCAGGGGCAACTCGCTTACGCAGTCCACTGCATAGCATCTGAGGCGCTCATGCGGTTTTGCCAATCACACCCTTTCCTTAAAGCTGGCAGCATCCATCTAGCCTTCCCCTCGCCCACACATCCACCCCCATAATGCCAACTGGAAAAGGCTGAGCACCCACACAATTAAACCTAGAAATATATCGCTTTCCGAGGGCAGAGAAAAATCCTAAAACCAGGTATTCACTGTGTCAGGACGATGGCCACGGCATCATTCAGGACACTCTCGCCAAACAGCAGGGTGTGCAGATCCAGGTCCACACGCAGCTCTGACAACAGGCCAAGAACTGCAACTAAAGAGAAAAAAAAACAAGAGTTACTGCTATGGAAGTCTGCAGGAAGCGCAATAACTCCTCTGCTAATCACACAGCAAAAAGTGGTGCAGAGTATCACCTTCTCTGCTACAAACAGGGGAATTAATGTTACAGTGCAACAATGAAAGCTGACAGAAAATGTCAGCACACTGACAGCCCAGGAAAGAGGATTTTGACACTTGGAACTGCCAGAGAAACTAAACCAAGCAGAGACTTGTTCAGCCCAAGCTGAAGAAAATACACAGTGCTTTGGAAAAGACAATATTTATGTCTGCAAGGGAAACAGAGCAGAACGAAATGCTATGCTGATCATTGTCCTTTTTATTGACTCATTGAGAATTATTTACATATTTGAAACTGTAGTAGCAAACTCAAGATATCTGGAATTTGATGTTTCTCTGTGTGTATGATGAGATTGTCACGTAAATGCACAAGAAAACAAAACATTAATATAAATTATTGGCCTTTGTATGGTATCACTGAATGAATGAAGGTCACTGTGTATTATAAAGAAGCACAAATCAAACAATTTGACACTAAATAGCATTTCAGGTCCAGAATCTAAATGCATTAACACATTTTTAAGTAAAAAACAAACCAGGCAAAATCTTGCGTGTGTGACTGTTTATTTAACTATGGTATTTCCTGGGGTCATAACATGGAAATCTTTGATTTGCTGGCAGCAGTAGCAACGGCAGATATTGCAAATCATCCGAGTAAAGTAAATAACTGCATTGCTCGATATGATTTGCATACATTTGACTGTTGGTAGTTACCGGCTGTTACATTTCCTTATTGTTAGCACTGCAGGTGTTTCTGTTTCATATGTTTTTTGTGTTGAGCATGAATATACGAGGGAGTGTGTTTATTAGGTTGGAGCACTGCTGCAGTTTCCACTATAGACGGAGATAACGACTAGGATTCTGGGAGTCTTGAGAGGATGCTGGTGGGAGAAGGGGGGAGATTAGAGCTAAGATGCTGCGGCTGATTAAAACATCCAAAAGGAGCCAATTACAGTCTAATGTAGGGGAACTACAGGCGGAGCGCTCCATGCTTTAAATAATGTAACATTCACTCACTGCTCAGCAACACAAAGAATTCCTCCCCACATAATTCAGTTTCCTGTGGACATGAACGTTTACACAGACAGCACCTGCAGTTGTGTTTGTATCACATATGTTTGAGTGGAATGCATAAATGGTACCGTTTACAGCAAATCTAACACAAACAGAGACACAGTGAAAACTTGGAGTGGGAAAAAATTTAAATTATAACCTTTAAAAATTTTTTGTTGAAGGATGAAATCAATCTAAAGCATTCTAACCACAGCTATTAATGACTATCAACCAGTGGGCAACATCCGGGTCTGAGAAGTGAAGCCAATGCAGAAGTGCTTTAAACTTGCATTCTTTCTAACAGCCAGCAGGAGGCGACTCCTCTGGTTGCAAAAAGAAGTCTGATTGTATAGAAGTCTGCAAAGTTGGACTTGTATCCTAGCTTCCATCTAGCTTAGGAAATGTATGTTTTCCAGAGCTGAGAGAAGAATGGATGTCTAGTAATAGGTCAAAGGCCGTTGGGCTTGCTGTGAGTCTCATCTGTTTTACCAGAACTGATGAGTGGGATGGAGTCCCCAGCATTTACTGTAACCTCTATATGACTCAACTCTTATGTGATATCATGGTGTGAATCATCTACAGAGGTGCACGTACCAGCACGTACCCTCACTGAACGTTAGTGGGTGTGGTACACATTGACTATTTATTTAAAAGTGCTATCCTCTTCCTGTTTTGGTGGCGCAATGGTTGACACATTTCCTTTGTGCCATAAATCGAGCCTTCATTTTCCCGGGAGATCGTACTCGGCTTATAGGGAACCAATCTAAATGCTGATGGTGTCATTATTCTACTGCCATTACATTGTGCAATCAACATTTACTTCATAATGATAAGTTAAAGTAAAAAACGTGTTTATTGCCACTTTAATGAAGATACAACTTGCATCCCACGTCATATGTAGAAAAGCTATTTCTCAGATTATTTATGATGAAATTCAAATTTGTGGTGAAAAATACAAACAACTTATTACTCACTTGTTTATACAGCTGAGTCTCTCAACACACTGCATCTGCTTAGAGGAATATGAGCTGAACTCCATGGTGAATTCACCAACAGTAAACATCAAGTGGAGGATGCTGAGCATATGAATGAGCGCATGCACACACACACACACACACACACACAACATGCTCGTCGGCACCGCAGGGCGGCGAAGTGTTGACACTGAGTGACAAGGAGAATACTGACATTGACGAGGCGGTGACGTGCCTGTCAGCTCAGGACTTCGTGACACCTCAAGTGTCTCCTGCAAGATATCGGCTGTAGCATTGTTGGCTCTATGTTTACTGATACAGTAGATCGGATTACATTAGATTAGATTAGATTAGATTACAATATAGCATGCTGGATAAATAGATGGACACATAGATAGATGGACAGATATACAGACAGACAGATAAATACAGTAGTGCTGTCATAAATCCTTATTGTATCTGCCACAAGAGAAACCAGGCTGAGTTTCAAACAAGCAAAACAAAATTATCATATAACAAAAACAATGTCAGATATGGAGAAAGACAACACAGATGCACACACACATTTATGAGGGTATAGGCATGGACAGGAAAACAGAAACTCAGAGCGGTGCCATTCTGAAGGCCAGACAATATCATATTCAAAACAATAACAGCTCCCGGTAGATTAATATCCCACTCGTTGAGACCGAGATGCAAAAACAATCCTATGAATTAGTTTGAGGGAAATTTGTGATATGAATGATGAGTATGCTCTGATAGCTGCTCTGTACTGAATACCAGGCCAGGCCAGTGAGGGCATCACAGCTGGTATACGACCAGACTGATAATAAGAGCAGCGGCAAGAGAGCAGCCTCAGGACTTGTTTTGACATATCAGGCTCTTTGGTCTTTGACAGGTTTAAAGCTCTTCCTGGTTGGGGAGAATCCTTTATCTGGAGAGGCTGAGGTAGGCCCTGGAGTCAGGAACGTTCCATCTCCCTGCTCCCATAATGCCTTGCTGATGACAGCATGTCGTGCACTACTCACACTGCAAGACAGATAAAAAAATAAATAAAATAGAGCCCGCCTCACACGCGCGCGCGCGCGCTGGTGCTGGTTGGCTGTGTTGTCATGGCAACCCCGTCCTACAGCTGTCAAGTGTTCATCAGTTTCCACAGCAACACCATAAGGTGGAGAGAGTAGGCAATTATTTCAGACATAATACAGTTGAAAGGGTCGAATGGAAGCCTTATTAGGTCAAATTACCCTGCTGCAGAGGTTTAACGGAGGCAAAGCTCAGGGCCAGCTCAGTCAGAGAGCGTGGGATTTGGCCGCTGATTTGACCAAATTAGGCAGATATAACATTGAAAGTGAAGCATTAGGGGGGACATAGTGGTCAACAGGGAATTACTATAATCTCACTAGATCCGCGTAAAAAGTGCTCAATTTTGTAGGCATTGACAAGTGCACAAACAGGGGTCACAAAACTGCAGCTGGAAAAGTCTTTCATACAGTTTGAAAGCAAGTTGAAGCACTTTGTAATTAGTAGTTTTCCAGTTTGGTTTTATTTACTCTGAATCTGAAAGTAGTTCCTTAGGATGTCGGCATGAAGTCTTTTTTAAAATTGCTCAAAAAGGCAGATTTGCTTAAAAGCTATGTAAATCTGCCTTTTTAAATTAGAGACCTACTGAAATGTAAGATATCAAAGAGCGTACCACTGTACATGCTGGTCTTTCTCTAGTTATTGATACCAGTCTTGCACCATAAATCTATGACTTATGAGATTTTGTGGCATTTAAAGGTGTAGTGTGTAGGATTTGGCGGCATCTAGCGGTGAGGTTGCAGAATGCAACCAACTTAAACTTCTACCATGTACAAGCATGTAGGAGAACTACGGTACGCGAAAACTTGAATACTCAAATGTCCCTATCTAGAGCCAGTGTTTGGTTAGTTTCTGTTTTTGAAATGGTAAAAACAGTTGCAGTGGCCTAATAAAACATACAGGCAGATCATGAGAATATGACAGCACTAGGATTGACTTCCTTACTCTGTTGAAATCTTACACCAAATCACATTCCTTCTTCTTTGTCCATGTTTAAGCCTATAATATTTTGATATTTAGGGTTTATGTGCTTAGTAAATAGTCACTGTGGCCTGTCTCTGTTTTCATTTCTGCCTAAATGTTCTGTTGCTACTGCTCTGCTGCAATATAAATCCTTAGTTCTGTGTATAAGGTTGTCAAATTGCTGGTAAGTCAAGTCATGTGTATATAGAGTATACAACTATGTATAAATGTGTTTTCAATATTCACTTTAAATCTTGGTAGTTACTGCTAACATCTGGCCCGGTACTGCAGATGTAAACAAATCATTTCCGGCTCTGGCATCATTTCCAGCTCTGACATATGAAGAGAAATATGTATGTGCGGTGTCCATGATGAGAGAACTCCTGAAAAAGGAAATAAATAAATAAATAAATACAAACGCAAAAGATGAAAGGAAAAACTGCAGCGCCCCCCCCACCACCTCCCAAAAAAAGCCTTTCCTTTGAGAAGTTAAGTGAGGGTTTCGCCGACCTTTTGTAACCATCCCTGAGGCTGGAGGATGCAGCGCAGCAGGCGTTCCACTTTGTGACCTGAACCATGTGTCTTATTCGGAGTCTGAGAAGAACAGGTTTCATGGCTACAGAGCTTTGGAGGAATTGTATAAAACCAATAATTTAAAAATCAATAGCTGCACGCTGAAAGGAACAAATACGTACATGCTAGACACATTTGTGCCTCAAGAATTACATACTTTCAAATAGAGATAATACAGACTAAAAGGCTTTTACTCATTGGTTGTCTCTACTGTCAACAAATGGATTAATAAAATCCACAGCTGCTCAGGTAGCTTCATGTCCATCCATTACAAGAGACTGTAAAACACTGCGAAAGGAATGTAAACATACAGATGCTGTTCACAGCTGTATCTATCTTTAGATCTGTTGGTGCCATTACTAGTTTCACTAATTTTCTCTACCCGCTTAATCTTTTGAACCATCAGCAGGAGCTGGAGTCTATCCCTCGCTCATATAGGGGCCATAGACTCACACTGACATTGATTTAGAGTCTCCAAACCACCCGTCCGGCATCATGTCTTTGGAATATGAGAAGCAATAGCCAGGATTATAGAAATTATGAATCCAATTCCCCCTCCTATGTCACCTTACCCGCCAAAGAAATGTTTGACAATAGCAAAAAATATATATAATATACATCTCCCTAAATAATGGTTTGAATACAGCTTAGAGGAATCCTCCACACCGCCAAAAATATAATTTTAAGGGAGAAATACTAGTCATATTTTAATATATTGGGCTTCATGCAAGAACATTTTTCTACTCTTATCTTAACTTTCTCTTACTTTGTTAGGTGCCGCGGGCACTTATGATTGTGCCACGTCAGTAACTTCAGATAACCGTGTAAATGACCTGCGTAAACATGATGAATGTCACCTGTGCCCCGATGATACCATATAAGGCTATGCGTCCCACCCCATTCATCTGTCTCTGCCAATACATCAGCACGCTGCCTAAAAACACACTTCCAAGGGACTGACCCGCATCCAAAAGAAGTCAGCCATGATGCGCCTGGTTAAACTTCCCGTTGACCTTATTACTATGAATGAAACCTTCAATTAGTGAATTCCATTAGTGAAAAACGTAGGTTTGGATAACAGCAGACTGATTGCACATGACTCCGATGACAGGTCTGGACCACTCATAACTGTGTTTCTACCTAGAGAAAATTAAAGTTCAAGTTCTCCTAAATCACTTGTACAAGCCACTTAGGAAGGAATCTGTTCGTATGAGTGTTTTTGCATGAGGCTTATTGTCTCTAAAAACAATCATTCTTATCAGCCTTAAAAAGCCCACTATGTGTAATCTATGTCTGTTTAGTAAAATGTTAACTCCTCAGGTCATTAAAACCTCCAAATCTCCAAGAAACAATAGAGAGATGACATTAGTGTCTTAGTCGCAACCCTAAATCAGCATCCAAAAAATATATTACTCGAAATGGCAACATCCCCATATGCCTTACTATTTGCTATCTGCTGCTCTCAGAGGAAGCTTTCACAGTTTCATTATAGCTGCAATGGGAGCCTGGCCCATCAAATATCTCTGTTATATTCCATAGTCCAGTGAAAGCAAAGTGGCAAATAAATCGGTCTTCCATTTCACTCAAAGCGGCGAGCCTGTGATGACTTTCACCGTGTTCTCAAGATCTCCATCATTTCAGTTAGTACGTGACATAGTCGCACCGGCGCAATGAGTCATCGACACAACCAGAGAGCTGTCACACAAGGGTTATGACACCAGGAGAAAAAAAGTCTCATTACTCAACACTAAATTGTTCTGAGAATCATTCTGTGTGTGTATGTGTGTATGTGTGTATGTGTGTGCGCGAAAATAAGTCTGTGCCTATTTCTGGAGTGTTTTGTTGCTTTGAATGCAAATGTACAAAGGAAGAAAATGGACGGGGACATTTTTAATGGCTCCCTTTCAGAAAATCTGAAGGCAATATTTGGACAGAGCGAGATGGAGAAAGCCAAGGGGTCTTGGTGTTTTGGCCATCGATGCGTTGCGGTGTGATTCTAATCAAAGTGACGAGGGCGCTGGGGTCGCCGGGGATGAGCACAGCATGGCACGGGAGAAAAATGTCAGCCAGAGTGACGGCAATCTGCAGCTCCTCTTTGACACTCACCCGGATCAACCACTTATTGGTATAAATAATTCAATACCATATGAGGGCATCAACATTACCACTGTCGCAGCGTCGTGGGATGCCTTATGACATCCCACTTGACTGCTCTTGAAGAACACTGCTTATATTGTGCTTCCACTTAGGAAAAAGGTGCACTGAATTCAAAGCAGTTGCGTCGACTGAGAGGGCATTGTGACTTTGATCATACATTTAGGCTTGGCTATCAATCTCTGTTATCTGTCACTTTGCAATGCAGGCAAAGAAAAGGATGGAGGGTGTTTTACTGAGGTTGAGATACATGTGTATTAAAAGTGTTGACATACAGTAGATATCCAAAGTGGAGTAACATGTTAAATCTTACTTTAACATACGTTTAGTAGCATGTGTGCAATATGAAAAGGGGTGCAGAGAGGTGTGACAGTGCAGCATGAGCCAGGTTTGACCTTTTTAAACATGTTATCTCACATGTTTTCTGATACTGCAGAGAACTGCATGACTCCGCTGTACCAAATCAAAAACCGAGAAACTGCAGAAACGAGAGATCCATCTGCTTTCTGCTTGAACAGTCTTAACACGTTATGCGACTTTGATTTTTTTTTGACGTGGTGTTTTTTTTTTTCCCTTTAACTCATTTGTATGTGTTTACCTAAGGCAAATCTCTGTGATGTGTCTATTACACATTCACTACGAGCAAGTGCCAAACATTCCTCAGAATAGTTTTTTTTTGCTTGTGATGTAAAGTAATAAAGTGTGAGTAGAATTGCGCGAGAGCTATATATGTGTATAAAACCAGTGTTAAAATCAATGTTGCCAATAGAAGTAATGAGAGTTACTAGGACTGCGCGGTATGACGGTATGACGGTAAGACGGTGTGACGGTGTGACGGTGTGACGGTGTGACGGTATACCGTGCGATGGTAGAAATGTGTCAATACCGATTTGGCAATACCGTTTCCACCACGGTAGCAAATCCCGTGTGATTTCGCTGCCTCACAAGGTAACGTGATTTGGGCAGACACGGAGGAGGAGAGTGAAGTTGTAAATACAGAGCAGGAAGAGGCAACTTTGGGTACATGATTACCAGACATATGCACACTTTAGTTTATTTTGACAGTGTTTTGTCAGCTTTTTGAAATGAAAGATGAGCAAATGCTGCAAATAGGTCAAGTAGTTTTTTCTTTTGGTATACCCTTCAGACTTGTATTTATTTGCACTTGTTAACCTTAAAACCTGTTACACTGAAATTATTGTTCTCAGGAACCTTCCATTTTGAAAGGATTTTAGTTTTACCTTTTTGAGCCTCGTGTTTTTAACTCAAGTGTTGTCTCATGTGAAACAGTTGTTTTTGTTTGTATGGAAGTTCCAAATGAAAGAAGAAAATAATCAAATGTGATGAAGCACGGCATGGTTATTTCAGACTATTTCTTAATTGAATTTACAGAAAAATTACCATATCGTGATATATACCATTACCGTGATATAAAATTACTAGGGCTGTCAAAGGTAACGCAATAATAACAGGTTAACGCAAATTCGTTTTAATGCCACTAATTTCGTTAATGCATTAACGCAACTTGTTTTGTATTTTTAGGTTTAAAGCTGTTGCGAAGGCTAAATAACGCTCCAAACTTATGCGAAATTTTGGCGAGGAAAAACTGGCATGGCTATTTTAAAAAAAATCAGAAAATTCTCCCTTTAAGGTACATTTTGAACAGATTAAAAATGTGTGATTAATTTGCGATTAATCACGATTAATATGGACCATCATGCGATTAATC
Source organism: Sebastes umbrosus (assembly GCF_015220745.1). Taxonomy (NCBI): domain Eukaryota; kingdom Metazoa; phylum Chordata; class Actinopteri; order Perciformes; family Sebastidae; genus Sebastes; species Sebastes umbrosus. The sequence goes on from NC_051289.1 coordinate 9,774,824, forward strand.
GCGATTAAGTATTTGAATCGATTGACAGCCCTAAAAATGACATATACCGTGATAGAAGATTTTGTCCATATCGCCCATCCCCTAAGAGTAACTGTAGGAGTTCCTTTATAAGGCCAACTACCTGGGTCAGTGGCTGACATAATGGCACCAAACAGGAGGCAATCAGTGAGGAAGAAGTCTCCATCTGCTGCTTGGCCCAACAGCACCATCAGTCTGGTGAAGCCGTAGACGCAGGCCCTGGGATAGAGGACAAACAGACAGAAGGACACACAGTGAGGTCATCAGGGAGCAGCCAGACAGAGTAGGCCTATCAGTCATCCCTCTAACCACAGCAGGGCTTCCCCCAGAGTAGTCTGGGTAATGGGGCCAGATGCTACCAGCAGGTGAGTTGACCCGTTTCCAGGCAGTGGCTGCTTAGAGCAGGTGGACACACAAAGCTGTGACTACGCTGGGTAGCATTACATTTAACCACATTTACTGGTATATGTGTGTGTGGATCTGCATTGCCCTCTCTTCCAATCCCACCTGCATAATACACACACACAAATACTCTTGTTAGACACCTCATCTCAGCACCTATCCATCTTCACGGCGGCATCCTTTTATGGCAGTATTATAAATACCCAGACATAATAAAAGGGCACCAGAATTATGAGTATGCGTGTTTGTGTGAGCTCAGATTCACCCGAAAGACTAAAAACCATGAGGAGAGTTTGTGAAGGGCATTGTGACAGAAATAAAACAGAAACAGTATTTTTTATCCGCTCTGGGGCCTGGCAATAAAACAAATCTAAAATATAACTGTCCCAGAATGCACCATTGTATGCCCTCGCTTATGAAAAATACCAGACTATGAGCGAAAACTTGCTGCAAAACACCGCAGTCCAGCTCTTGACTGGTAAATGATGTGCGTTAAGAACTAATCCTGTTACTGTGAAGCATCCCATAATAATCAGTGTGCCAGCATGTCCTCTGGGGGAACCTTGCTGTCCGTCGGCATAACTCGGTTACCATGGTGACGACACACGACCTGCCCCCAAGGCCCGGGATTTAAAGTAATGCCCTCAGGTCGAGCAGCTAAGCTGTCTTATTCATGTATCTTTAAGGGAGATTTTGAAGTTGTGGTAATGACGTGCATTGTGTGTGTGTGTGCGTGTGCGTATGTGTGTGTGTGTGTGTGTGTGAGAGGGATACAGAGGCAGTAAGAGAGAGTGAGACAGGCTCACACAGACAGAGAAAGAGAGGAAGTGGTTGTACTTTGTCAGTTGAGTCATTAAGGTTCACTCACTCCCATGAGACTCTGTTTTCCCCATAGGATACTGCCGACTCACTAACAAGCGACAGGATTGGTCGGGTCTGGTGCCTTAACATCAGAGAATGTGCACGTGACCCAACATGTCAGACCGTGCCCTGCTTCCCAGGGGAACGGGGGAGTGTTTGACAAAAGGCGTTCCTGGAGGGAAGGACTAACGTATGGAAGAAAGAAGTAAGGGAAGTGAAGAAAGACAACATCTTTAAACTGGGTTTAAGGAGGTCGGAGAGGCCCAAAGGATATAATGTCTAGAAGGCATGACCTTTCCTATGCATCTAAAACATTGTGAACAATAACATGATTATATGACAGTGGAAATAATGTCATGAATAAACAACATTACTTTATTAGGTTCTCTTGTACAATCTAATGCAATCCAATACAATAGCTGTCCTGCCATAACATCCATTTTTACATAATGCTCCGTTTTTGGTGGCACTGTCAGAAATGTAAATTATATATATAATTATATATCTAGACTAGTGGTTAAGTTATCCAAAAGGATAAAATATTTCTTTCTTTAGCCAGCTAGTCTTTTCTTACAATTATATATTTTTTAATGACAGTATTGTATTTCTATTTGACAGTGATATATTGCCATAACAAAAGTAATTTTGTGTTAAATTATAGAAAATGCAGCTAATTTTGTCAATAAAAAAATACTTTATTTACTACTTAACTTACTTTCATAAAAATTGTCATTTAAAAACAGTTAAAATGCATTTAATTTATACCATTTATTTTGTTAAATCACATGATATATTTCAATAAATAGTTTATTAAGTTTATTTTATTATGATTTTCCTGTCGTTTTGAAATACAGGGAAAAAACTGTAAAATCTATTGTAATGTACATTATAATGAGCGGTGTTTATCATTTTTTTTTGTCCTCCCCATACATGAAGGGAGGCCAGAATATTAGAAACACCTCTCAATATAATGCAGTCCAGTATAAGACCATCACTAACTATGACCTCCATGGTAAAACATATAATTTAATTGACACTTCTATGAAAGTGTCAACAAAAATACTGAACATTATAGGCAACACAGAGTAAAAGTTGACTTTATGGCATATTGGATTTCATCAGATGGTACAGGTGTACCTAATAAAGTGGCCACTAAGTGTATTTTCTGTGGGTGAAAAAAAAACACAAACCTTGTATCTCCAAAATGTCAGAAAGAAAAAAAATATATAATAACAATATAATCCTCTGAAAGGTTTTCATAAAATCAAGGAGTGTTTTTCTGATCACAGAGGATCTTGGAGTTATAAAAGGAACAACAACAACAACTGGAGTTATGAGGTTTTTATCTCTGTCTTTGTGTGCAGCAAATTAGTGCATCAGAAACAACTGCTTTGCAAAGATCTTGATTTCCACCAAAGTCTGAGAGCGCCATCTAGTGTTGTGAGAATAGCAACCCAGTTCCTGTTCCAGTTACTACATGCTAATGCTCTGCAGGTTTTGATTATGGGATCATATTAAGTGTGCTGTTGACGTTCAAAGCAGATATCTTGACTTATCATAATAGAAAAAGCACCGTTGTGATTAATAACTCTGAAGTTTAACCCTTTTAGATCACGTCCCTGGTCATATTGTGCATCAATATAACAATATATGCAAAACAAATCTATTTCTTTGTTTTGATATATCAAAATCCAATCATCTTTTCTTCCTGTAAAACAAAATATGACGTGCTTAAGTAACCTAGCACCAACCAATTTCAACCAATAATATGACAATATGACATCCATCCATCAATGAATCTGTGCTACATTCTACGCACGCCCTCTTTTTAGCAGTCCAATCAAATGCGACTTAAATCCCTCTCGTCACTGTACACCACTCACATATTCAGTTTCACTTGGGAATATTCTCCATACTGAAGCTAAAGATGCTTTAACTCCCGTTCCCCTGGGACTTTATTTTTTTGGCTCTTTTTCATGTCATTCAGTTCCAGGGCCTCGCTATTGTGCATGTTGGCTCACTGTCATAGCTCGCTGGGAAACTTGAAACAGAGCAGTAATTAATGTTATTAGTTGCTATGACTGCTATGACAAAGGCCCATTGTACCACAATGCACTCACAGCTACTCACAGCTGCAAAGAGTTTGAGTTCATTGCAGATGTGATGACACAGCTCCCAAAAGATCTTCCTTAAATCTTTGTGAAAAACAGTAAATTACATTGTTTTTATGTATTGTATGCCAAATGCAGAAACATTATACCATGACAATTAGTGTTTGGTATATGCTGTATACTAATATTATGCAGTTATGAACTGTGACATAGCATATCGATTTACAAATGGCACAATACAGAGGTAACTTTTAAAAAAAATATTTAATTTGACTGAAAATGAGCAACAACAATAATTAAAAATAGCAGAATTATAATTCATCATGACCAAAACATGAACACATATGTACTGTACTTGACAATACTGTAAATACAAGACTGTTGCATTTTCTACTACTACTAATGGTGATAGCACAATCCATACATGAAACAAAGCTTTATGTGTGTATGATTACATTTCTAGACTTTTAGTTTCTACATCTAATATTTCTTAATGTCATGTTATATCCCTGACTAAGTCTCTTGTATTGTATAAGTAAATTAGAATGTTATCAATGAACTAATCCAAAAAAACGTTTATGCTATAATCAGTTAATTGTTTTAGATTATGCACTGTGAACTATGTGAAAAGCCACTGCTTTCAGGACATTATCCGATATCCAGTACCTCTGCTGACTTTAGACTCGACATGACGAAATAAAAAAAGACTTGCAACTTCACTTAGACTTGAGACTTTTGACTTGAAGATACTTGATACCCTCCCCCAAGTGTTATTTAAAAAGTGATTGCACGAAGACGATCAACTGCTCGATACCGGAGTTAACTCCAACAGTGTTGAAGATGTTGGGTTTATTTACTTTTTGAGAGATGCTTTTTTTCCCTATTGATTTGTTTGGGAAGAGGATTTACTCGTTGGGTGAAAAAACTGAGCAAACTGAATTTATATCTTTTGTTGTTTATTACTGAATCCCAGAAGAGTTGTGTTTATTTGTTGAACTCTGGACTCTTTATTTTTGGTGAATATTATTGGGACTTATCTTACACTTGATCAGTGGTGCAGTGGAGGGTATACGCAGGTATACGGGGTTAACCCACCTCTTTTTCTGGCGGGTTACAGTATACCCACCTATCAGCCAAAAAGCTATTGAAATATATAAGAGAATATACTCACTTCATCTTCTGTAACCTACCCATCTACCTAGTAGTACACCCACCTCATTAACGACCACTACACAACTGCACTCACCAGATCCACTTTGTTTAAACCAATCCGACAGCATCAAATCAAGTTGCAGGGGAAATTGGTGAAGAATGCATTATGACTTGTTAAGAACTCTTGGGTTATTGTATTTTTGATGTGTTAATTTGTGTGAATGAACAAAAAAAAAAATGCTTACCCTATAGTCATACAGCTGATTATGGTTCCCAGAAACGCAAAGGTCACAACAGATCCAAGATTCGCAATGAATCGTTTCTAGAACAGAAATTAAAATAAACATCAATTAGTAACATCAAACAAACAGGCCAACAATATGCAACACAATTACTTAAACTCCAGCAGCACATACTATAAGGCAGGAGCATCCATACAACAGGAGCAGTCCTTTGATGATGTCTTTTTCCCCTACACTCTGAGGCATGTCAGGACAGCAGTCTCACCTGATTAAGGGTGTAAGCTCCATGGAAGATGATGGGTGGCAGGAACAGATTGAACAGGACCTCGGGATCAAAGGTCTCCTGTAAAAGACAGAGCTGTTGTGTTGGTGAGTGACAGGCCTCCGTGGGGAGCAAGAGGACTCCGTTTACCGAATGTGACTGACTGACTGACTGACAGGTTTTACACACACACACAGCGTTCACTTCAGCAGCTTTGTTTTGGCAGACAGGCAGCAGGTTATTTTTTCTTTTTGAATACCAATGTCACAACAGTCTCCAGGTACCACGACAATCTTATCTGTCCTCTCTTTCTAAAAATAAAAAAAACTATGGCATATTGCTAATAGGAAGAAAATGTGACATTCCAGGTTTATATTGTTTTTATTGTTCCCACCTATGAACAGTGCAGTTGGAAGCATTAAAATGATACCACTGCACAGAGTTAGCTACCAAAAAGTACGCTCCAAATACAAAAACCATCACTTTAATCATCACAAATATTAACCATGTTACTGAGTGTTTAAATGGTATGTTACGAAATGCTAGAAAATTATTTTCATAACACTATGCATTACCTTCTCTTACGATCATGATTATTATTTTAATTAATTATTAATTATTATTTATACATTTTAATTATTATTTTCCACTCAATTACTTACATTATTATTATTATTATCATTATTATCATCATCATTATTATTATTATTATTATTATTTTTTATCATCACCATTATTATTATTAGCAGTAGCAGTAGTATTATTGTATTCCATTATTGTTAGAGAAAGAAGAGAAAATTAATAAATAAAATAAAATAAAAGCAAGGAAAAACAGCCAATTATTGTTATTATTTTATTTTTATTATTTCTTTTATTATTATAATTATTTGTATTTTTATCATTATTATTATATTTTGACTGTTTCCCCTTGCTTTTATTTTATTTTATTTTTTCATTTTCTCTTCCTTTTCTTCTTTTTATCTATCCATTTATATACCCTCACATAAAATATTGCTTTTGGATTTATGATTATGTTATGGCATGTTCTCTGGCTTATTCATTGATATTGTACAATGAAATGATTATGTATCTTGGAAACAGTGAGTCAGTAAATAAAAAGTAAAAAACAAAAACAAAAAAACAAATTCTTCTCAACAGCAGCAGACTTTGAACCTTCACTAGATGGTGCATTATTACATCACCTTAGAGCCCGATAATATAATTACTGTGTAGTGCATTAGCATTCAGTCTAAGTGCCCTGACTCAGACTTCTTCAGCTGATTAAAGCAAAGCATAATACAAAGTGAGAAGTCTAACTGGTTGTGTAAGCGTTCACCGTAGAGGCTCCCAGCGTTCATTAGACTGGGAATAAGTGAATACCATTAGTGTAGCCGCAGCACATGTTGAGACAATAGCTGGATTAACATCAAACAAAATCCAAGCTGCAGATCACACCAACCTGCATTACCTCCAACACAAACAGCCAGAGTGCAAGGCATTTTTTTTTTAACATACCGTGCACGTTCTCTGTCTGTTTCTCATCCCGGCCAACGTGATGCAATACAAGCCGCTCAGAAAGGTAGCCTTTCATGTGTTTCATCCTTGACTCTATTTTATGTCTATTGTGGGTACATTCTGAGGATCAAACGGCAGTGATATTCAATTCAGATCAAAATAGTGCTACCTTTTCACTGATTCCTACATCCCACAAGGTCTCATCATTACATTGCTCAAAATTAAATTCCAGTTCAATTAAATTTCAGAGATGTGGTGATGATGCTTGCTGAAATAGGGCCACTTGAGATTTTGCTTTTTAAAAAACATTTACACATTTGTATGTGTGGATACGTGGAGGATTGCGTTCTTTTAATTATCATTTCAGATGCTGGAAAGCCCCCTATAGAGTTTGGAGAGTCACAATGCTTTCTCAGTAATTCACACTTGAAATGGTTGCCAGAGCTACAAATTGCTCCAATCTTTCTGCCACCATCACTCAGCTCAATATAAATGACTTTTTTTTGCGGGCTGCAATTACCCACACAGCACAATATACATGTCTTTTTTCCATCTGTGCAGGCTGTGCATGACAAATACAAAATGCAGACTAATACAGACACTGTAATCAATAAATTATGCATAGTGGTTTTTATTCCAAGGGCCACCTGCACCTCACAGTCGAGGATGGAGGTGTGTTGTATACACTAATTGCCTCTTCAGCTGAGCAGCACTAAATTTAATCAGACCACAAACTTTAATGCTTTACTCCCCGGTGGCACATAATGGACTCAGTAATGCAATGAAATTCTTATCTCTCCCTGCTAGGTCCCCATATGTATCAGGCTTAATGGCGTGAAGGCTACACAGAATGGTCCGACCGACGTAATGGCCTTTGTGGTAGCCTCTGCTTGTTTGCTAATGAGACCCCGGCATTCAAAGGGCCTCAAAGAGTCCGAGCCATTAGTGAAGAGTAACACTTTTGCCTGGATGATTTGCAAGGTTCACGGGTCACTTACTCCCTTTCTCTCGGGTTGAAAAATCGCTCTGAGATTAAGAAATACGTTCTCAAATATGCTCGTTTCACATCCTTTCATGCTTGTTTCGCCATCGTGAGGCTCCCTGGCTCATTGGTTGGTTTCTTTGATACGACAAATCTCCCTTATAGCGCCGCTAAAATATGAAAGCGAGCCAGAAAACAGTAATAATACTAATAGCAACCAGAGGCCCATGCATGTCAAGGCTTAGGCTCTGCTACTTAGCAGTGATATTAGAGTCTCTGACTAATTCCTTTTAAACAAATTACTGCTATGAGTAGTTTGCAGCACTCTGGATTAAAGGGATGTTTTGAAGTAGGGTTGTATGAAGTACTTATCCATAGTCAGTGTATTACCTACAGTAGATGACGGTCGGCACGCCCCCAGTTTGGAGAAGCAGACAGGAGCTACCGCACGGAACCAAAGCAATGTGCTGCTGTGGACGAGGTCGGCAGCAAAACATATTTTAACCACCTAAAAGAAAGACCCACCTAAAAAAATAAATATCAGTTTAAGTGTACGCTATATTTAGAATAGTAATAAACAGTATATCGCTGCTTTACCTTACTGTGAGACAGCCCTTTCTGACGGGGAACTGAAGTCGTTGTATCCATTTATGCGCTCACCAAAGCCACCAGACTCCATTGAAAAAAGCTGTAATTTTACCTTGCAGAACACGGGAGTTGCTGTTCTACTGCTGCCTCGATTGGTTAGTTTGTTTGTTTGTGTTATTGTGTGACTTTGGTGAATCCAAACTAACCAAAGTACCTCATATAACCCCACTTCAAAACACCCAAACTATCCCTTTAAGATCCAGTTCTAACATTATTCCTGTTGCACCTCAGTGACAACAAACAACACAATACACTGTACTTTGATAAAGTGTTTAACAATCCTTGTATGCAGGACTCAAATGAAACCTTCAACATGAAAAAACATAAAGCTCCCTCCGGATTTAAAGTCATAAGTATCTAAAACATTTAGTTGAAAACACATTTTTGACTGGATGTTTATTATTTTAGAAATATTCAAGTAATTTGGAAAGCGTAACGTTATCAGTGCAGTTTTCACAACATTAATATACCAATATACTGTATATGATATATTATAATTTTATATGTATGCAATATACAGTTTAAGTGTCACATAAATTAGCAAAGAGGTTTGATTTTATGTTTCCAACAGAAATCTCAAACCTCTGTTTGAGTCAGCAGGGTTCATAAACATAATGGCTCAGCAGCAAATGCAGCAGTGCCTCTCTACTACATTATGAAAACATTATTGATATACATTATGTGCAGCATTTTGTGATTTGGAACATTTGCTCACAGTATCATAGCTCCCTCCACTTTATAATAGGTGGTAGATATTCACATCCATTATTGAGTTCAGTGTCACAGGTTGAGACGGCCACCTCTATCTAAGCGGAAAAAGCTGCAGTGTCTGTTGAGGTTACCCAACTATTTCACATCTTTCCTGCCGTGCAGAGCAATCCGCCACCAATATCACTTGCAAGAGTATCTCATTATGGGAACTGTGCATGTAAACACACAACATGTCTTGAGAGGAACCCAAATTTGGGTTTTCTCATTGTATTCACAGTTTATGTTTGCAGTTGTTGGCAGGAACATACCTGTTAGAAGTGTTAGTATAAAGCATTTTTTTGTTCTTTGTGTTGCTTTATCTACTCTACTAAAGTGATTCCGGCTGAAGGAGTACAAAAGGCCCAGGACACCCTGCCCACTAGCAGTATCCAACAGGGCAGATATGTGTACATCTTTCAAAAGGATTAACCGAGGCAGGGCACCTGGACATGATGGCATCCTTGGCCGAGCTCTCAAGGTGTGTACAGAGTGCAGACCAACTGGCAGATGTCTTCACTGACATTTTTTCAGCCTCTCACTGCTCCAGTCTGTAGTTCCCACATGTTTCAAAAAGACCATCATTGACCCTCTCACAAAAAAGACCAAAGTCCTCTGCCTGGACGACTACGGCCCAGTAGCACCAACCTCCACCATCATGAAGTGCCTCAAGCACTTAGTCAAAACCTTCATCACCTGCTCCCTCCCTGACTCACTGGACCCACTTCAATTTGCATACAGGTCAAATCTACGGACGACAGCATCCCCCTAGCCCTCCACACTGTCCTCTCCCACCTGGACCAGAGGAACACCTATGTGAGAATGCTGTTCATATAGTTCAGCATCGTCAGTTCAACACCATTGTGCCCTCCTTGTTATCAAGCTCAGAGACCTGGAACTCAACACCACCCTCTGTGATTGGATCCTGAGCTTCCTGAGGGCAGACCCCAGGCTTTGCGGATAGGCACCACCACATTTACCTCCACCGTGTCTCTCTACACCGGAGCCCCTCAGGGCTGCATGCTCAGCCCTCTCCTGCACATGCACGGCTGCGTGGCCACACACAGCTCCAACACCATCATTAACTTTGCTGACGACACGACCGCTGATTACTAGGGAAGCAAAACCAAACGAAATGCTCAGTGACGTACAAACCCAAATGTGTGCTTGGTGAACCGTTGCACCACTATTAAATACAGGCCTGCTAATTACTTGATGAGGTGCCACAGACATAGAAGAGGCAATTATCTGAACACAGAGTGGTCAAGTAGGCCTATGTAAGAATCAGAAATTGATTGTGAACAGCGACACCTGTGGCCGTTAAGTCAACAAAAGTCAGTGTCCTGTTGCTCATGCTCGCTCTACATAGACATGAACGAGCATCGCTCAAAACAGTGAGGCAACACAAGTCAGCTAAAACCACAATATCACTCTATATTTCACCTGCTTGGCAGTAATGTTAGCTGACCAGACGAAGGTTTTTCAATAAATCAATGCTGATACTGTGTTTTCCTGCTTCAGCCTCCCGACCGCAGTCAGAAGTAACAGGGGAGCCACTGCAGCCCCGGTCGGAGATGATAACGTTACTCGCTCCGGTGCACAGTCTATTCCCTCAGCAGCAGGAAACGACACGGGAAACCTCTGTTGGTCTGGAGGAGCTGCAGCATTTATTTCTGCACAAACTTCCACTGTACATTCACTAGATATTCTCAGAGCTAAACTAACTCTTCTCCAGTGTGTAGTGTGCGCGCATGCAGAGAGGTGGAGCGAGAGAGCGAGTGAGAACGAGCGCGGTGTGTGAGTGAAGGCAAGCAGGCAGGTAGAGGAGCAGAGATTCCGGCCCTGGAGACCGAAGCTACGATCTCCCTTGTGTCTTCTGAACGCGGTCGGGAGGCCGAAGCAGGAAGAGCCAACACTGTTTTGCAAGACAGGCTTCACTAGATAGACCTTTGCAGTTTTGGTTCTTCCGTGTAGTTTGTGTTGGAACAACGTAGCCACACGCAAGCGCGCATGGGACACCGACCCGCAATGATTTAAATGTGTAAGAAGTTACAAACAGTACCTTTAAGCAGCCTGCCTTATTTCATGTATAAAATCAGTGTTATGGCCTCATATAATATAATAATATAATTTCTACTATCAATCAATCAATCTATTTATATATTTTAAAGTTCAAACACATTGGAAATGGTCATGTGTTTCTTCTCCCTAATGTGCAAAACAACTCAAACTGAAACTGTGACCCAAAAAAACACAAGACAAACCTAACCGCGGGCTTGTTGAACCGTTGCATCACTACTGATCACCGACAGCAATGAGACAGCCTTCAGAGAGGAGGTCAGAGCCATGACATCTTGGTGCCAAGACAACAACCTCCATCTCAACGTCAGCAGAAATAAGGAGCTGACTGTGGACTACAAAAAGCAACAGCGAGGAGGACACACATTTGTTATTGGTGCAAAAAACAAAACAGCAGTGACTTTACAAGTAGTACAACAATGATAAGAACCGAGGAAAAATACCCTAGAAAAGACTAAGAAAACAACACGCCGTAATCTCCATCAATGAAACTACAGTGGAGAGAGTCAGTAGCCTCCTGTTCTTCTGAGTTCACATCAGTGAGGACCTGACCTGGACTCACCAAACAGACACTATCTCCATGACATTCTTACTCCTCAGGCTGAAGAGGTTCAACATGGACCCCAGAGTACTCTGCAACATCTACACCATCGAGAGGATCCTGAGCGGTTGCATCACTGCCTGGTGTGGCAGTTGCACCACCCTCAACTGTAAGGATCTACAAAGGGTGGTGAAAACTGCCCAGCACATCACCAGGATGGAGCTGCTCTACACCCCGTGCTGTAGGAGACCTCTGACCTCATCACAATTATCACTTCACCTTTAAACCGTCACTTTACCTGTATATACTTTTACTTACTGTTTCACAACTGTTTACACCTCTGTAAGTATATATTTATTACTTCTCATTGTGCATATACATTTACTACATCCCTGTTTACCTTCTGTTTATTCATTTGAAATACTGTCTACACAAATTTCTATTACTTTATTTCAATTTCATTTGTTAGCCTTACATTTTAACTTGCACTACTTTATATCTTAGATTCAGATCTTGCTTTTACTTGCATGATTTTCTTTATATAAATATTCAATGAGCATTGTTGGAGGGTGCCTGAAGCCTACGACTGCTTCTCTGTTGCGCACATGATAAAATAAAGACCTCTAACTTAGAGTCTATGTATCTAGTGTGTTTATTGGTTTCTGTGTTTGTCTTCTAATTCCCCCTTATCCACTCCACACACCTGAAAATATAATCTCCCCTATCTGCTCCTTAATAAATCCCTAATATAGTTTAAATTGCTCTCTCGCCCTATTTTTCTCTGTACCGCCACTCTACTGCTTCCCCAATAACAAACAGACCATGCCAGTAATTTAGAGGAAAACCAACAACTAAGCACCATCAGAGGAGACCATTGATGTAAATACCCGGCATACACAAGGGACAAAATATAGATGTGATCAAAGAAAAGGCAATGAAGAAAGAAAATGTTATTTCAGACTAAATAATACAACATCAGAGGATAAGAGAGCATCCTGTACGGTGCAGTTTGTTTTCACGTATTCCCCTCTGCAATATTGACTATACACCAAATGTTTTATTAAGACAAGTTGTTTCACTTTCCATTAGAGGCCATGTTGTGTCACAACGTGCAGCGCCTATTCACATAAATAATTCACTGCTGTAACATGTGTTTGAAGCGCAGATCAAATTGCCATAGTTACCGTATGAGGGGTTGAGACCGGAGGGCATCGATGGTTGATTTTCCCAACACGTCTAAAACAGTGGAAGTGCGATGTGATGTTAACCGTCAAGATGCGAGGAGTGCTGTTAAAACCACCACAAACGCACGCAGCTTCCATATCGTTCATATGTTCTCCCGAGCCAAATGACAAGTATCTCACCGTTAACCCCACAAGCATGCCTGCAGAAGAGTACAAACAAGAGAGACAAAGCTGCTGTTATGAAAGCAATGTAATATATTACAAAAATAACCCAGAACTAAATCAATTACAGCTGCAACGATTACTCGACCAGTTGTCAACTATCAAATTAATCTGCAACTATTTTAATAATAGATTAATCGGTTTGAGTCATTTTTTAAGAAATAATAGTGAAAATTCGGATTCCAGCTTCTTAAATGTGAATACTTTCTGGTTTCTTTACTCTTCTATGACAATAAACTGAATATCTATTTGAGTTGTGGACAAAACAAAACATTTGAGGACATCATCTTGGGCTTTGGGAAACATTGATCGACATTTGTTCACCATTTTCTAACATTTTATAGACCAAACAACTCATTGATTAATTGAGAAAATAATCAACAGATTAATCAACAATGAAAATCATTGTTAGCTGCAGCCTTAATACAAATAATTATGCAGCTGTAGGCTAATGCAAAAAGAAGAAGAACTACATGGATATGAAACATGAATCAAGTACATGCTTGCTAGTGAGCCCTTGATAGTTTATGGTATCTGGAACTACCTGGCAATTATTGTACCCTATTTGGTCCAGAGTCCAATGTCATTTATCACCATAAAGCCAACTAACCACCCATATACAAAAGTAAATCATATGTATCACACCTTTAAAAATATCCTTATCCTTAATTCAGTGGTGGAAGAAGTATTCACATCATTTACTGAAGTAAATGTAGGGACAAATACCACACTGTGAAAATAATCCACTACACAAAAGCATGCAAGTATTATCAGTAATGTTGCATCTTCCTGCTATAGATGTTTATGGTTGTGCTCATTTTAACTCCTTTATATACTGTTGGGTAGTTTAATCTACAGCAATGCATCATAATCTATGAGATCATCACATGTTTGTATTGTTTCTGTACTGTGAAAAACACTTATCTCTAAAAAAGTACACTTTTCATGAGTTCAGAAAAAGATTTTTAAGCTTTTTAAAGACTTTATTTAGCTTAAGAAGAAAGAGAATATTCACAACACATAAAGGAACACTTCAAAACTGTGATTTGAGAAGTAACTAAAGCTGCAGACAGATGTACTGGAGTAAAAAGTGCAATATTTACCTCTGAGATGTAACCAGTGGAGTAGAAGTAGAAAATAGCAAAAAATGGAAATACTAATGTAAAGTACAAATACCTCAAATTTGAACTGAAGTAGGCTACAGTACTTGAGTAAATGTACTTAGTTACATTCCACCACTGTGAACAAGGTAAGCTAGATAGCATCACACAGTGGTCTTTGTACTAATTATGAATTGCCCTGGTAAAGATAAATGATAAAAATATGAATAAAGAAAAAAAAAAATGAAAGTGGCCACTACTAAGACCCAAAATTGTGACCAAAACTGACTTTATTTGTTATGTTATTTAAACAGTGAGTTCCGGAAGTGTTGTTAAATAACGGCTTCCGTGCTCTAAATTGGTTATCATCACTTTAAGGCTACTTACCATAAAACATTGCACCTCCAGTTTCATTTATGAGTCTGTATTTAAACTGTTTTAACTTCCACACACTGAGAATGGTTACAAGTGCCAAGCCAATTGCTACGAGAGAAAACAATGTCGCACTGTCCTGTCTGAGTTTGGCAGTGCCCGACATCTTTCACACTAAAGCCGAGGTCAAACATGTCGGAAACGACTGTTTTACTTTTGATTGAACTCAGCAGCAGCAGCAACATCCGCATCAGCAGCGCTCCAGAGCCTGTGCTGCCTTCACTGCTGCATGGAAATCTCTGTTTTCTCTTCCACACGTGGTGAAATAGCCCTACAGGTTTTTGTCCTATTTAAAATGAATGAATGAATGAATGAATGAATAAATAAATAAATAAATAAATAGATAAATAGATAAATAGATAAATAAATAAATAAATAAATAGATAAATAGATGAATAGATAAATAGATAAATAAATAAATAAATAAAAAGGTTACAAATAAAATACATACATACATACATACATACAGTACATACATACACACATAAATAAATAAATAAATAAATAATAAAAAGGTTACAAATAAAATAAATACATACATTCAAACATACATACATACATACATACATACATAAATAAATACATAAATAAATACATAAATAAATAAATAGATAAATAGATAAATAAATAAATAAATAAATAAATAAATAAATAAATAAATAGATCGATCGATCGATCGATAGATAAATAAATAAATAGGTGTCGTCCCATTTATGGGAAACAACTGAATTGAATATGTAGTAAATATATTTTTGTAAGCAGGATTTTATTTTGTATAAATCGAGGTCAAGGAAAACTTTATTATCCCCTAGAGGCAATTTGATGTACAGTCAGCAGTACCACAGAGTCATCAAACAAAGTCAATAAACACAATAAATAGCCTATTAAAGGCAATAAATACAAAAGCTTACATCATACAACATTACAGGGCATTGTTTAGGAAACCAATGAACAAAAGAATTTCTGAGCCTATTGGTCCTACATTTAGGAAAACTGTATCTGCGGCCTCACGGGAGCAACCTGAACTCAATGGACAGGGAGTGAATGTAGAAATATAGATTGATATTGTGCTTTTAGCTGACGTGTGTCGCCTCACTGTTTTGAGCGATGCTCGTTCATGTCTATTTAGAGCGAGCAAGCGCGAGCCCGATGCCGACTTTCGTTGACTTAACGGCCACAGGTGTCGCTGTTAACAAGCATTTCTGATTCGTACAAACAGTCCCTTTAACATTAGCAGAAACATGTGTATACATTTAGTGTATAAAAGCATGAATATTACATGGCCCACACGTACACACTTGGGGACCACTGGCATACACACACACACACACTTTGAGACAGTCTTTTAATCTAAGCCTTGAAATATCTAGTCAATTTAAGGATTTAAATTAGTAGATCTTGGTCACGGTGTTCTTTCAGCTGTTGTGCTTTTAATTTTTGTGCTCCATGTCATGATCATATCTTCTTTCTGACATTTTGCCACTATTCTGTCCAGTAGCGTCGTATTATTTGAAAACCAAATTGACCTTATGAACCTGGACACATCATGGGGCTAGGTTCACAAGGTCAGTCTTATATTTTATTTATGTTTGTTATGGGCCAATAGGGGTAAAGTATTATTTTTCCCTCTAAAGTACATTTAAATTAAAAAAAAAATAATCTAGCCAATATGGGTCCAGCCTAGACCAGCCTGTGCATTAATTCAATATTTATTATTTAGATTTTCTTATGGGACTTGGATGTTATTGGGCCTATATCTTTACTATGCTTTATAATAATTCCGGTATTTCCCAGAGCACATAAATGCATCATGCATTGGATGTCATTCTCCATTGTTCCAGCAGATGGCAGTTAATGCCAACTAATGCTCGTAAAGGAGCCCATTGCTTGTGTGAGGCCGGATTGAATCTCCACTCTGTCCCTTAGCTCTAAGTGAATCAGTCGATGGCTTTAATTAGCAGTTACTTAATTGAATTTGTTCACTAGTAATGGCTTATTTTGTTCATCAGTTTACTTTTGATTGTTATACAAAAATAATACAAATGTAGTAAAAGAAAAATCAATCATACCTATAGATATAGCCAATACTGTATTTAAATCAGTGTTGACCCTATAGGCTGTAAAATTAAACATTTAACATTGAATTAAGCCCACTGTTCCTATTACACTCGATGGTGTATAGATAGATAGATAGATAGATAGATAGATAGATAGATAGATAGATAGATAGATACTTTATTGATCCCGAGGGAAATTTAAGTTTCCAGCATCACAGTTCCATAGTGCACAACATGTTAGTAAAAAGGCAGTAAAGAAAGTTAGAAGTGCAAAGTACAAAGTACAAAAAAATATACCAGATATAAAAATACAAGGAGATGAAGAAAACTGTTAAAACTGAATATAGTGCAGGGTAACAGCTGTGATACAGGACTATTAAAAAAGTGAATATAGTGCAGAAGAGACTGTTAAAAATGAGTATAGTGCAGGGTAACTCCAGTAGCTTAGTCTATGAAACATTATAAGATAAGATAAGATAAGATATTCCTTTATTAGTCCTGCAGTGGGGTAATTTGCAGTGTACAGCAGTAAAGGGGATAGTGCAAAAAAACAAGATGCATCAGCTAACACAGTAAGAAAAAGTGTAACAAAATATGAACCATTTAAATAGAAGGAAGTATACAAATAGGAGGAGTATATACAGTATTGATAATAAACAGTGTAATGGAAATGATGTCAATATTCCAAGATGAGTCCTAATGAATGTTGAAATAAAGATCTTAAACAGATGAAATGTCTTTGTTGTATTTTATTCCTGCAAGAAGAGACACTGAGTCACACAAAGTCTGCAGAAGAGTGCACTACAGGAGATATTTTTCCATTACAACAGCCTATTAACAAAGTTGCACAAGTGGAAAATGATATTGCACAGTGAGAATGAATGAATGAAGCAACAGTTGCATTGCATTGTGAGCATTTTAAAGTTTATTTTTTAGATTATATTATCTATCAAAGGTTGCTTTTTAGACTGATGGAAGCACTGAGATAAAAATAAATAGAAATTTGTGCAAACTTTTGCTCTGGTGGGCGTTTATTCCCAGACAGAGACAATATTAGAATAATCTCCTAGCAACCGCTGCCGCAAACAGACAGCGTGTGTCGTAAAGAGTAAAGAGGTCTGGTGTTGAAAAAGAGTGGAAACAGAACCCATTGTGGTGCTGAGAGAGAGGAGTGAGCTGCTGCTGCTGCCTGCAGAGAGAGAGAGAGAAGAAGAGAAAGAGGAGACCACAAAGGGGGACTCATGAGACATTATATGGACGTTAACGCACAACGTGGACGCTGCTGTCCTTTGTGAGGAGGACCGCGTCGTCCAGTCGGAGAAGATCCAGTATATGAAGAGTTAAAGACTCCGACATCCCAACTGTTTATTCCAGCAGCTAGCAGGCTAGCTGAGCTACATACCTTAGAGGAGCTAGACATGGGAAGCCCCGTGTGAGTTTGCTTGATAAGAGAAGAGCTACATTGTATCAGCTGTGATTGAAAGTGTCCGTCTGAGCTGCAACTTTATTATAAGAATGATACAAACTGAGCGCTAAACATTTACTACTACGGACCAGGAGAGGAGAGGAGAGGAGAAAAGTCACACACAGGTTTGTTTCACAGCTTTTTTTCTTCTTCTCTTTGCAGCTCTTTTTGTTCATGTTGAACTCAGCCTTTAAATAATGTGAATTTAAGGATACATATGTGCAACCTCGACTTGATTAAGTGATTAATTCAAAGCTTTGCACACCGGCAATATTTGCACTATTTGTTTATATCATGTTTATTTTTGTTTATTTATAGAATTTAATTTTTTTTATTCTAACGTTTTTATCTATTCTTTTTGTTATTATACTGTTTGTTTGCACAAACAAAACCAAATTCCTAGTGTATACCTCTTTAATAAACACGGTATATTCAGAACACTCAGTATATGCAGCCTACTAACGTGAGAGCATGCTTGACATTTAAAGAGTCACTGCTGCTTCCTCAGAAATGATGATAAGATAAGATACATAGAGTTTTTTATAGAAACAAAGTCTCTTATCAGATGCATCACATCCGCTGAACTGTGACAGGAAGTTCATTATTGCTACTATGTTGCAACTATCTCAAAATAATATCCGTTTAGTGTGTTACCTTCCCTACAATTGGTCCTCTTATCTTTTTTGTTATTTTTTTCTGTCATTATAGAGAACACTATGTCCACCACTGGTACCTGAATGCAACAAACTACCCTTAAACCTCTAAATATGTATTCCTTTTGGCCATTTGTATGCAAAACATATTATATTATAGCAACAACACTTGTTTGCAATAATCACTAAACTGACTTGACTATTAGATTTCTCGCTCTTTGCAAACTTCTGCACCTTAATTTCTTCAAAGACAAAATAGATTACCACAACAGTCCGACTGTTTGGTCCACACAGTCTATAATAAGTCCTGAAGAATTTCTCTTTACAGTCGTTTGGTATGTTACCTGCCCTACAATTAGTCCTCTTATCTTTTTAGGTAGTTTTTTCCTGTCATTATAGAGAACATTATGTGCACCACTGGTACCTGAATGCAACTTACAAAATCATATAATGCACCAAACTAC
Source organism: Sebastes umbrosus (assembly GCF_015220745.1). NCBI lineage: Eukaryota > Metazoa > Chordata > Actinopteri > Perciformes > Sebastidae > Sebastes > Sebastes umbrosus. The sequence goes on from NC_051289.1 coordinate 9,793,961, forward strand.
AATCCCTTAAACCTCTAAATATGAATTCCTTTGGCCATTTGTATGCAGAACATATTATATTATAGCACTGGTGTCAAGATGCATGCATTCACATTTTTGATTTGTTCATTGATAATAGGGCTGCACGATATGAGGAAATAATGATGTTGAATATCGCGATAACGATATTACTTGCAAACAGATATCCAAGTGTATGCCTTTCTGCTGCTTCAGTATACTGCTAAAATACAAGAAATTGCTTGTTGACTTAAAAAAAAATGAAAGAAAATGATTTCCAACATTTCTTTTATTTAACAAATTGAACTGAACATAAACCAGTTATAAAAGAATGATGGGGATTTGCTTGAGTTAGTTGAAAGAGAGAATCAGTAGAAAACTGCACTTTAAAATGTTCCCGAGTGCAATATTGCAGCCTTTTGTGTTTATCGTGCGACGACGATGAAAAAAACGATATATTGTGCAGCACCAATTGAAAGCATTTCTTCAACAATGTATTTGCATTGCTTCCTATTTACTTAGCACTGTAGTTTTAAATATTCAAATTAATGCACCTCAACAGGTCTCCACTTTCCCAACTTGATTTGCCTTCCTCGTTGGTGTGAGCAAACAGCAGGTTCAGACATCACACAGACAGGCTCAGGCATTGAATATGAGAGCGTAATTTGCAATTATCACTAAATTGACTTGACCATTAGATTTCTGGCTCTTTGCAAACTTCTGCCCTTGATTTTCTTCAAAGAACAAATAGATTACCACAACAGTCCGACTGCTTGGTCCAGACAGTCTGTAATAAGTCCTGAAGAATTTCTCTTTACAGTCTAATGAGTAGAGCGGGCTGCTTAGAATTAATTTTTTCCATAACAGGAGACTAATTGTGGCGCTCTTCTGCAAGGGGGACTATGAAAATAGACTGATACACTTCAGACTTTCTGCTGGTGGTTGATTTGAATGTTTCACAGCGCTCAGCAGGGGAACGTCTTGTAATTGTAGCCTAAAAGCTCCCACCGGAGCAGCAGTGCATTTTTGTTTTTGACCTCCAAACTCACCCAAAATCACTCCGATAAAAGCAACTTCTGCAACAGATGGAGCCACATTAGGAGTGACCTTAAATGACATAATAAATGTGTGTCGTGTCAGGTAATCAATTTGATTTCCCTCCCCACACTCTAAACATATTTCCCATTTGTTTAAGCTTGTTTAGACAGCTTATTTGAATCAGTCCGAGTGTAGCTTCACTTAGATGACACATTTGTTTTTTGCACTGGCATTAACATGAGATTTAAATGTATGACAACTTTTTTCTATGCTGGCTCGTGTGAAAATGTGCAGCTGTGTTTAAATCATACAAAAACAAACATGATTATCATGTTGAAGAATCCAGAGCGTATCTCCCCCCCAGTTCGAGTGTGTCCTTCCAAACAGCTGCGTCAGTTTGGCGCAAAGCAGATATAGCATTGATGTTGTCATTAAAACCTCCGCCGTTTGGTTCGGGCCAGAGACGAATGGACTAATGTTCACGTGGGGGGATGCTGCTAATTGGTGCTTATATTGTGAGGACTCAATTTCCCATTAGGTGCGCGACTGTTACTGTCATTTGTATCTATCCATCACTGTCTACGTGTTTGCTGTACTGAGGCGATCCGGTGCTGGCTGAATGTTTTTTTGATCAAACATTATTGACTCCCTCGGTCGATAACCTTGGCAACAGTAGTTCCTCTTCTCTCAAGCTGGAGACATTGCAATGGAGGAGGGGGGGCTTTTTTCCGAGCTTTGAGTAGAGCTCGGTGGTAATACCGGCGTTCATGTGTGTGTTTGTGTGCGTCCATTCAGAGATCTGCTGCTCTGTATTCCAGTGATCACTTCTTTCCATTCATTTCCATCACAAGAGCAATAACTCAAAAGTTTCTCTCACCTTGCTGTCCATTAGCACATTGGTGATATCGTTCCTCTCTCTATTTTTCCAACTCCTCCACTGTATCCCGGCCCGCTTTTTTTTCAGCACTTCTTCTTTTGCATTTCCAGTGGAATTAATCAAGTGTGTTCATGTGTGGCTTGACTTCATTATATCATAATGAAGTTTAGCCTCAGGTGCAGCGAAGGAAATGGGTTAGCCTGAGAGTAGCCTTGCCCTCGAACACCATTATCTGCAGCCAGCTTTTACACAATGAGCTGTGGAGAAGATTATTCAAGACGGAAATTTTCTTTTCAACCCCTTCTTTTCTTATCTGCGTTGTTCCGTCAAAATCTAAGTTTTAGTAAAAGTTGAAATATTGGGATATTACGATGTCATCTCCCTCTGTCTCGACCTTTGTCATTCTGTTTTAAGCCAACACGGGGCCCATTGCTTCATCTGGTGCCTTTTCTGTATCAGTAATGAGCCATTTTGTGGCTCTTAACATCTGCCAAACTTGGAACATTTCGAATGCGAGACTCATCTCCCATGCATGAGGAGTCAGGCATCCTTTGATTTGCCCTCTTTTCTTCGCCTCTCTTTCGAAGCGCTCACCGCAGTACTTTGTAGACCGAGAGTACGCTGAGAAACTTTCTTACCCCAGTTTTGGCAAGGGCTGTGTGCGATGAGAGGTAATTTTGGTGCTTACTCCAAACAGGGTTTTCCCCTCGGTTGGTATCGTGCATCCCTCCTTTCTCGCAGAGGCACCGAGGGGGAGGAACGGAGGAGGGGGAGGTAATTTAAAACATACGTTTTTCTGTGGGCACGATGAGGTTTGTCCAAAAGAAAACACTGCTTTAAATTTCACTGCCTTTCTATTCCGGTGGGAAACATCTGTGTTAGAATACGAAGCATCTGGCTTTAATTTAGAGCTTTAGGTGAACTTTACCCTTGTCAAAAACTTGTACAGGCAACCTTGAGCTCTGCACAGTCTGCCGTCTTCTCTGTCCATCCTGTTAAATAACCGTAAGGTGGCATACAGCAGTGGACAGTGAGGGAGTTAAACAAATGGTTTTGCAGGTGTAAAATTCACAAGAAGCCATCTAGTGAGGTAATTACCTAGGAGTGGGAAGAAAAATCGATTCACCTACACATTGAGATTTTTATTTTTTTTGTTACGATTTTGAAATCGATTTTTAGTGCCAGAATCGATATATTTGCTTAATTTGAGTCTATGCGGAGGTTGAAGGAAGTTAACGCTTTTATTGTTGCAGTCTGAGTAACGTGGCGTCATATCTATTCCGTGTCCGTCAGCCAAAACAATCCACAATCGGCCGCAACAAGTAAGTGCAAAACTGCACCCTCCCATTTGAGATCCAGCGTGGTAAACACTACACATACAGTAAAGTATGGAAACACTTTGAGTTTCACACATTTCCTGGAAAAGCAGAGCTAGACATCATGGCTAAAGCTGCATGCTAACTCTGTCATGAACAGGAAACGTTCTCCGTATTGCGGTAACGTGCAGTCAAGCCAGCTGTCACACTCTCATTTCTGTGGTAAAATCGGCCGACGCTACAACCGTAGAGCACCCATATACTGACCTTTATGTTAAATGCATTCAAACGGCCCCAATGGAGCTGACCATGGATGTATAAAGAGAACGGAGCTAACGGGGAGAGCTAGCAATGGACTTGGAGAAGTTAGCGGAAGTATACACGTGTGACTACGTCAGGTTTTCAAAATAAGGTGTTAACAAAAGGAACTGTACATGCAAAATATATATTTATAGAAATAAGATTGATTGGATTATATTCACCAGAAGTATAGAACATTACATGTCCCTTATACATTAAAAACAAAATAGCACTAATTTGTGAGGGATATGTCTTTATTCTTTGATGTTTGAAAAAAAAAAATATCCCCATCTTAAATGACCATCCGTCCGTCCAATAAAGATTTATGTTTATTCACTCTCATTACTCTGTGTAGCAGCAGCAGGCTATAAAAACTCCAATCTAGTAGCATTTCAATTCTTACACTCTCCTGCTTCATGCTGAACAAAAGTACAGGATCAAGGATAAGCCATCGGTGGCAGATTCGTGCATTTCATTGTCAACATGTTAAGCATTTTAACACCTCGGCTGTCTCTCTTTAAACGAAACGCGGCGTGTGGCTTATACCCTTTTCACTTCAACAATTAGCACGATCATTGACATAATCCAGGTAACGCTGCAAAGGTAATTGAGGCCTAACAGTTTCTCTGGAGAGGAGAAAAGAAGCCACGTCTCCTCCCCGTGTTAGCTCGTGCATCTCATTACTCCGCCAGGTCTTGTTCGGGGCTTGCTCCAGACCGCCCTGGCTCTCTTCTCTAAAAAGGATGAAGGGATGATCATCTTCTCGGCCTGACTGAGGTTATGTTTTGTCCTCCTTTGAGCCCTTTCGCTGATCCTAGTTAAATCTCTGCTCCCACGATCTCGCAGCCACGTCTGTGCTGCCACTGCCTGCGTTAGATGCTAAATGGCACTTGAATCGAGATCTTATAGCGACGGGATATTCGGTTTTCCCCTCAAGCAATCAGCTCCCTCTCGCTCCCCGTAGTAGAAGACACACGGCACACATCCTTCTGGCTGCTATTGAAGTTGTTGTTTTTGAGTTCTTCACACAGACTTTTTTTATTTTGCATCTCCAAATCCATCCTCCCTTCCCAATTTAATATCTAGTAGAATTTGAATGAATTTTTCACACTAATAAATTATTGTGTTGGCGTTCTTTTTCAGCTCATTGTGAATGCGGCGGAGAGGTTACTTGGTTATTGTTCATTTATCAGGCTGGAAGCGTTTTGATGAAGTCAGCTAGATGTGGACCTTCAGCTGCTTTATTCAGCTTGCCCAAGGAAATGCTGTTTCAGACGAAATGCAGGAAGAATTATCTTTTTGTACATTTTTTTTTTTTGCTTCTGAGATCTGAGTAATGTGGGCATGAAGTAGGATATTCAAAAGGTGTCCTCTGATTAATTCTTGGGCATAAAATAACATTGTGCTGTTCATTATAATGATCAAATAAATAATTAATGGAAATTGTGACGCATTACCATTAAGATTTACAGTAGCTATTTAGTTTTACACAGAGTTCAAAGCATGATTTAAGATTGCTTCTATCTAAAAGGTGTAAAGTCTCATTATCTCGCTCTTATTTATGGTACAGAGAAGAAAAGCATGTGCTCACCGTTGACTCACGTTGCTCAAGTTTAAGATTTATGGTGAGAATGGCAAAAAAATGCATGAATCATATTTTTTCTTTTCCTTAAAAAAAAATCTATGTGGTGCAGCCGTCTGTAGATCCCCCTATTGGTCTATTTTTACATTACTGATGTTGGCCTGATCTGCTCAAAGTATATCCAGACAGAGGTGTGAGCTAAGAACTAGTGTATTCAGCTTCTTATCTGACACTCCACAGCCGCACATCTCCCCACAACCGCTGCTGCTCTCTTGGCCGCCTCGAGCCCCCGTGTCTCTCCACATCTCAGCCGCTTCGATCTGAAAGCAAAACACGAGGAACCCATCGACACGCACACTAATCACGCCAGCGTGCCCGCTCGTTAGCCGTGCCCTCTCAAGTCAGCTGTCCTAATAGGCATGTCCTAATGAGCTCTAATTGAGGATTGCTAATTTGCATGGCCCGAGTCATTGTCTTCCTTAAAGCGACTTAGAAGACTTACAAGACTCATTGCCAAAAAGCTGATTGGGGGGTCTAACTTGGTTTCACCATGGGCAGACTACGGGGGGCTTGTGAACCCAGATTGTTGTCTCTTTCTTCCACTCTTAGTTCCCACCATCCCCTTCTCCACTGACATCGATATGCCTAATAGAGGTATTCACAGATTCTCCCTCTCGCCCCCTCAACTACAGACGTTATTTTAGTGACACCAGCCATTTTCAAAGAAACGACTTCAAAGCGTGATTAAAACGAAGCAGGGCAACTCTGATCAAAGGTTAAACTACGCACAGCGTGACTCCCTTCACAATGCAAAGTGAGATTTCTCCATTTGAAGCGGGACGAAGAAAAGAAAATTGAGATTTCTGAGCTTGGTGTAACTGTTGAGGTATGCAGACGGCGTGTTATTTTGCTGCGCATCGGAAAAAAGAAAAGTGATGGATACTTCTGTAGCGGCAGAGGAAAGGCCCTCTGAGGAATCATCCTCGCAGTGCAGCACATTTTATTTATACGAGGAGAGGATGTTGTACATTTCCTCTTAATTTGATCACTGACACTTTATTTTCCCCTCTCCCGTACTCTTATTTGTCTTTCTTATATTGGGGGAGTATACAAGAAATGATTTCCCAAAGAGAAAGAGGCACAAACAGGCACAGACGGGTTTATTGCATTGGCTGTGGGCCATCTCATTTCTGCTCAAAAAGTAATGAAATCTCTCAAATGACCCAAACAATTAGAATTTGTCAAACAATTTCATATGCCAGAGAAAGTGTTTCTGCATGTTAGGACTGAAGTGTTCAAGTTGCAGACCCAGAAGAAGAAAAATTAGATAAACCTTTTTTGTTATGCATGTTTTCCATGTTGTGAAATGCATCTTTTTGATTTTCCCTGATGTAATGAGTTCCCCTCTCCCTTTCTGTGCTTGATTTCAGGCCCGCTGGCTCGAGGTTGCATACAAACACCAAGAAGGGAGAACATGACTCACTGGCCTCTGCCAGAGACTGGCATGGGGCAGCTGTGCCAACCTCGCCCCTGCCTGCCGCTTTAGAAACTACCCGGGTACATCATGACGGGGAGGCATTGAGGTTAGCTCCCTGACGATCGTCTCAACACCTCTCCTCCTCCTCCCTACCCCTGCCCCGTCCCCATCATGCTGCGCTTCCTGCCTCTCAAACTTGGTCGCCTGTACCGCTGTCTGAAGCTCTTACTGGTCGTGGGGCTCTTTGTCATCTTGCTGATGAACACCCACAACCTGTTCGCCTCCTTCCAGAAGAATGAGCTCACCGACAGACGCTTCATCAACCTCAACAAGTGTCCCGCCTGCTTTGGCACCAGCTGGTGCCGCAAGTTCATGAACGGCCAGGTTTCCTTCGAAACCTGGGGTCGCCTGCGTTTCCTGGACGTTTTCAATGTCAAGAATGTTTACTTCGCTCAGTACGGCGAGCCCAGGGAGGGCACGCGCCGCGTGGTGCTGAAACGGCTCGGCTCCAACCAGGAGCTTGCCGAGATAGATCAGAAAATCTGCAAGAGGGCCACGGGCAGGCCGCGCTGTGACCTCATCCAGGCCATGTACAAGACTGAGTTCGCCCGGATCAACGGCGATGTTCGTCTGCTCACTCCAGAGGTGGTGGAGGGCTGGTCAGACCTGGTGCACTGCCCCTCTCAGAGGCTGCTGGACCGCGTGGTCCGCAGGTACGCTGAGACCAAAGACTCAGGCAGCTTCCTGCTAAAGAACCTCAAAGACACGGAGAGAATGCAGCTGCTCATGACCTTGGCGTTCAACCCGGAGCCGCTCGTACTACAGGTTAGTATTTTTCAGTATTTTCAGGACAGGAGCTGTTTTAAAGCAACGTGTGTGTGCGATAACATTTTGAGGCTTTTAAGGTTTTCTTTTTATTGAGTGATGTTTGACCATTACTGTCTCTGAAGAAAATATTGCATCTCGATAAAGAGGTGCCTGTCAGCTGATCTGTGGCCCCAGGTGTTTTCAGAGTTGCTGATAAGGCGCGGTTCCTGGATTACCTTTTTGCTACAAAGAGGATAAGAGCATCAGTAAGTGAGCCAGGGTGTTGGCCCACAAAGCCCCCAGTAAATTACAGGGTGGGAATCCTCCTTTTCCTTCCTCTTCCACAGATCTGAGACAAGCCATTACACCCTCACCCTAAACTCCAGGCTACAGCGAGACCACGCGTCCGCTATCTGGAGCACGAATACTCCTCTGCTTAGAATAGAGAGGGGTTTAAGAGCCGTGGCCTCCCAAAAGATGAGAGATTTTTGCTGGCGGCAATACTGCATATTTAACACTATATGTAGGGCAGTTTTGAATAATTCAAGAATGCATCTGTAAATGGTCCAAGTTGTTTTTAATTTTAATATACGTCTGCGTCCACTGGTTTCTCTTCATCTGTGGGAGACGGCACGTGGAGGGATCTTTTGCGGGGCTGCTAAGTGGTATTAGGGCAAATATTCTTGATCCCTTCACTAATCCTCCAAAATAAAAGCTTGTTTTTAAGTTTTTGACCAAGGACCAAGATTTTGTTGAAATTCACAACTTGAAGGACAAAAAAACAACACATTGTTAAATATTTAGTTTTGATGAGACTGCTGTGTTTCCATTCACATCGTTTTATGCACATTTTGCAGAAGTGTTGCAATAGAAAATCTGTATAGAAACAGCAGACTTCCTCAATTGCGAAAATAGTTGATGTGCTAAATGTGTTATGGAAAAACGATTTTGTTGAATAAATTCTGACATAGCTCACTTGACTGATCAGCTGTTTCCGCTGTCGGCGTGTTCCTGGATATTCCCATAATACGCAACTGCTTGTCTTCGTCTCCGGATAGCACGAAGCATGGCCAATACTAGCTGACATGAAAGAACTATTAAAACTTGCCCAATTGAAACAAATTCCTGAAGACCTCTTCATTTTTCTCTCATAGATGGTTAGATGGCCAAGGTGACTAGTTTTGTTTCTGGTTCGCTACCTCCTCTTCTTCTACTCTGTTTACTGGCAGATTACAGCATTGCAAAGCCTATAGCGCCAACTTTTGACAAAACTACGCTGTAGCCAAGTCCTAGTTGATGGAAACACGCCTAATTCGTATTTCTTTTTCTGCGTCTTTTCAAACGCTTAATATTTGTCAATTGAATGGAAACACAGATTTGATACAGTTGGTCTAATAACATTGTTCCGCAACATTAGAAATCTTTAATTCGACAGAGTAAATGTGCTGCCAACATAAAAAATGGTGCCTGTTAAATGTAATTGTTTTGCTTTGACCCCCCTGTTAGGAGTTAAATTACGACCCATCTCCATTCTGTCATCCTGCATGTCAGAGCAGCCGTACTGTATATATCACATATGTCCTCCACATCCTTTTCTCTTCTCACTGATTTACTAGCAGCCAGTCAATTTCAATTTCAATCTAGCATTGGTCATGTCACAACAACAATAGGCATGGCCTGTGTAGACATTCAATAACTTATGTTGACCTCCAACCCCCCCCCCCCTCTACACGTCGGGATGGACACCTCCGGGCATTTCAGAGGACAAAAGGGCGAGATCAGCCTTTTAGTCCGGTTGATCTATAAAATCTGATTAGCCTTGTGTGGTCGCTTTCCCTCCCCCATCCTTCCTTTCTCCTCTCCTCTTTCTCATTTTGCCCTTTCTTCTATCTGTGTCATTCTCCTATATTTTCCTGTCCGTTCTGTGTACGCTCCACAAACTCCAAAGCCAGATAATTCCATCAGTGTTTTTAATGCCATTATGCCCCAGTTCAGAGGCTCGATGAATCACCTCCCCCACCCCCATTCCCCATCCTTATCTACAGACAAACGCATAATGCTCGCGCATTGTCCACGGCTCCCTTCACTCCCTACGCCCGGCGTAGCCTTTGCATGTTTACAGGGACTCATGAATTGTTGATCTCATGCTGAACTTGTGACCTGCGGGTATAAGAAACAACTGTTATAGGGTATGCGCCAGATTGTGGGCATGGATGGGTGACGTACAAAGAAAAGGTGCCAGACATCTCAGAGAGCGCCTCGACTGTTCGTCGGCATCACTGAACTAGAAAGACGAGGAGAAAATTTGCCGAGAGACTGAGAGGCTCTGTACACAAGGTTGGGCAGCAGCAGACCATAAAGAATTAATGACGTCTATAGATATTGAGTGGTAGAGCTGCTGTACTTCAACACCTCGTCTCCTTTTTAGGTGAGCACTACTGCGTGGGGACTGGTTTAAGAGGATTGTGAGTTTTATGATCAGTTATTTAATGAAACCTGATCCTTATTTGGACTGTTTATCACACCGCCTTCTTGTCAGGCTCGGAGCAATGCTTCATTTTGCTTGATTGTAGTCAAACCCCTCTTCAGAGAAGCCAGTATGACTCGGTGTATAATTTAAGTTTGCTATTTTTAGTGTAAATGATTTCTTACTGTCATTGGTCGCCAGTGCTGTGGTTTTGGGTTTCTATCTCTTTCCTCTGGGCTGAATAATGTCAATAACATCGCTGCTGTCTGCTCAGCGAGCTGCACTCTCTAGAATAGAACGGCTTCTGTTTCCAGTCTTTTGAAGCCACAGGCAGTAAATCGGCCCTGTTTCACTATGAGAAACCAGACCTTCTTTGTCAGCGGGGAACAATCTGCTGTTTTGTTTCGGGTCTGTCCAACAACGCGTTTTTTTCAGTGCGCTCTGCTGTACACAAGCGTGCACTCACACACACACACACACCACCCCCACCGCCGCGTCACGTGGAAGACAATTTGGCTTTGGGGAATAAATAATTTTGGAAGACAAAATGACGACAGCCAAACAAGAAAATCCTTCTGCAATGAGAGGCACCTTATGCAACTTCATCTGTTTTCTCTCTTATTTCCTCTTCAGGCTGCTTTTCTTACGCTCTCACAGAGACCCGGGAAGGTTTTTCTGTTACCATGATAATAAATCTACTTCTGTCCAGGGGTTGTCTCTTTGCCAACCAGAGAAATTACATGATGCTGTTTAATTTTACGTCTCATTCGACAGTAACTTGGTTTGCATGAAAATTGAGTAATAAATTCTTCCCGGCTAGAGCCTTATTTGCCGTCCTTGGCTCCTCTCCTTCGGCTAGATGACTCACTGATTCATCAGGTGATGGTTGCGTTTGATGGACTACATCTGGCCCAGTCTTTAAATTAGTTTGATTTAGCCTAGTCCTCTGCTTCCAAATCATTAAGCTTGGCGAGTTCGCCAGGAGCATGTGACTGCGCTCGCACCCTTTTTGTTCCTCAGCCCCCGTCTTGCTCAGTGAAGCTGAGAATAGGATGTGACAGGCCTGTGGGGTTAACTCAGTCATCCCCTCCAGACTCAGATCTGCTTCTCTCCCAGACACCCCTCTTATTACCCCACCTTCCACAGATCCTCCTTGTTCAACACACCGCCCTCACCTGACACAAAGACATACTCGTCACGAAGCTCTCACGCAACGCCGTCTTGTTTTCCCCCAGACGTCTTGACACGGGATACTAAATCGAAGAAGAAAGATTAGATGGATGACCTTATCTCCCGTTCCTCCTAAGATTTTTTGACAGCAGCATTTTAACGCAAATGTGAAGTAAACATTCACAGCGCTTTGAGCAAATACACTAGCAGCTTGTTTGAATTTTCTAAAATGGGGGGATGCCTCTTTGGTATGCTGTTGATTTAATGAGGCTCTGCATAATCTATTGCGACGCTCATCCACTTTGGGAAGGAAGCGAAGCCAAAGTAAATAGTATAAATTCAGGGTGTTTCTTGGCACAAAGGGAGGCAAAGGTGGTACCTCGACCGTAACCTACTGAACCTTGATTTATTTTTTAATAGGAAAATAAATTTAATCAGATGTGCAACCTGCCTGCACCAGCTAGTCGGATGATCTTATAAGCAGTGGTGGAAGAAGTACTCTTATTGGCAAAAGTACAAATACCACAGTCTAAAAATACTCTTACAAGTAAAAGTCCTGAATTCAGAATGTATTGTGTGAGTATGTATTATGTAATATTGGCCTCTGAGGTGGAGTAGAAGTATAAAGTAGCATAAAATGGAAATACTCAAGTAAAGTACAAGTACCTCAAAATTGTACTTATATTGTACAAAATATTTGGTGTGAAGACATGTTTCGATTTAAACAATAAAGAAGCTAGACAAACAAAAATTACTACAAATAAATCTGTTTACATACCACTTTATCTGTAGCAAAAAAAGCCATTATTTTCAGTATGGTGCATAAAATATGAATTAAAACCAGGAGATCTAATGCATTGCAGCCCTGCGATAAGCCTTTTATGAAGATGAATTGTTGTTCTGTCATTTTGAGACTGTGTCAGAGGCTAAACAGGTACTTTGTTTGTTGTATTTGCATAAAACTAAAACATATTTTTGTCTGTAGTGGTCAAATATTAGAAAAACAAGTGCGAAATGAGACTTTTGCAAGCTAAAGTAGATGGATAGCTCACAAAATGTGAGCCTTTGAGTTAGTCGAATAATCTAATAACTGTATAATTTGAACAAAATGATTTGGTGTGTTTTTTAAATGAAACAATAAAGAGGCTAGACATACAATAATTATTACAAAGAAAACATTTTTATATACCCCCTTATCTAACACAAAAGCAATTATTTTTTACAGTATGGTGCCTCAAATATTAATTAAAAACAGAAAATCTAATTCATTGCAATAAAACAGCCATGCGATAAGCCTTTTATGAAGATTAATTGTTTTATTCTGTCATTTTGAGACTGTGTCAGAGGCTATACAGGTAGTTTGGTTGTTATATTTGCATATATATTTGCTCTTTAGTGGTCAAATATGAGAAAAACAAGTACAAAATGAGTCTTTTGCGAGCTACGATAGATGGAGTGGTCACAAAATGTCTACAATAATGTATAAAATGGTCCCGTTCTGACAAAGGATGCACAGCATTTGAGCCTTCATATTGTCTGTGCAATCTTATGCTCTGGCTTTCTGGGTCATGCCTCTTTCACAAAGAGGATCAAAGCCTGTTTTGTTTTTAGTTTTATTTATTTCTTTTCATTTAATCACAGACACTGCATGCTATCCCGGCTTAAGCGGGAGCCTTCTGTCTCTGAGGCCGGCTCAGTGGCTGAGGTCCACCGGTAAATAGTGTTTAAGGCACTAGTCTGTGATTAGAACCTTTTGTTTTTGGGTCTGGGGGATTGTGACGCTCTTAGTACATAAGAGAGGAGGTTGTGTACGCCGCTTAACCCTGCTTCAAGTGCTCCCAAACCCCCTTTCATTATTCTTATAGGCCTTTGTGTACAGACTGAATCCTGTTAGGATAAGACAGGGAGTTATCTGGGCCCGACTCCCCTCTCTTGGCTGGCCTCGCTGGATGGAGGCCCTGGTGGAAAGGGGAGAAGAGAAGGAGGAGGAGGGTTTGTGAGTGTGTGTGTGTTGTACAAACCAGAGCCTTGTGGTGTTTTCCCCCCATCTGAATGAGCCAGACTGCTTGTGTTACCATAATCCTTTCTCTCTTTCTCCCGCTCTCCAAATACACACACACACACACGCATGACAGCTGTGTTTGGTTAGGTAAATGCCTGTGGCTGAACCCCCCCCCCCCCCCCATCACCACCACTCATCCCACCCACTAGCTCCTTTTTTAGATTCCCCCCACCCACGTCCCCCTCCCCTCCACCCCCTCAGCTTCCTACTGTTACAGCCCGCACCCCAATCCACCTCATGCCCAGCTAGTTCTGCAACGCTCGAGAGTCTAACCCCATTCACAACTCTCCCCGGACCCCTTAAGATGGCCAATATGGATCGGGAACAAGTGGTTCTTTACTCTGCGGTGTCCCCTGGAGAGCCTGGAGCTTAATGCTGGAGCAAGAATATGCTTTTTAGCACATCAGCTCGTCTGCAGTAATAAAATTGTCCACTGCATTAAAGCGTCAGGCACCTAGTTTCCTGTCAGAGGAAATATGAGAGGTCAGGGACGTACTGGAGCATCTTCAAGTCTTGAGCGTTTTCACCCTTGTAATTTGTAAAAACAACTTTATTTAAACTGGTACTTCACTATAGTTAGTTGAAGTCCTTTTCTAGCATCTGAGATACTTAATTGCTCCTTGTCGGGAGGGAACTTCTCTCAGTTTGCCCTAGGGCTTTGCAATTAATTGAATTTCCAGCTTCCAGCGATAATGAAAACAAGATAATGGACAAACAAGGTTATTGTTCTGCATTCCGTTACGCAATGACGCTCTCGTTTTGTCTTGGGTTATAAATCCAAACCCACTTGGTGTGGGAGGATCCCCTGGTGGGACGTCTCCCTGGCGCTGGCTGGCCCTCGCCGGGCGTATTTCCTCCATAGTGGTGCACCACCACCGGCTCTAGGTTGACTTGGAAAGGCCTTGGGGTGAAGGTGGTGCTCTACAGTACCCCTTGCCCGGACCTCGCCGCTTAGTGCTCGCTGTGCCCTCTCTTCTCAGCGTGGAGGGACGGAGCTCCCTGCTCCCGGTGCGATTGTCAACCGGGGCATTGCTGCGATGTCGGCGAACCCAACCGACCCGTCTTGAAACACGGACCCCTGTCTCGTTTACCCTACCACGCTTTTGTTTGCTGCGTCATCACCATTAATATCTATACAACAATCTGTTTATGATTAAATTGTTTACTAGAGCGTAGGGCTGACCCGAATGCTTCGAAGCTTGACCGTTGCCATGATATTCAACCTTCATATCACTATTCGAATGCTTCGTTATTCATTATTTATTAGCCCATGAAATAAGGAATAATCCCATAATTATTCATATTCAACATTCATTATTATTAGTTATTCTCAGATGAATATCGCCGTAGAGGTGTTTAAGTTTAAAATGTAGGCTACAAAATGTTCTTTCTAAATGCATGATGTTTCTAAAGTCATTGAGTAATCGTGTTAAATAATCGAGATCTCAATATTGACCAAAATAATTGTGATTATGATTATTGCCATAATCTAGCAGCCCTAGTTTTCCCTGTTCTGCAGAGAGGTTAGAGTGCAGGGTCGCCCCCCGAATGCCCCCTACATAATTGGCTCCTGCCCTGAAATACACAACCCTTGATGTAGGCCTCAAACCCACAGCCGTCAGGTCTGAAGCCAAGCTTCACTTGGGTTCCTCCCCGGCCATGTGGGCGGCAATACCACCTAGACTGAGTCAACACCGCTGCCGATGACTTAATACATTCCTCGTCTTCCAGTGGTGGGGATTTATGAGGTGGCTCTGTGCGCAGCGGCTCGGGTTCAGGGTCGGCGAAGGGTTTCGGCTAGCAGCTAGCGGCGGAGTGTGTACCAGCAACCCCCGGGCCGCACGGGTCCTGTGCTCTCATTCCTCTTCCTGCTCTCATTCTCTCTCCGTAGAGCAGAGGCCTGCAGAACTAAAGACCCAGCTAACCCATTTCTATCACTGCAAGGCAGAGCACACTGAATCATGTGCACGCTTTTTTCGTGCTGCACAAGCCGACTGTACGCGGTCTATCTACGTGACCTCTTGGTTTTGATTTCTCATCTTAAGCTCCTGCACCCACACACCCACCAGTACTTTCGAGTTTCAGTCTTCTTCATTCAGCGGTTTTCCCTGTTTCCCAAGACTGCTGCCAGCTCCACAGACTGTGACTTTGCACTCTTTGAACCGCATGTCTGGTAAAGAAAGAGGCAGGGCCTATTCTAAATTCAGATACATACACAGTCTCTATCTCTCCCTGCTCTTCTTTCTCCTCTACAGACAGACACTCTCCTCCGCTCGGTGCTCTGACTAGGCATTTCCTGGCTTCCATGTCTGGAACAGACAGCATCATTGCCCTGTACTGCAGGTTTTTTTTGGGGGTGGAACAAAGAGAGAGAGAGGGGGGGAAAAAGCGGGGTTAGCAGGAGAAGCAGCAGCAGGAGATGAGAGCAAAAGAGAAGAAAGAAATAGTGCCATGTGTGCTGCCGGGATGAGGAGTTTGCACCCGCTCCCCTGTGGGGCCCGAGCTCTCGCTGCGAACTAACCAACTGGATTTTTAAACTTAAATGGCCAGCAAAATGCCAAACGGGGTTTGCCACACATCCTCCAGACACAAGGTCAACAGGAGAGCTGCTGCACAGAAAAGGAAAAGCAGCGTTTCAAGTCCAGCTTGGCAGCCCCCTTTGCCTTTGCAGAGCAGATGTGACTCCTTCTTAGCGCTAAGCCCCCCTTTGATAAACCCGCTGAATAATGTTCATTTTGCAACATCAGGGTTGTTTCTTTTTTCGCTGTTGTTGTGTCTCTCTGAATGCGTCTGCCCGCCACGCTTCCTCAACTCTACCGTTTGATCCCCGGACTCTCGGCGAGTCCTGTCCCAACTTGTTTGCAATGAAGCGGGTGGGATTTTGTTGAGGATAGAAAATGTTGAGAATTTCCACCACACCCTGCTCGGGGCTTTAACAAGCTGCACACATGAAACACCTCCGTGGCAAACTACTAATTTCCTTTTTTCTCTAAGTAGTTGTGGTTCGCAAGATGAAGGCAACTGCTTCCTTTAAATCTTGCATTTCTAAACAGCGCTCTGTGTGTCCATCGTATATGCATGCGTGTGTGCTTATGTGTGTTTGATGGACCAGCGTTCTTTGCAGACCAGCCAAGCCAATATCTCGGGAGCCGCTCATGTTTACTCGGCCCCTGAATAGAGGTTGTTATCAGCCCTGGTCACGTTGCATGTTCTCATTCACACGCACTCTGATACAGTTACACGTAGACACACACACACGGGCACAAAGAGGGTCTTTCGAACTCTCTCACACACACACACACACACACACGCCCACGCCCTCCCCCGAGTGGCCCAGTAGAAGGGCATGCCTTTGTCAGCAGATGTCAGGACGCAGGTGTGTGTTCCTGCGCCTCTCGCTCCATTCGTTTCATCCTCTTCTCCAGAGGCTGCCCATTTGTCTGTGGCCCTGTTTCATTTCAGCCCACTCCAAGCTCCCCCCCAAGAGGATGCCAGTGTGTCTGTTGTATTACACGGAGGGGAGTGGAAAGCACAAACGCCCCTCCGGTCCGCGCTACTGTTGTGCACTGGCACAACCTCTAAGATTAGATTAGTCAGACTTTGGGCCCAGAAGTCACCGGGAGGTCGTCTGGTAATGAGATGATTCTGTTTTGGTCTGTTTTCCACCCTCGCTTTCATGGTCTCCAGAGCCAGGCTCATTATTTCTGTAACACTGCGAGAAATTCTAGCAAAAAGAAGAAATAAGAGGAGCATTTGGCACCAGGTTCTATGAGTTAAAGGTTTTTGCTAAGCAGGAGATAAAGCCTTTTTTTATCCAATGACAGGAACAAGAAGTGATAAGACCTTTTTTTTTTTAAGCGGTAAAAGTCGCTGAGATGTGACATTGCCAGTTGTGCAGCCCTCAGCATTTTTCAACATCATTGAGAGACGACTGGTAAAAATCCACTACCTGTGCAGTCCCCACACACATACAAGCACATCTCCCAATCCTGCTTTGAGAGGAGTGCAGTGGGTGTAGCATTAGGCAGGGCTTTCCAATTTATTTCCCCCCTCCACCTCCCTCAACGCCTCATTGCGGACGTTAATGACTTCTGCAGAGTAACCGTTTAAAGAGCGCTAAGGGAGAATGATTGGTAGGACACGTGGAGTATTTATCAAGCTCTGCAATAGGAGTTTGAATCCAAAGCTCAGGTGCCCACTTCCACGTGCCTGCCTACACCGTTGAGTACTTTTTAGACTTATTGTATATGAAACTCGGGAAGCTCATAAACCCGGGTGCGGGTTGTCAAGACCCCCGGTAATTGACGCGGCGCAATGAGCCCTGTCAGAGAATGAGCGACATCTATGTTAAGGCCCGCGGACGAGGGCTGGACAGACATGAAGGCGTTCTCGTAACAGCCGTTGACAGTGTCTGAAAGTAGCCGTGGGGCATTCATCCTTCTCCTCCCTCCCATCAGCCAACCCCCCCATCTGCCGTCGCTCTACTTTTCCGCTCCCATTCAGGCTGCAACCTGACAACAAAGAGAGAGATGTGTTTAGCAGGCAGGTCTTTGCTGGTTTATTCCTCCTGTCCACTGGAGCGGAGAAGTGAAAGACACTCTGTTTGTCTCTCCTGTTGTTTGCTGTCTCCATCGTATTCTCTCTCTTTCTCTTTGCTCTCTTGTCTCTCCGCACCACCACCACCACCGCCGCCACCACCACATTTATCCATCCGCCCTGCAGGGGTGAGAGAGGGAGGGATGGTGTTTTTACAAAGCAGGTTTAGCCGTAGCATTGGACAGGCTAAGTTTTGTCAACAAGACCAAGAGCCGCTTAGATTTGCAGCGACATAAAGCGATCTGAGGTTTGAATCTGGGTCAAAGGGAAGCGAGACTAATAGGGATGTACCACCAACTGATCCAGCTTCAACCTAATCGTTCTATACCAACTTCAGAAAAATTAGAAAGCCATTTTAGATATTTAGCCAGTTAAGTCTCTAATCCTAAAATCTCTCATGTAGGAATGCCCATTGGCGAGCAGCATCTCAGTAGTCTGGGATTGTCTCATTTCCAGCCAGTACTCAGTATTTGGTAGTGCTGTCAGCCCACCAGTATGCTTTGTTTCCAGTATTTGCTGGATTTTCTCACTTTTTGTGAGACATGTCTACTTCCTCAGATTCCCCTTCCTGTCAAGTTTGCTATATCAGAAAATGAGGTAGGCTATTAAGCGAAGAGTTTTTGGGGAAGTTGGGGTGAGTCATTGCCAAGTCTAAAGATGACAGGCACGGACCGACAGACTGCTGGCTGCAGGAAGACAGTACTGCTTCCTCGACAGACTTTTGTCTGGCCCACAATTGATTGGGTCACCTCAGAGAAATGGGCTCGACCAGGACTGCATTGTGTGCAACTTATCATTGTCCTCCCCTCTTGGTGGTGGATCTTTCTTAGGACTGATGGGAACATGAGATACGCCTATGGTATAGATTTACAACAGAGAGATTTGGTGTAGATCGTAAAAAGTTGTGAGTCATTGTTGCATCAACATCTTCACTTTTCATCCTTGTAAAGGTGTTCTATGTAAGAATCAGAAATTGCTTGTTAACAGTGACACCTGTGGACGTGAAGTCAACGACAGTCAGCATACTGTTGCTCGCGATTGTGCTCGCACTGCGTAGACGCAAGCGAGCATCGATCAAAACAGTGAGGCTGATAGAGGAAACCCAGAAAGTCGCGGAAGGTCTAATTATTTTTAGGTAAGGTTAAAACCTGTTCACACATTGGCAATAAACGATTAAAAAAAAGTTTATACAGGTAAAAACTGACATACAGTCCCTTTTTTAGGATAATTCCAAAGCTGTTTATCCATTCAAGGACCATCCTTAGCCTTCACTCAGAGCTGCATTCAGTTTGTTATACTATAGCACAGGTGGGATCTGTCGCTTTGGCCTTCAATTCACTTAGTGAATTATAGCCTTGTCAAGGGATGTAATAAAGGAGCTTAAGAGCAGCATAGTTTGAGGAGAGTCTGCGACAAAAAAATGTCTCAATGCTGGCCGACGCTCCACAAGTGAACCTTCAAATCGCTGCTCGTGCAACGAGCCACGGTTTCTTTGTCACATTCATCCCGTCGGTGCCACCGTCTCTATGTGGCAGCGGTCCAGCTGTTGTCTGAGATACAGCAGCTGCGTGGCCGGCGGGGGGGGTTAAAATGTATGTTTTTAAATAATTTGTATTTCATTAAAATTTAAAGGGAGTTAGGGCAGCCATGCATATTTAAAAATCCCCCACCCCCTCCCCTCCACCTCGACATAAATTGAAAGCTGGTGAAGTATTGAATTACCACGAGTGTAAAGTGAAACGCAAACAGTCATAGTAGTTCACACCTTACCTGCAGTGACACGGCGTGTTCCCCGCCATATCTCCCGTGCTGTTGGGTTTCAGAAAAGGGAGGGCTTACTGAGGCTCCTGTGAAACGTGAGCGCTCCTGATTCTCCGTCTGTGTCTGTGTCGGCGGCTGCCTGCCAGGAACAGCAGCCTCGGAGAGATTTGTTACATAGGAATCGTGGGCTATCATTAAGCTAGCATATGGCTGGCTGTTTATTGTAAAAGATAGAGGCCTATGGCAGAGGGCTTTATTGTAAAAGATGGGAGCTTATCACTTGTAGTGAAACTCATGTGCGCTGCAAAAAAAAAAAGGGATTTTTTTTTTTTTCACCTGTGTGTGGCAATAAAATGGACCAGGAGAAAAAGAAAGTGATGTATTATGGAAAGTGTGAGACACCTGAGCTCATAAAGAGAGATGGAAGCAGAATCCAGTCCCTTAGCAGCCTAGCACGTTCGCCAAACGCAGCTGCTTCACGCCCAACTCATTTAAGTCGTGTGTTCGCTTGTGCAGACGTTACCTCTCGACTTTGAGTGATTGCAGATAATGGTACACGTGTGTCTGTTTTTGTTTGACCTCAATGAAGTCGAGTAAATCTGAGGGAGATTAGGGGTTTTGTGCAGCAGCAGCAGCAGTGATACCACTTCCTGCTAGCGGTATTACCTTGTTATTATTAATCCGTTTTAACCTTGTAATACACAGCGATTTCTTGTCAGCATGCCCAAAACTGCATTTACTCGGTTAGCCAACATCTTGCAGCAGTTTAAATCGCCCCGCTGCTGCATCACAACACATAAGGCTTTCCTGCTAACTGCTGCTACCACAAATCACCTCCTATCAGTTCTCTGGAAGCACTGCGGCGTACATCAGCTCATAGCTGTGGGGCTTTAACACAAACCGGCTCTTTTCTTTTATTAAATTTAATCCGTTATACGCCGCGCTGGCTGCGTTTCACGTGATCCTTTGGCAGATTTTCAACTATTGTGCTCAGAATTGTGTATCAAAAAATTACCCAAGGCAGCACAGCAACTTTGTGTTTCATGTTTTTTGTTTTTTTTTCCCTTTGTCTTTTTATTTAGAAAGTGTGCAAGTTAAACAAATATTTTCTGACAGTGTGAAGGTTCTCGCAATTTACGTGTTAGCCTTTTGCTTTTAAAAGCCAATGGGGTATTTCTGTCTTTCTTTGTACTGTATTACACATCCTGACGTCTTTTATCTTTTTTTTTTTTTTTTTAAATCATTCTGTTCTCATCTGTTTCTCCCTCCCAGAGCTTTCCGTCAGACGAAGGGTGGCCGTTCGCCAAGTACCTGGGAGCGTGTGGGCGCATGGTGGCTGTCAACTACGTGGGCGAGGAGCTGTGGAGCTTTTACAACGCGCCCTGGGAGAAGAGGGTGGACTTGGCGCGCCAGCTCATGGACATCGCCGAGCAGCTCACCAACAACGACTTTGACTTCGCCCTCTACCTGCTCGACGTCAGCTTCGATAACTTCGCGGTGGGCCCGCGCGACGGAAAGGTCATCGTTGTTGACGCCGAGAACGTTCTCGTGGCGGACAAACGGCTGATCAAGCAGAGTGAGTGTCATTACCTGAACATGCATGTATGTACGTATGTATGTATGTGTGGGTGGACGTCCATATGTGAGAGTGATGCCCAGCGCAGCTTATTCCCCCTAGTTGCTATGACAATTCCATGAGTGTTACACCTTTAATCATTACCCCCTCTGGATCTACATAAGTAGATAAATGCTGCTTATTTTTTACAGCATTTACATTAACACCATGGACGACGTCACCCTCAATTAACTAAGCTTACTCCGCTTTTCTAAAACTGTTAGTGATAATTAACCATTAATTTTATTCATAACACATCTACTCGCGCAGCGGTTGTTCCTCCTCTAAAAACTGTTTATCACGGAGTTCCTCAGAAAGCCAAAGTGTGATTCAAGCACCGCTCACAGCTTGAAGTCTCCTAGAAAACACCGCGCTTCACGTCAAAACCATCACCCACCAACTGTAGCTCACGAGGCAGTGACGAAGGTTCGAGGAAAGGTCTCGAGGGACAGATGGCCGTGGGCAAATTTGCACGCGCTCGAAGCGTCCTCTCTTCTAAGAATACACTCCTCCAGCACCCCTTGTGCCTCCGACACGCTCGTCCCCATCAAAGCGAAGATAGTTCAGATAACAAGCCATCTCCGCTGCCCTAGTTTTTTTTTTTTTTTTTGCCTCTCAGAATAAACCTCATAACAAGGACAGAGAGAGCTATACATCACACGCTCAGCGTGGCAGTTTGCTACCCCTCAGTCCTTCCTTCCTGGGGCTACTTCAAAGAGAGGGACGACCACCCGGTCAGGCTCTTAGATTTATCCCTTCCTGCAGAAATCCTATTAAAGTGATAAACTGTTGTGTCGCTAGGTGTTGAGGTTCCTCCATTGTGCCCTGTGACAGATATGAAGTATTGTCTGGGTGTGTGTATTTTTTTTTTAGTTAGAGGGGAAGTGTGATGAATTTATCCTGAGATTAAGTGCCGCTTTGCCAAATTACAAGATCAGATGCCAGGAAACCGCATATAGATGTGTAACATGTCAACTTACTCCAGTATGCCCTGTAGTTTTTCCCCTCCAGTTTGATTTCCAGTGCGTTTCTGTTGGTGTGTATATTCACCTTATTGCCAGTAGCTGCAATTTCCCACCCCGTCACAGTAGCCCTCTGCGAGTCCCGAAGCACAATCCAGGTTGAGACTCTCTTTTGTCTGGCCGACACATTTAGAGCTTGACGACTCAAGCTGCTTACCCCGGCCATTCAGAGTTTAAGCCTCAAGAATGTTTACGTGCTTCTGATCTGTTTATGTGTTTGCCAAGTGGCACGAAGAAGAAGAGGAGGACGACGACGGCGGTAATGAGTATTACGAGGTCACGGCCATGTGTCGGGGACAGCGGCAGGAAATAGGCGCGGGTAACCCTCCCCAAAGGCCGCGCGAGCAAGAAAATCCAATCCCCGCAATTAGAGCCCCGAGATTGGAAGCGAGTTAAAAGTGCGCGGTGTCGAATCTCATCAGTCTAAACTGAGGCCAATTGATTTGCAGATCAAACGCGCAGAAAAGTCACGCGCTGTTCCGCCCCTCTCGTTAGGTGGCATCCACATTGATGCGGGCGGAGGTTTTTTCGGTCCGAGATAAAACGCATGCCGTGTTCAGGTTGTGTGTTTGCACAGTCCAGCGGTGCGAAAGAAGCCATTCCCCATCATTGAGTTTATAGTGTTTGAGGATCGTTTCACCTCCAGTGGTTTTTTGGAAACACATGCTGTATAATGTAACACACACTTCACTCATTCTCTTCTCTTCAACACAGACACACACAACAGCACTTGAAACACTCACACACACACACACGCACTCTCATTCTCTCACATTCAATAATGCACTCTAACACAGGCATGCATTGTTAAAACCGGCTCGTACTCTTGAATGCCACTAGTAAGGCCACGCTAACAAGCATTTCAGGCCCAGCGTCCCTTCTCGGTGCAGCCCTGGGAAAGGCGGAGGAGTGAGGTGAATGTATACAAGTCTGACCTGAGCTCCTTAACATGGAAGGTGCAGGAGGGCTAGGCGGCCCGCCTCGTCCGCCCGCTCTCCCGTTCATTTGAATTGGAAATGATTCTGTTTGCTTTGGAAATGTCCTAGCTTTGTTTCGCTGAGGCCTGCTGTAAGAGCGGAGCAGAACAGAGAGGGGATCGGAGTGCAAGTAGATAGACTTTCTTTTAGCCTTTTACTCTCATGTGCTCATCTTTGTCCTTGAGTATGAACCTCCTCCTCCTCCCTGCTTGTTCTTTTCAGCCGTTCTGTCTGTCTGACTCGTGTGTGTGTGTCAGTCAGTGCAAGCGAACAAGAACAGGACACTCTCCTGATGCCATCTGTCAATCAGTGCTGCGGTGTGATGCATGAGCTCAGCTCTGAAACATTAATTGCTTTCACCTCACCTTGCTTGCTTGCGCGCGTACGTCTTTATATGCGTGCGTGCGGCGTGCATACACACGGATCCATCTGCATCACCCCCGCTGATTGAGGTTGATGTGCCCCGCCTCCTCAGGGGGGGCCCCCCTTGCTAACAGGGCAGCGCTGGATGTTTGATTGAGTTGTTCTGATGAGCCAGAGGAGAAGAAGTGCATTACAACGCTGATACACACTGATTATGTGTTTGCATCCTCTGGGTCCTCCCTCCCTCCAACAATGTTATTGATCTGCTTTTTAATGCACAAACCGATAGCTCTCTCATCATTCCAGGTTATTTTCTTGGCTCCCTCCTTTCCCAGCACAATCCTCTAAAGAGGAAAAAAGCAATGTGAAATGAGTTGGAGAAAGATTTTTTTTATTTGCTCAATAAATCTGGAAAGTGGTTCGTTTCTGTCAAATGAAAACGTAGATGAGTTGTTTGGCTGTGTGCTTTGAGAAGGAATTTCCTGTTAGTGCCCGTGGGATGTCAAATAAGGCACCTCTGCCCTGTCAGCTTCTGGCTAGATTGATTTCTTTCTGTTCTAATAACTTTCACCAACCTTCGGAAAGTAGTTTTTCTTCATGATTTGCAGTCAAACAGTCGGTTTGAATCACTTAAAAGGCTGACCTGATTGCTTTGAAGCTTCGACCGTTGCCATGGTGTTCGACCTCCAAATCACTATTCAAATGTTTCAGTTTATTTTTTTCTTTTCTTTCTTTATTTTTTTTTTTTTTATATATAAGTACGTAATAATAATGTATAAATCCCCAAATAGCCAATGAAATAAGTAATAACATCACAACATTATTAATTATTAGTAGTTATTGTCAGACAGATATCACTGTTTGTTGTGTGTAGAGGCGCGTGTGTGTGTGTGTGTGTATGGTCGTCCAGTACCACGGCACTGTCCTACTGTCCAACCACCCTTTTTAAAATCAGCTGTTTCACATTTTAATAACAGTTAAAGAAAAGAAAAATCGGAGAAGCCATATGAATTGTGAACTGCAAGCTGGTTGGAACTCCTAAGTTATATGCAACATATATATAAATTAGAGCTGTCAATTGATTTAAAATATTTAATTGCAATTAATCGCACATTTTTTATCAGTTCAAAATGTACCTTAAAGGAAGAATTGTCAAGTATTTAATACTTTTATCAACATGGGAGTGGGCAAATATGCTGCTTTATGCAAATGTATGTATATAATTATTATTGGAAATCAATAAACAACACAAAACAATGACAAATATTGTCCAGAAACCCTCACAGGTACTGCATTTTGAATAAGAAATATGCTCTAATCATAACATGGCAAACTGCAGCCGAACAGGCAACAACAGCTGTCAGTGTGCTGACTTGACCAAAACTGCATGTCTGTAAAGGGGAGACTCTGGGTACCCATAGAACCCATTTTCATTCACATATCTTGAGGTCGGAGGTCAAGGGACCCCTTTGAAAATGGCCATGACAGTTTTTCCTCGTCAAAATTTAGCGTAAGTTTGGAGCGTTATTTAACCTCCTCCGTGACAAGTTAGTATGACATGGTTGGTAACAGTAGATTCTTTAGGTTTTTATAGTTTCATATGATGCCAGTATCTTCACTCTAGCTTTAGAACTGAGCCCACTGCTACCTAAAAACTGCAAGTTGCGTTAAAACGAATTTCTGTTAACGCATTATCGCATTAATTTTGACAGCCCTAATATAAATGCATATTGCTCTGTGATTGTTTGATTTTAATCAGAAAACGTTTGCAAGAGCCACATATCACGACCTCATTACATATTCACCTGATGAAGGCAGTAAGAAACAAGCTTATGACCCAATAAATGCTTTTATATATTTGAAATGAATGTTGTGCATCTACAACTATAATAATATTATTGACTACGTTTATGATCAATATGTTTTTTATTGTTTATTTAACTGCCTCTCCGTCTCCCTGCAGACAAGCCGGAGCTCTACGACGTGTGGTACGAGAGCCGCTTCGAGGAGTGCGACCGGGAGGCCTGCCTGTCTTTCTCCAAGGACTCCCTCTGTTCCAGAGTCACAGTGGACCACAACTACTACGCCGTGTGCCAGAACCTGCTGTCGCGGTACGCTACGTGGCGGGGCACCACCGGAGGCCTCCTCCACGACCCCCCCGCCCATATAGCCAAAGATGGACAACTCATGACCCTGTTGGACGAGTGCACCAGACCCAAAAAGCGCTACGGCCGCTTCCAGGCGGCCAAGGAACTGCGTGAATACCTCACACAGCTAGCCGCCGCGTCCTCCTCCGCTACGGCCAGGTAATGAATGGAGTCGGCGTTCTAGCCTGACGCACTGAGAGACTGGAGACTCTTTTATCTTCGAACTCTTTGAGATCCTGGTTCTTGTACATGATGTCATTCGCTCCCCCTTTTGTGCGCCGGAGCACGGAGGCGTTAGAGGTCTTGCATCAGGAAGTGTAAGAAAAACTTCAAAGCAGATTTGTTAAAGCTCTAGCTTTTAACCTGACTTTGCTCCTGTGCGAAGGAGGAGTGTGGCGCTAAGATTCTGGTTAGAACCAGGATAGAGAGGGGATAGAGGTAACCCCTCCTCTCCCAGGGTGGGCTGCCATCTTTTGGGTGGGAGGGGAGGTGAGAAAGGGCTCTGGTAAACGCATCCGTCACTGGACCCAGGCTACCGCAAAACCAGAGCAGCAACGCCGCAACAGCCCTGACTACATCCATCCTCCCGTTCACTCCTCAAATCCATCACAACTGTTGTGTTTTATAACATTGAATCTTAACACCTGTTTCATTTTGCCCCCAGGATCTTTTGTTGTTGTTTTTTTTTTTATTTTATTCAGGGCTGAATTTAAGTACATTGGTGCGTTTACATTTTTGCTGTGCCATGGCTTTTTTTTTTTTTTTTTTCTCTCTGTAGCATGGCTGCAGGGGAGGCGGAGGTAGCATGAATCTCCTGCTGTCAGGCCAGGTAGAGACGAGAGGCAGGGGGTTGAAAAGAAAAAACCCTTGACGGCTATATAAGTCTAATTTCCTGCTACTTCAATCAATCTCTTGATTTCCAGGTTCCAGGATTGTGGCAATCATCTTCTTTGTGTGTTTTTTGTTCCCCCCTATTCAATAGGAAACAGAGAGTGAAGACAGCTGCACATAGGAAATAAGGAAAGGAATAATTGGACAGTGGTGGTCCCTTGATGCAGATGTGCCTATACCAAAGAGGCTATATGTAATATTAAGAACCCAGAGCAGTACAGAGTGACAGCACCTTTCCCTCCAGTTGTTTCCCAGTAGAGCTGTCCAAAGGTAATGTGTACACAATCCTATATGAGCTGGCAGGCCTGCAATGTGATTTATTCTTTTTCAATAAAATCCAGAAGGTATGCGAGTCAAAGATTGGGCATACTTAATGCCACATAACCCCCCCTCTCTGCTTTGCTAACCTCCCACACGATTGATAAATGATGATCAGATAGGCCGAAGCGTGCTTTTCTTCAACAAAAAAATGAAATGAAGTGATTCTTAAGAGGGCTGGAAAACACAATAAAACAGCGCAGTAGTGGCCTCCAGTGCCAGATTCTCCTTTTTAAATGTCTGTAATTGATAAATGAATCTTATTGTCAAACTTCTCCCACTAGTGTTAAACGCAGCGAGGCTCCATCAAGTAAATGTTAAAGAAGGGATTGAAGAGATCTTGAATTACTTCCTCGCTACAGAAAACGGCTTCTGACCTGCACTTTTTACATCTCGCAGCACAGAAATTCTTCTGTTGAATATTTAAACACCACTTAGAGGTCGGGGTAATTTTTACACTCAGAGGAACCAGCGAATTAAAGCGTAATCACAAATACAGGCTCATTTGATAATGGATTGTGAGACATCTTAACTCGGATAACCTAAAAAAAAACAAAAAAACATCTGTTTTTCATCTGTGTTGATGTTGTGAATCGGACGCTAAAGGCCCAGTGGAGTGTTGTGTAGCATGGCTCAATAATGAAGTAAATACGAGCCACGCCGTCTATGGGGGAAATCTAGAAAGCACAGTAGTTGCTTTCTGGCTTTCTGCGAGACCCAAGGAGCGGACGTGACCCCTGTCGAATAGGAAAAGCAATAAAGAGAAGTTTGGCTAATGGTTTTTGGTTTTGAACCCCACCCCCCCTCCCTCCTTTTGTTGTGTCGGATATATTTCTGTTTCCCCCGTATGGAGGAACCTGGAGGGATTTGTACGTGCGTAACTAACTGTCCACTTTTGTACTGTAATTTTTCTTTTGAGTATTATATCAGCATTGTCTGATTTTTCCTGTGCCTTTCATTCAAAAGTTGTATTTACAACTTTTAGTGGGTTTAAATATTAAAATAAATGAAGATATATATATATATATATATAGATATATACACTTACGTTGTGTGTGGACTCTTCTTGATTCTGTCTGTCTTTATATTATTTACCGTGTAAGGTACAGGCAATATGGCTCCGGTTCATATCGCCTTTTAAAATTTGATTCAGTGTGGCACAGCTGGATGTCAGTGTTTGCCAATTCCCATTCCTTTTTTCTCGGTTTTTGATCTTTTTCATATCTTCATCTTTCCTCTAATTTGGATCCTAGCCCGAGTTCCCTTTGTTGTGCTCTCCACTCAACTAGGATGCGAGTCCTTCTCTCTTTTATCCATATTTGGGGGGAGATCATTTTTGTATCAGCGTTGAGTTTTCACAAGGAAATTAGATTTCATTTTAAAAAACATTTAGAGGAGCTTTAATTATAAAACAACACAAGACAAACAGTATGCAAAAAATACTCATCACCACTTGGATTGTATGCTTTAACTGAACTCTTTTCCTTTTCATTATTTTGTGTGTGCATGGTATTTTTTGGTTGGTGAGTGTGGTCTTTGCTAATTCAATAGCTCTTCTGTCTGTCTTGAGCCAGCTCATGCTCGTAGCATAAAAGCCCGTGGTGGAACAAAGTAGTACTCGAGCCAGAACCAAAATTAGAAGCTGCATGACTGACACTCTGCCTCTCTTTCTTTTTTCTTTTTTTTCACCGTCTCTCTCCATGGTCATTTATTCACCTCTCCCCTTCTCTTTCCTCCTCTGTAATTGTGCTTTTCTTTGACACACCCGCTGGTTTGTGTGGATAGTTGATGTCACACTCATTGTGGTGAAGTGCTGTTTAGCCCTCTGCTGCTGTAGCTACACTTAGACCGGCTGATGAATGACTCCGAGGTTGGCTGACTGGAAGAAAGCACCACAGAAAACGAATGGGGCTCCGCTGCCGCCCTGTGAGTTTAAATAAACATGAGGCTGTTTCAAGGGACAGCCACCAGGGAGTTCATGCATTGGACATGGAGAAGCAGGAGGTGGAAATTAAAAAAAAATGAGACAATATGTTGGAGGAAGAGCATCTGGAAATGTGTAAACTACAGAAATTTCCCTCACTGCATTATCCAATTTGCTGCAAGTGAGTTTGCCTCCATAAATTACAGTCTAAAGTTGTCACAATGGAGGCGAGAGCAGCTTAATTCTGCATATTGTGTGCAGCTTCCAAAAGGAAGAGTGGATATAGTTGTAATTCATCTGCCACTGGTGAGCATTATAAACAGGTAGGAAGTAATTGTGCTGTCTGTCACGTGACTCCCTTCGCCCATATCAGCAGCCACTTTTGCAAATCCAAAGCCTTTTTGAAATCCACCCCCGAATTCCTGCTTATCAGCGTGGAGGGAGTCTGAAAGGCAGAGGTGGAAAAGCATTGTAAAGTGTTCCGCAACCATATTATCTAAATCTCTACATGACTTTAGCCTCGCCTGTCATATTCCAAACCTGGCAAACTGCTGATATCTTATTCAGGTCATAAACTGAAAGAGAGGAGGTGAGAGAGAGAGAGCCGCCATATGTTAGATTACAACAACAAAAGGGGATGAAAAATGAGCAAAAAAAAAAAAGGGAAGTTTCTTGGTTGCTGTTGCTCGGCTAACGTGATGTAAAGTCTATTTCATGCTCTGGCAAGCCCCAGGGGGAGGCAGCCATTTTTAGAACCAGAATGACCTATATTTTTTTTTAGAAGTGGGGGGGAAATAGATTTGGCCGGTGTTGAGGGTGGGTTGTGAATAACAACGTGTGAAGCTGTGTTGGGGAGCCCGTGTGTGCACATGGCCCGTTGTTTTGGGGGCTTTTCCGGGTTTGGCTGGGGCTCAGGAGAGACCGCTCTGAAGACTCTTTGTGAGCGCCTCCTGGAAAATCATCACTAATGCAACACAGGAGTTGCTAGAAGCAATGTTCCTGTCAGGCTGCTTACATCCCTTCAACATGGTTATGTCACTCTCACATCTATTATGCCTCATTTAGATAGCGCTCTGAAGCTTTTCTTTTTTTAAAGCTGTCGCACGCTCCAGCCCGACACAAAAATCCACGGCTGAAGTTATTCGTTGTTTGAAAACGCAGAGACAGTATGCTTGACAAGGACCAAAAGGAAGCATCGTGGGAGCCAGGTTGTTTGAATTTTGAGTATGTTAATCTGGTTTTAGTTTGATCTTCTAGTCCTGCACAGTTTGACATCAGAACGCCAAGACAGAATTCATTGAAAAACAGCTGGGTGTGACAACAATCTTGTCACTAAAGGCCCTGACATACCAAGCCGACGGTCGGCCGTCGGTGAGCATCTGTCGGCATAGTTCTTGCGGTTTGTCCCGCATTGTTGGCTCTAGTCTGCCCGTGTCTGAGTTTTTTGGGCCGATACAGCATGTTGAATCGGCGGCGGTGCCCATCGGGGAGAAAAATCACTCTGAGTGAGGCATCTAAATGGTCGGCTTTCATCGCCGCTAGCTCTTTGATGTCAGGCTGGTGTGTCTGGGCCTTAAAGGCCAAGGGCATTCAGGACGGGCCACACCTCTTTAAAGGCCCAGATACACAAACCCGACATCAAAGAACTAGCGGCGACGAAGGCTGAACTCCGACACGGGCAGACTAGAGCCAACGATGCGGGATACACCACAAGAACTAGGCTGACAGACGCTCACCGGCGGCCCTGAGCTCTCCGTTGGCTTGGTGTGTCAGGGCCTTAACAGTCCCCTTCAAAGTGCAATTTTCATCTTTATTATCTCCTCTGAACCGTGTCAGCCAGCTATCATCGTAGCTTTGGGCTGAATTTGATGATACTGATATGAATAAATCTTCATATACATACACTGCACGCTTCGTTGGCAGTCTTCACTTCACTTTATGACCTTTTATAAGTTCAAGAAAAATGACTAACGAATTTGAATTAATCACATTTGCAAAGGTGCGTCATATTCAGTTGAATGCTTATTAACTGCCAGCCATTGAGGAGGTCTGGCAATCAGCGGTTTGATATGCGACTTTATAAAGGAACACGAGGCGGCAAGCAGAGCTGCAAAGAAATAGGACAAATGGTGTGTGTCCAAATCAGAACAAAACTGCAAAATTACTCAATATGTCAAGAACAGCTGTCTGGAAAATCATTGCAACATTGGCCAACTGAGACAAACAGCCCTCGCAAAGAGGAACAATGGTCACAAGTTGAAACTAACCGACAGAGAAATGACAGATTTGTGCAGGAGGGCGACGACAACTGCTACTTTTGCATGCAGCCTAATGTGACTCACCTTTATAACAGCGTTTAAATGGTGTTTTTGCTGCTTCAAAATGAAAATCCTTATAATTAAGTCGACTTGCTGTCGTCAGCAGAACGAAAATCCTCCTTGAACTTTGATTACTGGTGACTCAGTGAGACCTGAACTGGACTCTCACACGTTTAATAACAGCAAATATGACCCCTCCTGAACCTCCATTTCCCAACTGTCCGCCCTTATTTTTATTTGTTCTTCCCCTATGCTTTCTGGCTTGGGAAATGTGCTCACCTCCTCCTACCTTTTCCCAAACCGACACCTATACCGCTGCTCATTCGTCTCATATATGATACCTGCAACATAAACACACACAAATGGAGCTGTGCTGTGACTCCCAGTCACAGCTATCAGGGAGGGGGTCAGCGGCGCCATCAGGGGAGCTTATCCAGCAGGAGGCCAGCGTGCACACAATCCCATTACCCACCCGTGCAGCAGTTTAGACCCACATTATCATCCGCCTTGGAGGGGCTTGCTTGGACAGATGATTGGAACTCCTCATCTCCCCACCCACCCCCCGTCTCCCCAGGCACATTAGCTGACACCCAGGGCTATGATTATAAACATCATTTATTCAGCAGACTCACTTATCCAGGCTTGTATTCATCCCCCGCTAAAGACAACATATTATCCACCGTGCACGCAGATCAGTGCGAGCCGGATAGCAGAGAATGCCAATCGCACATCCTCGCCCAATGAATCAAATTCTGATGTGCACATCTGTTCAAAATCGAGGCTTTACTTCGATGTATTTTTCAGAGCGAAGCTGAGATAAGTTTTTTTTTTTTTTTTTTAAATCTTAGCACTCGCCATATGGTACGCTGTGTCTCAGACAAGATGTAATAAGCATTTAGCAAGTTGGAGATGATACTAGATGACATTTGCACTGATTGTGGCAACTATTCACACGTCCTCTTCAGAGGGAGGCTGCAGGATGTTGGCACCACTACCACAGCACTCTACTGTAGATAAGACAGATCATATATAACTATTGGAACAGACTGAACTACATGGATGGAACATCTTATAACTCATAATAGCATAGAGTGCTGCAGGGATGAGTCCTCAAAACCGGAAATGAGTTTTAGGACTCCCGGTTCCCTCGTCTGGAAGTCAATAGGTTTTTTTTAATGGGATTTTAGTTAGATGACTGAAAGAAGGTCTGTGGTTAACACAAGCTTATGAGATTTTAACATTTTGTTCTACGACATAAATTATGTCAGTAAATATGCACCCCGTTCTCATTCCTAGGGTGTCAAATACCAACGCTTTGTCACGGCTGTCGGCGTTCAATACCGCCGCACAAGGCACCCTTTAGCGACAATGTAAACCCAACCGTGGCAACAATAAACGCACAGGGAAACTGCTGCGTTGACGTCGTTCAAAGAGCCAAAGAGACGTTAAGCACGTGTTTTACTGCAACTGAAAAATGATGCAGAGGGGTCTTACAAAGCGTCAGTAAGTGACGAGTTGGGATGAGAACGAATGTGTTGAAATATCCCACTCATAAATTTTGAAGTTTTTACGTGTCTTAAAAAAGGCGGTTGCTAACAAGTGGCTAAATGAGACTACAAGACGCCATCACGCCGTACACTAGTCTGCCTTTAGCTCAGTGGTGGTGACGTAAAGTTAGGCGACCATAGTGTAGTACGTTTACAACACAACGTTAGCATTTATGCTTCAAAAATTGTAAAGGTGGTGTTCATTTGTGGAGATTATTTTACGGAACAAAACGTGTAGGTATCATAAACGTTTGTTTGCCACAGAGCTAATTTTCTACAATAATCCAAAACCCAACGGAATCCCATTGGCTTTTTGTCGAAGAAACCAGTGCGATGTTAACTTCCTGGTTGGCCTCAAAAATGCGTCATCCCTGCAGCACTCTATTGGTGTCGTTGCTTGCCCTTCACCTCCTATCCTTGTTGTTGCACGCAAATGATATGCTTAGTTTCCCTGCCTTCCAGAGCGTGGAAAAGGACGACACATCTGACATGAGCCTGGACCCAGACCAGGCCATCTTTAACACTCCCATCGCTATATTTACCCCTCCTGACCTCACATGGCATCTCCTCTCTGCCTGTGAAAAGCAGTGCTAAAATCCTCGGTGCTTTTTCTCATTTACTCCGCAGGCAGCTGCAGAACTGCAGCCCGGCTCACTCTGGAGGCATCCATCACTTAGTGACAGTTGAGTGGACAAAATGGGAACATTTTCTCTGACGACTGTCGTCCTCGCTGAGTGACGTACGGCTAAAGCTAATAACACGATGGAAAGTTCTGCCCAGAATTATGGCCCTCTTGCTCAATTTTCCATGCGAGCTTGTATAGAGGTATTAACATTGCACAGGTAGTACGAAAGCAGTGCATCACATTCTTTTTCACTAAGCACCCACTCTGCAGGCAACACGATAAAGTTACTGGCTGTCAAATTTATTTATTTCCAATAGAGGAACGTGACCAGGGACAATGTGAAAACATGCACCCTCCCTTGTTTTTCTGCTAATGTGCATTTGTTTCATGAACAATAGTTCCCCTCTGACAAGTTCAAAATTGATGAAAAGTTGATTACGGCTATTCAAAGATTCCCTGCGCTCTACATCTTTGATTTGAAGCAAAACAGGAATAAACATCTCAGAAACAATGCTCCAATAAACACTCGACACTCACATCCATCGTTAGGGTCGATTTTAGACCTCTAAGGCAGTTTTACTGAGTTATTTTCTTTACTTTTAGATTAACGGGGCTCTATGTAAGAATCAGAAATAGCTTGCTAACGGTGAAACCTGTGGCTGTTAAGTCAATGCCAATCAGCGTCATATTGCTCGCACTACGTAGACACAAGCGAGCATTGGTCAAAACAGTGAGGCGACACATACGAGCCTGAGCGTGATTGGCAGCTAAAACCATAATATCACTATATATTTCACATGCTTGGCAGTAATGTTAGCTTACATGTCCAATAGGAATTTTGCCAGCTCTGGGTCCGTTTTGATACCTAAAACCAAACGAAGGTCCCTCCGTGAATCAAAGGCCCGGTCGATGTTGATACCAGTTTTTCCCCTGACGTCGGTCACACTCCTGTTTTGCAAGACGGGGCTTCATTAGATAGAACTTTAAAAAATTGTGCTTTATGTTGGAGGCTGTTGACATATCGTGAGCACGCATGACGTCACATCCGTTGGATTTTCCCAGAAAAATACAGCCCACATTCCTCACATTAAAAGCAGTCTACAGGCTGATAGAGGAAACCCAGAAAGTTGTGGAAGGTCTAATTTTTTAGGTTAGGTAACACATTAAATTAAAATTAAAAAACATGTAAAACTTCCATACATTCCCTTTAATGCTTCAGCCAAAGTACAAGTGTCTAAAACATCCCTATATACACACAGTCAGAGCCTTTTGCACAATGCTCACTGTGTGCAACATCAAGCAGCAGGTTTCACACTCTAAATGGTAACAAATGCTTGAGAGGACACAACAGCTTGCCTGGGTGTTTGGCCTGTCTTGGAAAGAAGACAAGATGATATTTGAAGAAAAAAAATCTCTATTCAGAAGCTGTCTTGTCCATCTGCCGGGGTCAAACCTACAGCTATTATGCTCAGCCTGCTCTTCCCTCCAACCTCTCATCTGCCCACCAGCCAGTCTGTGGATCGTGGAATGCACCGCAGATGTGAACTAGCATGTAGCGCACACTCACGTTATGCCACTTCCCACCACACTGACAGAGACTTCAAACAGCTCTGTTAGTGCACCACAAAGGGATTCGCCAGACGTCAAAGCAGCCAACAAGGAGCGACAGACAATTATTTCCACAGTTTCCCTAGTCAGCTGCTGCTGCACAGAGATTGCGGCTTGCATGTGCAAGCAGTGCACTCCAGAGAAACTGCATAATAAGCAATTCAAAGCTGTCGTTCGAATGCCGAGACATGATGCGCACAGGCCAACAGCAGGCTGGACAGCAATTTGTTGAGTAGTTATGGTGTCGGACTGCCAAGTTTTCCCTTTTGCGTAAGTGTGTGTGTAAGAGAGAGAGAAAGGCAGAGGGCATGTGAGTGTGTCCACATGTTGAGACAAAACATGACCTCTGTCTTCGTCCGCCAACAGCCCACACAGTCAACTAAGGCTCCCATTTGGCTTTGAAAAGAATATTGGGTAATCAAAGAACTCTTCTCATCTCGTCAACTCGATAATAGACACTTTTTAAGTGGAATTGCATCCTTATCATTAATCCTCTTGCTTATCTCTGGTCAAATGTGAGTTCCTGATGTCTCATTCTTCATGTTTTGCAAGTTGGTGATAAAACCAGCACTACAGTTAGAGGGGAAAATGATAAATGAGATTTGAGCACAGAGAAGCAAAGTGTAAAAGTCTGACCTTGAAAGTGAGATACTGCATAAATTGGATCCCGACTGGCCAATCAGAAACTTCGCAGCAACGAAAGGGAGAAGAAAAAGGTGCGGAGAGTAACTGCAGACTTTGCTGAGGTGAATAATTAGGACCGTGAAGGATGATACTCTAGGTGGTATTTACACCCTGTTGTGTAGTAAATCTGTTCAGCGTTCACATTTCACACTATTTTATTTGAAATGTTATGACTCCTTTTAACTTGCGACAGCGCTGGGTTCTGTGAAATTGTGATTTTCAGCATTCACGCAGTGGTTTCACACAAGTGAAAAACGGGTGTCGAGTCTGCCCTCGTATCACAGATTTAATGATCTTGCTACTCGCAAGAAGCAAAAGTTCCCACTTGGAGGAGATGGAAAATATGGAAACCAGAAAAGTACTGAATTCTGAATGAAACTCATTTTGCAGTTGACATTTGGCTAAACCCCTCCCACAAACAACAGTTGTCCAATCATAGCTTAGCAACTGTAACAAGGTGCGGCAATCAAGGCCAATCAAGCTATGGAGGATGTTTTTCTATATGGACCCGCTCCATATGTAGATATAAACAACTCATTCTAATGTAACAGAAACACAATGAATCTTATTATCATATGATTATACACTAAAGACAACATGCTTATTAATATTATATTCCATTTCTGCCAATAGATCCCCCTAATTGTTACACATTGTTCCTTTAAGACTCTTTTATGGGGTTCCCATTTTAAAATGAGTCACGTAGAAACATTTAAGTATGCCATCCGTCTACAGTGAGTTGTAAACCTGCCACTGGTATTATTCCATATTGCATGTGTATATGCATAGGCTATGTAAATGTGTATACAGGAGCAGGATCCATTAGCTGTTGGTTCTGTAATCTCTATCCGCTATAGTCTTGTGTCTTACGTGGAGAATCTGTTCCCATATGCTGTGACAATGACACAAGAAATTGCTGGATCATTAACGGTTGAAGGGGCAGGTGAAAAAGGTGCTTTATTTAGTGCTTTAGTATATTTTAATCAAGAGAGAGTTGAAGTCTGTGGAAGTAGCTTCACCTCCACTGGTCATGAAAAGGTCATAAAAGGTAATAAAAGAGCTGGGAAGAGGAGAAGAAGGGCTATTTTTACTGACAGATATAACAGAGGAATAGAGAAAGGTATACCATAGAGTGAACATTTCAGAGGGTTATGAAAGGTATGGTTGGCATAGGGTGTGCTTCAGTTTTCAGTATTGTATATTTGTGGAGGATAGTGCAGAGTAATCAGAGTATCTGTTTTGCTGTTGCATCATTGTTTTTATGGTCAGATCAGTCTGTGAAGTGAACAACAGATTCTCCACCAACATACATACATTTATAACAGTTCAGTACAGCATTGGTTTAATACGTAGTTTGTAACTCCTCCGTATATCCATATAGTATATATCCATGTATAATAGATGCAGAAAGCTTTATTTATTTATTACAGTAAGGCAGATACTGGGTTAGCTGCTGAGGGGTTCCAAATGGCTCAAGGGGCTCTGACCAATTTAACTCTTGTGTGTGCATGCATAAATGCGCCCGTGTGAGTGAGAGATGAGAATAAATACGGCGTATTCTCTTTGTAGTATCATTAAAAAAACATTAAAAAAACATTAAACCTGAAAGCCACCACGATTTGAATCACCATCAGAGATGTGAGATCCAGTCAGGTTGCTGTAGCCAAAACAAGACGCCAAAAATGATTCCGTATTTCATCCCCGAACTTGCCCTTTCATGAGGAGGAATGAAAAATGTCAACATCGATGCTTCACACCGTATTAACTGCACTGTATTGAACTGATCAATCAATTGTTGGTGGTTATTGTAGCGTGGCATTTTCTATCTGGAGTTTGTAGGAATCAGATTAAAAAAAACAAGTGGTCTTGTATAGTTTCAGGGTATGATCAGTACTTATACAGTGAGTAAGTCTAGTGTTACATGCAGGGTAATAACTCCTTGTCCACTAATCTGATGTGCTTTGGGTGATAACGTAGGATGAGATCAGAACATAACACTTCCAATTACCAGAACTCCTTTCCCTTCATATGAACCTGTGGCAAATAGAGATTCAACGCACATCCAAAACCAATTGATGAGGGGAATAAAGGGAATCATCAGGAAGACGCTCGGATGAGATGAAATCTAACGTCGAAATAAAGCAGCACAAAGGATTAGATGTGGCTAGGTACTCAGAGATCGCAGGAACAAAAGGATTAGCCAGAGAGAGGGATGTGGGTCACACCCGGCAGATAGTGAAACCAGCCAGTCAGAATGCCCCGGGGGCCTTCCCATAATCCATCATGGATGGCGAGGGTTGTGCAGGCCGTGTGCCGGCGAGAGCGGAGGGGAGGGGAGCAGGGAAAACAATGAATTTGCTTTTATACACTCATGCAAATGTCATTTTTTACGACTCAGATTGTCATGGAGTTATCTGGAGTGTGGTGGCATTACCTGGGCCGTGACCTTTTGACCTGTGGCTCAGGGGATAAATCACTAAGAGGACAGTCTACCAGACCGCCATCCGATGAGGATTACACCATTAAGCTTCTTGTTAGCCCTGTGGCACGAAACAGACCTAAGTGTCACGAGAGATGCTTAGAGGGAAGGATTCCCTGGTACTGTCTGAATCACCTTGTTTATTTCTGATTTACTCCTCAAAATCATACTAATTTCCAAACATATCATCCTGTCACATTCAGGGACAAATGAAAAGGAGGCCACAATACTGGGATTTAGCTTTCATCGCCATTAGAGGATAAGTGGGGGTAGATGATATCATGGTGCAGTAATTACTCTGACATGGCCTCTCCAGCAGTCTCAAAAGACATGGATTTTCCTCAAACACAGGAAGTAAGATCTGATAGGGTGTCATGGCGGGACGCAGCCTCAGAAGCAACCTCCTCTTTATCTGATGGGATCAGTGGGAGCGCAGGAAACTCAGTGACCTACATCTCCTTCAGACAGACATCTGTTACCTTCCGCTCCACACCCTGGGCCAAAGCGAAAAGCACCAATTACACTGATGAACCACTTCCACGGCGGCCCCCTCGCAGCTACTGCACCTTTGAATGTTCAGGCGGAGTATTTCATCCTGTTGTCCGTAGAAATGGGCACAAAGCGTGATTTTTTGGAGAGGATTTTAATCAAATTTTGCCATCTGCAGCACAGGGATAATTACATAGATCCATGGTGGCATGTGTTGTAGACACGGGCGCGGGACAGGAGGAGGAGGACAGATTATTATTATTACTGTATCATCTGAATGGTGTGTTCTAAGCCCTGGAGGTCAGGGTATAAGGAAGAGGATTACAACCTAGGAGCCAAGTAGATTAAACAGAGGCTGACTCTATACTGTGCTCTGCTTAAACTCATTCCTTCATCCAGACTCAACACGCACAGTGATTACTAAACGGTTACACTGATTACCACAGGTCACATTCTGTAGGAGTCGAAGAGTATGAAGAGTACATGTGTGTGTGTGTGTGTGACTGCACTCACTCTGTAGCAATCACCAGCAATAATCAAAGGGAACTAGTAGCTCAAAGAGAACAATCACCCAATGCTACGTTGACAAGGGCCTGATTGTGCCCTAGTGATCATGCAATCAATGGTTATAAATAGACGTTGGTCATTGCTGGAATGTATTTCTAAAAATATATCAAAAGATGGGACTGATGTTTTCATCAGGAAAAATCATTCAAAGAAAAGTGGATGAGCATTATGATGTATAGAAAACATATGAGATGTTGAACAGACTTTTATTTCACATTTGTGTGTGTTTTATTTCTATAATTTAAAGCTGCAGTGGGTAGAAATGGAGCAAATATGATTAAAAAAGTCATTACAGCAGTGCATAAGACAGGTAATCTGAAAAAAAAAACATGTGCCTCTAGTGTCCTCCGGTGCTCCTAATGGCATCTGCAAGATTTCACAGACCGGAGTAAAACAACCAATCAGAGCCGAGCTGGAGTCTACCGTCTCTGAGCAGCTGTCAATCACTTGCGACCTCTGATGAAACGGTCAAACTAGGCAGCGCTGATCAAATATGAATCAATATTCTGTTACTGTAATGCCTATTTCTCACCTCAAGTGTTTTCAGAAACATCTTGTAGTGTACTGTTTAGCTGTAAAATAAGAAAGTTTGTGTTGAGATCAGGAAATACCAAGCACCGCCCACCAGCCGGAGCTAACTTTCTCATTTTACAGCTAAACAGTACACTACAAAGATGTTTCTGGAAACATTTGAGGCGAGAAATAGACATTACAGCTGCCTAGTTTGACCTAGTTTATCGGAATTTGCGAGTGATTAACAGCTGCCTCCGTTGAATGAACAGTCAATAGGAACGCTCTCTTCTCTGAAATGACCTGTGATTGGCCAAAGTCTCCCGTCATAGGCTAGATTTTTTAAAACAGAGCCATGATGAGGTGCAGAGGTCTAGTTTTCTCTCAGAGCACTTGAATTACAATATGCTGAAAGGTTTTTATGGAATTTTTGCCCAGTGATGCCAAAAACATTCTGCCTACTGCAGGTTGAAATCCCTCACATTGAGAGATAAGTAAAGAGAGGACATTCTGGTAAACTTCTGAGCTTATGTGATTGAAAGTCTGTGTAAAGATTACCAAGTACATGCACCCTTTCCCTGCTCACTTGAAAAAAACATAATTTCATCAATGAATAACCAACAGGCTCCATTTTGCTCGTGCACTTTGCACGGCCTCCTCAAAACAAACTAAATGCCATTTATCGCACAGTGAGTTCTGTGCTCGCGTGGGAGTCGCAGAGCAGGAGAAGCTGATGCATCTGAAACAGGAGGTGGATGTGGCCTCTCTGGGGGGAAAACACGAAGATCACATCGTCGATGACATTTTCTGCTTTGCATCATGCACAAAAGCGATTCACAGCGGTCTCACTGATGGGGTGGGCTATCTTTCAACTCTGCAATTTACCAGGCTATGATGAAATGGCAGCATGGCCTATGGGCACTCGATAATAGAAGGGAATGCATAAACAGAGTGGAACTGTATGCCTTGAGGCTGATAACAAGGTTAATAATAAGATGCAAGGCCAGAGAACGCCAATTCAACCACCTCTTTATCTTCTCCCTCTTTATCGTTAGTCAATCTCCCCTTAGGTCATCCCTGAAGTGTTGCTGTAGTTACCCTGAATCTCTGTGAATGACCAACCTACACACTGGCTATGACTGGAATTAAACATTATCCATTATGTACAAGATGAGTGCTGTTACTAAAGGAAATAGTTTATTCAGTGAAAAGCACGGAGGCCATGAATTTCTAATGCCGTTTTGGTACAAATTAGCTCTAGAATCACTTGTGAGGAAATGAACGGGTTAAGACATCTGGAGCGGGTATTGTGTATGGAAGGCAAGCCTGAGCCATGGTAAACACTTCAACACACTCAAGCGACTCCTTATCTGAGCATGGCGAGTGTGAGGGTTCATCTTATTAGACTTTCAGAAATAGACTGGAGTGAATCTTTTCCCTCATATGGAGAGATTGGCAGTGCAGTCAGGGAAGTGATTTCAGCGCTGCATAGAATTGAATTGCTGGGGGGGAGGTTGGTTAAGCAAGGGGGTTTAATTTGCTCTGGAGTATGTATTCTCATACTGATATGCCAAAATGTAATTGGAGTCGGTACAAGAGCCGGTCGTTTTCATTTGAGATTTGAGGGTTTGGGATTTTTTCCGTGTGAATTGCATCGTCTAAACAGTATGTTTTACCCTGCCTGTACTAGATGAGAGTGCATGGTGCAAAACGAGCAAAATGTAGACTTATCTGATAGGGGATGTAAATGAACCATGTCGGTGGAGATACAATCTTATCTGGTGTGTTAATAAATGTGTAACATGCAGCTACCACGGAAAAGTGCGTGCATTCATCCCCCCACCACACCCCTCAAAAAAAGCCAAGTCCACGTCCATCTTTCTGATTGGCTGGGGTCGTGACATATGGAGATGAATGTCAGTAAACACTGGTGGATACACTGAGTCACGGCCACCTCCCACACACCTCTCCCAGTATGAGTCCTGTGTAATGATCTGGGGAGTCTGGACAGCCGTCTGCTTAGCTTCGCCGCGCAGTAGGGTGCTGAGCTGAGTGAGAGGAGGAGAACGGGGGGACAAGACAGGAGGAGATGACTTCCTTTTTTTCATCTTCGCAACGCTCTCCATCCTGTGCAGAGATGTGAGAAATTAACAAACACAACCTCCCGCGGAGACGAAAAAAGGTTGAAGTAAAAAATCCTAATAAATGATGGCGGTTCACTGAACTCGCTCAGAAAATCAGCATCTACCGCTAAGATAAGAAACCTTCTCGCTGTGACTTATGTGTGTGATTTCATTCGGAACATCATTACAAACAAAAAGCTGATGGTGATTGTAGTTTGAACCAGTTACATTATGATACAAATCCCATTATTGTAGCTGAAAAACAAAGAGGAAATTCCTTGGGTCTACTGAAGCAGAAACATGAATGCCCTCTGTAGCTCTCAGTCCCTTTATGAATATTTTAAATGCATTGTTACAGTGAAACCAAAAACATTTAAGCTAAAAAGACATCAAGTTGATCTTTTTGTGAGGCCTGGACCCTCAAGACCATTCAGTGGGGTTTAAAAGCCAAGTCTTTGTGGAAGTTGCAGTTGTGAAATCAGTCAAACGGAAGCGCGGCAAACTGCCGGCTTAAGTAGGCCACTCCTGCTGAGCTGTTGCTTTATTTTTGTGCTCTGGCCTCACACATACTGGTTGATTTAGCAGGGGGGAGAGATTGTGATGTAGACGTGCTTCCACTTGGCGCAGCTGAATGCCAAGTGTAACCACTGATAACTGTGCATGGCGGCCGTAGGAAACCCTGGGGCTGTGGAGCCCTCGGCCCTTCCCAACATGATCCAGGGGTGTATAGAGATAGTAACTGTCTGAGTGACATATGGACATTATGAACTCCTTGCTCCAATCATGAGGCAGCGTGTTGTCAGGCTATTAAATAGGCATTATCAGTTGCAATAAGCACCATCGATGTGGGTCAATAGGGGCCTACAACAACCAATATTAGGTTTTAGCCAGTGGGTAACTTGCATTCTTTCTAATAGCCAGCAGGGGGCGACTCCTCTGGTTGCAAAAAGAAGTGTGATTGTATAGAAGTCTATGAGAAAATGGCCGTACTTCTTACTTGATTTATTACCTCAGTAAACATTGTAAACATGAGTTTAGTTTAGTTTTAATTTTTTAACTGGTTGCCTTGCTCAACCATCTCGTATCACTTCTGGTTGCAAATAAGATGCAAGATGGTGACGGCCAAAATGCCAAACTCGAGGCTTCAAAACGGCAGTCCACAAACCAAAGGGTGACATCAGGGTGACTACATCCACATCTTATATACAGTCTATGGTTTTATCATCTATACACATGATAGAACACAGAAAGAAGGTGTAAAAGAACACGACAGTGACCTCTAACAGTTTCACTTTCACTTTTGAAACGTAGTTATTTTAAGCCAAAACACAATGTTTTCCCTAAAGTGTATTTGTTGTTTAAACCTAAAGAATCCTTTTTGTTTGTGTTCAAAACTTAAAAATTCATTAATTTCATGTTAGAACGTGTTGCTTTAAGTTTCGCTTTCACTTTTACAATGTAGTAGGCGTAGTTGGCCCCTATTGACCCACATCTATGGTGCTTATAGAGACCGATAACGCCTATTTAATGGCCTGATAAGAGTCGAATCGGGTGCATGAGGACACAGAGAAAGATGAAGGTTTGGAGTAAGAAGCTTAGTGGGAATACTGGCCTACTATCTCAGGAGGAAAAATAAGGGGAGGATAAAGAAGACGAAGTTGAAGAGGAAAAAGAGCGGAGGCAGGGCTGAAGAAAGAAAATAAAACAACAACAAACCCTCGAGGGCTCTATAATCCAAAAATGAGAGAGCTGTGACTCGGAGACACTCAATCTGACAAGATGCATTAAAGCAGTGGAAGAAAGGGAAGAGGCAAAGCCAGATAAGAGGGCTGCTTCCAGGAAAAAGAGAGAGAGATGGGATGATGAGCTGGAGATGTGACAAAGGAGATTGTGCTGGAAACCAGCCATCAACAGATCCATGAAACAATGGCACCATCCTGGGCAGAGCACACAATCATTGGGATTATGCTGCATGACACACATTCATTCAGTCTATCTCTGTACTGTGAACCTTAAAAGAACATGTTATATGTCTCCATTACAGCTCAAATCCATTTTCTGAGCAAGACCACCACACCATAGATTCTTATGTTGTCGCTAATATAAAAATCTCTTTGCAGCCCTCATATGACAGTAAATGAATATAAAGCTTGGCTTTATAACAATATTGTGTAAAAAAACTAAACTTTTATGTTATAATAATAATAAAATCGATGCCACTTGTGTCTGTGAGTGCTATT
Organism: Sebastes umbrosus; assembly: GCF_015220745.1. Classification (NCBI taxonomy): domain Eukaryota; kingdom Metazoa; phylum Chordata; class Actinopteri; order Perciformes; family Sebastidae; genus Sebastes; species Sebastes umbrosus. The sequence goes on from NC_051289.1 coordinate 9,837,858, forward strand.
GATTTTCTCATCTCACGCTCTCCAATAAAAGCATATATTTCTGAAAATGTCAAACTCTTCCTTTAAAGATAACTTATTGTGCTTTTGTGCTTTTTTCCTTTCCTTTAGTGTGTTGTATAGTTTTTTTGTGCATGTAAAAGGTCTGCAGAGTTACAAAGCCCAAAGTCCATGCCAAAGGTATTTACTCTCCCCCACAGAAACACTGCTCCCGAACTGCCTAAAATGTCTTGATTGTAACGTGGTGATGTCACCAAGTAACACAAGTAACACATAGCTTGGCACGCCCCCCAACAAAGCTAGTTAGAGCGCAGCTGGAGTGGAGTCCGAAGAGTTTGGTTCGGTTGACTAATCATAACAGAGTGGAACTTAATCAGAGCGTTTCAGACAGAGGGTGAAAAGAGGTGCTGCAGCACAGCCGGTATGAGAATAATAAGCTATTTTTTAACATCGAAGCATGTAAACATGTTCTAGTAGAAACCCAAAATACAAGTATGCACCTGAAAATAAGCATCATAGGTCCTCTTTAACTCTGAATGGCGTGGTTCTGTGGGGTTGTGGCGTACAGAATACATAAGTCGCCACTTTCTGTATGCTTTTGAAATCGTTAGACCATTCACTGAGGGCTTTACTTTAGGTCATTAATTTAAATTTGTAGGATTTTGTCCTCGGAAGGCAAACCAAGGCAATGGCAAATTAAAGATAAATAGGGCAGACACAGAGATTTCTCCACAAATATTTTCACAAAGATATGGCCCAGAGAAAGTCAGACAAAAGTAAGGAATTCGTTTTTGCTCAGGGTCACTTCAGCATAGTGGAGGTGTCAACATGAGGCACTGAGGTCCGTGGATGAAAAATGTGGTCTCCCTTCATTCATCTTTCACTTTTGCAAAATGTTGAATATCGTTGTTTTGCAACTTTAGAGCTCAACATCAACCTTCGTGCTCACAACTCTGTTAATTTCTGTCAGAATGTGCACAAATACGAATATGAATAGAACCACAGTTCTGATGTAATTATTGTGTCAATCCAAATACTGGGAGGTTGTTTGTGTATCCCAAAGGGGAGCCTGTGCACTGCTTAGCAGGATATCATAAAAACAAATTTGTTTGCTTTGGTTTGATGTTAATTTTGGAGAAAAAAAAATACCACACATGCAACAGGAAGCCGACAAACCAAACCTACGCAAAAGTTTGCAGGAAAGGAAAACAAGCAAGCTGGGGTTGAGGGTCAGGCTAGAAAAAGCCGTATCATTCTGTCAGAGTGTTTTATTTACCCTGCCCACATGCCCGTTAGAGTTGTTGATGTTTTAAGTGGGAGCAGAAGGATTTTTAGTCCCTGTGAAAAGATGACAGTAGAGACTCATTGCCCAAAGAGCAGTGTCTGTTTATTCCAGATAAATCTTGCCCACCCTCCGGCATCAATCTATATTAATTTGAAGTGGTGATTTTCTTATAAAAAACTGGTGGGAGAGAATGTTCAAATTAAATTGCTGAATATTTAATGTCACTCTTGTGTTGGACATTCCAATTTATTATGCAATTATTTGATATGAGGACTTTCTTTTGAAACAGCTCTTTCATTTCAGTATAGCGTCGAGTACGGCAAGTTCTTGTCTTGGATCCCACATCTTATTACACAGAAAAAATGACATCTACTAAGGAAGGCTTAACAGGTGGATGGAAGGTCTCCACACTTTAAATGACAAGTAGTGGAAGGAAAAAGAAGGTTTAATAAGCTTCATGGGATGTCTCACCTGAAGTGTTTTCACTCATATATTTTTAAAACGAATGTATTTTCACAATCTTGTAATCAGACAGATGGAATGGGAACATTTTTGGAGAAATGAGGCCAGACAACTCGCTGCTTTGCATCAAGAAAAAAAAAAGGTAACAAACTGTTTGGATGACTACACTCAGTGAACGCACGCATCATCATCATCAGTGTAATCTTTTCCCCGGCACAATGTTGTTGATGCAGATCTGCCTGTTGGTGACATGCGGAGAATGTTTTGCATTCATTCCTGCATGAATTGGTGTCAAAAAGCCTCGGAGGCTTCTTAATCCTTCTACATCAAAATAGGACATGTTTCCCATAAATTACAACGGTGTACTCGCATAATTACTGCGGCCCCCATGTTACATAAACAACTGGATGATGCTGATGAGTTAGGATCCTCTGCTACTTGAGTTAATATGTATAAAGTTTTACTTTATAGTGGATTTTTGAACGGTGCTGTACGAGTCTTTCTGATGACAATACACATTGGACTTTTGTGTAATAAGAACACCTGTGCGCTACCTTCCCAGCACCAAAAGGCAGAATAAACACAGTTAGTGTCTAGCTGGTGAACACAGTGAAACATTTAGCAGCTAAAGAGCCAGATATATCGATCAGGAGTTGGTGGAGAACAAAACAGAGCTAAAAAAGAGTGAAATATTGAACTTATTTTTATGAGGTGGACACAAACACAACTCCAAACTAATGCTTAGGTTTCTCCATATCTGATGGATGTGATTTTTAGGTTGTAGTGGGTTCAGTTTTAAGCTAGAATGATGATATGGCATCATATGAAATTAGAAAACCTAAGGAATCTATTGGTATCAACCATGTCATACCAGCTTAACCCGCTCGACTCACTAAGCCTGCAGCCGCCCACAAAATTAGAAAATTGAGACCACTCTGTGTGTAAAGTATTCAGGATTCGCTTAGCTTTGAATTAAGACTGGAAACGGGGAAACAGCTAGTCTGCCTGTGCAAAGATAAAGAAATCTACCAAGACCTTTAAAGTTCACTAAGTAACAAGTCATCCGTACACACACAGGAATGTAAAAACAACAAATTGTGATTTTATGGGGAGTTATGTGCTTTGACTATTTCTTGGTGAACCATGGCTGTGAGCAGCGACTCCAAAGGTTGCCAGGCAACCAGCAAAGCCCTCCTAGACCCCCATTAAAGACCACCTTATCATGAGTCTGTGTCATATGATATTAACTAAACCGTCTCCATCAGCTGAGGAAGGCCAGGAGATGTGGTTAAAAGCCTCAGGAAGTAAATGTGGACCTTATTTTGAAACCTTTTGCTTATCTCTTCAGGAGACATATTGTGTTATAGTGCCATATGTCATACTGCAGCCTGTATTTGCACCATTCATGTCTGCAACACCTGTACCCCTGTCGCCTCTGCTTGTGTCTGAGCCTTTTATCCAAATTTAAGGAGTTTGTAGCAGCACCGTGTCAATGTCAGAGCACAGCTGGAGCTTTCTGAGATTAAGTCATGCTCAAAAGCAGTTACTGGTTTTGTAAGATCTTGGTGCAGTGACATCAGCAGTCAGTCACAGTCTAGCACTTCTCATTAAAGTACTAACCACCAAGGTGAAATCATTCGCAGATTAGTTTATGTCTCCAGAAATTAGTTTTATGCCACTTTTGTTTATTTTTTCCACAAGAAAATATCCCCCTTGTGTCAGGCTAGAGGGATTGATCTGTTTCATTTCTGATATATTCCTCTCACCTCACAGCAGCTGGTATTATATGTTACTGTCATTCTCAAATTACTAATTTATGCAGTGTTGCGTCTAACCGAGCAATGTCAATCCGCAGGCTTTCCAGGGGACCTGACGGGCGTCCCACTCTCACCAGCGTTATGAAAATCAGCCAAAATATAAGCAAGGCAGAAGAGCATGACTGATTTTGTATAATTACTTGTATACAAGGAGGGATCCAGAAAATCCTGGCATGCATCATTAGCTGCAGATACAATCTCTGATTCATAATTTGCAGTAATAATGCTCATCAAAGTTGTTTTTACTGATTAATTTTACCATTTTATGGTATTTTAATCAGCCATATCCTATTTTTAAATGTTGGACGTTGAACAACAGATGGTATGTCTAATATGAAGATACCATAGTCTAGCAATATATGTAAAATGCGTATTACAGCCTGCTCAGAATGGTCTATTTTCACAAGATATGTCAATTGTGGCCCTCTCAAATCATTTCAAGTAGTAACAAATGTACAGTGTCAATATCTTAAGCAGTTTTACAGCTCTACTGGGAAAGATCGTAAATATTTTGATGATTTTCTGGCACCGCTGAGAGCATCAGGCTCATGGTACCAGGTTGTATAGCAGGATAATGGACACTGGTAGTTGGCTCTTAGAAACAGATAAGGGCTGATGCAAAACACTCATCTGCAAGCAGAGTCCATACATTATGTCAACACTGACACACACACACACACACCCCGACACACAGTTTTTGCGATGCACTAAATTTTAAGCACTTTATTTATATCCATCAAGCTAATTAGTGTGCACAGGATCCAAATACTGAGAGGTTCTTACAATGTTTGGACAATTATAAATACATAAAGCGCCATCTGCTCGACACTGCCAGGCTACCAGTGGCAGCTGAGATGGAGCAAAATTTTGCCAACTACCTACTTAGATCTGAGTTATCATCATACAGTATGAATTTATGGGCTATTGCAAAATTCAGTGATTTATGGCAACTCAACCTGGAAAGTTACAGCCTCCAGAAAGCTGAAATAAATGTTTGTTTCTTCTACATTAAGACTTTAACAATAGCTGTGTCCTCCAATGTTAACCTGTTTATTAAACTCTAGAAAAGTATTGTAAGTACACAATAGGGCTCCCTTTGTGCTTAACAGTCATTTCTCTCATAAATAATAAATGAACTTGTGTGGGAGCCTTTAAGCATTATGTATTGTGAAAATATACCGGACAAAAAGCACCACCGCTTTGGTAGAAGTATCAATGAGTAACAATTGCTCAGATAATATGGTGTGATACATATTGTTTACCTCTGTCTGTGGTAATCAAAGTTGCATTACAAGTTAAAGCTTTTTTTTCCCAACCACTCAGCTTTATAGTTTCTATCACAATCACACTTCATTCTGTTTTAGTCCTGGTAATAATCTTGCACATGTGGAATTGTAACTTGCACACTTTGATAATATATAGTATGTTATTGCACACTTTGATATTTTATATAGTATGTTATTGCTATGTTCATATTTTATATTTTATAAGCTAGAAGTCTGGTATATTATAGTGTGTTCTAATATATTCTTTATATTGTGTACGCTAGATATTATCTCTAGTGTTCATATGTATATTTATTGTATATTTACTGTTCCTGTGCATTGCCTGCTGCTGTAACACAATAATTCCCCAATTTGGGATCAATAAAGTATATCTATCTATCTATCTATCTATCTATCTATCTATCTATCTTTTTATTTTATTTTTTTTTATTTGCACAGATATAAAACTGCACAAAATCCAGTCAATGAAAAAAACAAACAAGAAATGTGTCAGGAGAGGTCAAGAAGCCACAGGCTTACACAAGGGACCTTACCCCAACCCCAGGTGAAAAAAAAACAATAACAAAAAAGAGAAAGAAAGATCTAAACTAACAAAATTTTAAAAATACAACAAAAGCTAAACAACAACAAGAAGTACACAAAATGTGCATAAAAACCTAACCAAACAGTGGAAAACTGTTATGTTCTGGTTTAGACAACAGCGTGGACTCAAATGCAGCACACAACAAGAGTTTTAAAGTATGAACAAGAGAATATTTATTTTAACAACAGAGCTCCAGGTTGAGGAAGAGCCGAGTGCAGGAGTGAGCTGGCAGGAGAACAGACCTGAGCACAGAGCAACACAAAAAACGAGGTTTAGTCCAAACAATCAAAAACATAAGAGCAACCGCAAAGACGAGCAAAATTCCAGGGAGCCTGATTTAGTATGTACCACTGTGGGTGACGGAACGATCTGGCGATGATTGGTAGGAAAACCGGGGTAGATATACTGCAGAGGTGTGTGTTGATTTGATGATTGTTCACAGCTGCTCCAGCCGAGCCCGCCCAGAGGAGGAGGAGGAGGAGGAGGAGGAGGAGGAGGAAGGCCACACCTCCCGACACACTGACAAACTAGACAAACCAGGGGAAAACACACAAGAGACAAAAGGACAGGGAAACATAGGAAACAAAAGGAAACCCTAGACTAAAGGTAGTGATAACATGACAGAAAACAACCAAACAAAAACAATGAAATACATACAAAAACAGTACAGAAGAAAAGAAAATATATCTAAACATATAAAAAAATAGTTAGACCATGAATCAAATGTGATGATAATTTCCTTTTAAAATGTTCTACGGATAACGAGCTCTTGATAACATGTATTTCGGTGTTCCGCGCTCTCTTGGAATAAAGTCTAGTTTTTTTATCACTTAACTGAAGTCTGACGTCGACGTGAATCCTGCTGAACTGTTGAGACGTAAGGCCACACCTTTATTTTGATCATGGGCTCCTATTTTCAACACTGAGTTAGCTTTCTGATATACAACCTTGTTAGCAGAGAATGTTTGAAAACAACTGCTTCACTCCTAACGGTTGAAAACAACTACGTCACTCCTAACGGTTGAAAACAACTACCTCACTCCTAACGGTTGAAAACAACTACGTCACTCCTAACGGTTGAAGACAACTGCGTCACTGCTAACGGTAGCCCCTCTGGGACTGAATGGTAAGTAGCTAGTAAAATGGACATAAAGAAACATTTTATGAATTTGTTTTTCTAGTGATGCCTCAGTGTTCTAGTGATGTTCTAGTGATGCCTCAGTGTTCTAGTGATGTTCTAGTGATGCCTCAGTGTTCTAGTGATGTTCTAGTGATGCCTCAGTGTTCTAGTGATGTTCTAGTGATACCTCAGTGTTCTAGTGATGTTCTAGTGATGCCTCAGTGTTCTAGTGATGTTCTAGTGATACCTCAGTGTTCTAGTGATGCCTCAGTGTTCTAGTGATGCCTCAGTGTTCTAGTGATGTTCTAGTGATACCTCAGTGTTCTAGTGATGTTCTAGTGATGCCTCAGTGTTCTAGTGATGTTCTAGTGATACCTCAGTGTTCTAGTGATGCCTCAGTGTTCTAGTGATGTTCTAGTGATACCTCAGTGTTCTAGTGATGTTCTAGTGATGCCTCAGTGTTCTAGTGATGTTCTAGTGATACCTCAGTGTTCTAGTGATGTTCTAGTGATACCTCAGTGTTCTAGTGATGTTCTAGTGATGCCTCAGTGTTCTAGTGATGTTCTAGTGATACCTCAGTGTTCTAGTGATGTTCTAGTGATGCCTCAGTGTTCTAGTGATGTTCTAGTGATACCTCAGTGTTCTAGTGATACCTCAGTGTTCTAGTGATGCCTCAGTGTTCTAGTGATGTTCTAGTGATACCTCAGTGTTCTAGTGATGTTCTAGTGATACCTCAGTGTTCTAGTGATGTTCTAGTGATGCCTCAGTGTTCTAGTGATGTTCTAGTGATACCTCAGTGTTCTAGTGATGTTCTAGTGATACCTCAGTGTTCTAGTGATGTTCTAGGGATACCTCAGTGTTCTAGTGATGTTCTAGTGATGCCTCAGTGTTCTAGTGATGTTCTAATGATGCCTCAGTGTTCTAGTGATGTTCTAGTGATACCTCAGTGTTCTAGTGATGTTCTAGTGATACCTCAGTGTTCTAGTGATGTTCTAGGGATACCTCAGTGTTCTAGTGATGTTCTAGTGATGCCTCAGTGTTCTAGTGATGTTCTAATGATGCCTCAGTGTTCTAGTGATGTTCTAGTGATGCCTCAGTGTTCTAGTGATGTTCTAGTGATACCTCAGTGTTCTAGTGATGTTCTAGTGATGCCTCAGTGTTCTAGTGATGTTCTAGTGATAACTCAGTGTTCTAGTGATGTTCTAGTGATACCTCAGTGTTCTAGTGATGTTCTAGTGATACCTCAGTGTTCTAGTGATGCCTCAGTGTTCTAGTGATGTTCTAGTGATACCTCAGTGTTCTAGTAATGTTCTAGTGATACTTCAGTGTTCTAGTGATGTTCTAGTGATACCTCAGTGTTCTAGTGATACCTCAGTGTTCTAGTGATGTTCTAGTGATGCCTCAGTGTTCTAGTGATGTTCTAGTGATGCCTCAGTGTTCTAGTGATGTTCTAGTGATACCTCAGTGTTCTAGTGATGTTCTAGTGATGCCTCAGTGTTCTAGTGATGTTCTAGTGATACCTCAGTGTTCTGGTAATGTTCTAGTGATACTTCAGTGTTCTAGTGATGTTCTAGTGATACCTCAGTGTTCTAGTGATGTTCTAGTGATGCCTCAGTGTTCTAGTGATGCCTCAGTGTTCTAGTGATGTTCTAGTGATACCTCAGTGTTCTAGTGATGCCTCAGTGTTCTAGTGATGTTCTAGTGATACCTCAGTGTTCTAGTGATATCTCAGTGTTCTAGTGATGTTCTAGTGATGCCTCAGTGTTCTAGTGATGTTCTAGGGATACCTCAGTGTTCTAGTGATGTTCTAGGGATACCTCAGTGTTCTAGTGATGTTCTAGTGATGCCTCAGTGTTCTAGTGATGTTCTAATGATGCCTCAGTGTTCTAGTGATGTTCTAGTGATGCCTCAGTGTTCTAGTGATACCTCAGTGTTCTAGTGATGTTCTAGTGATGCCTCAGTGTTCTAGTAATGTTCTAGTGATACCTCAGTGTTCTAGTGATGTTCTAATGATGCCTCAGTGTTCTAATGATGTTCTAGTGATACTTCAGTGTTCTAGTGATACCTCAGTGTTCTAGTGATGTTCTAGTGATGCCTCAGTGTTCTAGTAATGTTCTAGTGATACTTCAGTGTTCTAGTGATGTTCTAGTGATGCCTCATTGTTCTACTGAACATTCAGGAGGTCTTTGGTTCCAGCAGCGGTCAGCTTTTTGAATGAACATTTTTATATATGGCCTAGATCCATGGTACCTCTCAGCTGTTGATTATGTCTCCAAGGCGTTCTTATGATGTTATTTATTTATTGGTGTATTGTAAATACTGTGTTTTTGTTGTTTTATTGTTGTTGTCTGACTTGGTGGCAATTGAATTTCCCCACAGGGATCAATAAAGCTGTCTATCTATCTATCTATATCTTACAGGTGACTTCTTCAGCTTTCAAACTGATGAAAACATCGAACTTTTGCCCTCAAGGACGGATGGTGAGTAGAAAAATGGACATAAAGAAACGTTTTCTTCAGTGAAAAGTCCACACCACCTAGCTAAGAAGTACATATCTTACAGGTGACTTCTTCAGCTTTCATACTGATGAAAACATCGAACTTTTGCCCTCAAGGACGGATGGTGAGTAGAAAAATGGACACAAAGAAACGTTATCTTCAGTAAAAAGTCCACGCCACATATAGCTAAGAAGTACATATCTTACAGGTGACTTCTTCAGCCTTCATACTGATGAAAACATCTTGTGTTAGCCCTCAAGGACGGATGGTGAGTAGTAAAATGGACATAAAGAAACTATTTCTACAGTTTAAAGTCCAAACCACCTAGCTAAGAAGTACATGTCTTAACAGGTGACCTCTTCCGCTTTCAGGTTGATGAAAACTATTAGCATACCACGCCATAAAGGACATTCATTGTGGAGGAGGGTCGGCACAGAATGGACTTAAAGACCTGTCAAGTAGACCTTCAAATAGTAAGTGCAAGTCGTTGTTGGAATTATACTATGTGTTTGTGTGGTATGGGTCGCCGTGCCATGTATGTGTGGAGCTGTAACCTGAAACCTACTTTCATACTGTTCATATTGTGATGTAGTGTTTTATTGAAGTGAGTGTGGTGAAATGACCACCGTGCCATGTATGTATGTATGTATATGTGGCTTTACTTGTGTCTGTGAAGCTGTAATCTGAAGACCTACACACACTATTCATATTGTCATGCTCTATTGTGTTGTGTTTTATTGAAGTGAATGTGGTTGGATGGCCGCCGTGTCATATGTATGTGTGGCTTTACTTGTGTCTGTGAAGCTGTAACCTGAAGACCTACACACACTATTCATATTGTCATGCTCTATTGTGCTGTGTTTTATTGAAGTCATTGTGGTGAAACGGCCGCCGTGCCATGTTTGTATGTGTGGCTTTACTTGTGTCTGTGGAGCTGTAACCTGAGGACCTTTTCTCACACTTTTCATATTGCCATGTTGTGTTTTATTGAAGTGAGTGGTGGTGAAACGGCCGCCGTGCCATGTATGTGTGGCTTTACTTGTGTCTGTGGAGCTGTAACCTGAGGACCTACTCTCACACTTTTTCATATTGCCATGTTGTGTTTTATTGAAGTGAGTGTGGTGGGATGGCGGCTGTGCCATATGTATGTGTGTTCTAGTGTCTGTGGAGCTGCAACCTGAAGACCTAGGCTGCGGTCGAAAAGTCTTTTTTTGCTTAGGAAGGTTCCTAACTGAGTGAAATGACTCGGAAGTATCTAAGTAGCAGCCGTGATAAGAACTGTTTGAATTCTCTAAATACTAAGGAAAGGTGCTTCAATGCTTCCTTTATTATCTCCTTTAGCATAGGATACACTGGACCATCCTTTACGATAGGAAAGGAGATAATGCCGCCCCACAATTCCTCCCGGCCACAATATTTAAAGCGACGCATACACCATTCGGCCGGTCATGAAAACAAACGATATGCTTATTATGCATATTAATATTTTCATGCAGTCATGTACTAATTGGTATTGATGTTGATAAATATGAGTGGTCAGTGCCAACCATTTCGTTTCACCTTATTTCTATTTATTTATTTCGAACATGTATCACATTAGTAAAAAACAAAAAAGAATAACAAATAAAATGAACAGTAAACATTTAGTAAACTGTCAATAAACAAATAATCAACATAAATATATAGGCTATTCCTTTTTAAAATTTCACTTAAGTTATATTTTTCACCGGTTTTCCACGTTATGTAAGATAATCCTTTATTATATGTTGATGTAAAGTGTTTACAGCAGCAGAAGGACTTGCGGTATCTCTCTTTCACACACCGTGGGTGAAGGAGTCTGTCACTGAAAGAGTAATTTAAGAACGCACTGGGCAGAGAAGCACCTTTTGTAGTCCACCTTTGGAATATTGTAGTTTCACCACGGCAGACACCAGTCACTAACAGCGGACGCATCATAATTACAAAGCCTAGTGTAAGTACAGTCGGATTCTCTTAACACCACGGTTGTCTTTTCCTTAATCCTCATGAATTCTCCTTCACATCTTTCCTTGACCTCATGACCTTTTCCATCGAGGTCAAGGTAAAGTGGTTAGGAAAAGACATTAGGATGTAATCTTTTGACTTTTTGATCGCAGCCCTCCTCTCACACTGTTCATATTGTCATGTTGTGTTTTATTGAACTGTGGTTTTGAGTGTGAGTGAACTGAGTGTGGTGGGATGGCCACCGTGCCTGCACCATAACGTGTTGACCTTGCCTGTGGAGCTGCAAGCTAAAGTTACATATCCCGTTGTGATAAGACTCACTATACAGCAGGTCATTCTTACAGTGTTGTCCTGTGTGTTATTGTCACAGTGTGGTTGGATGAATAAGTAATAATAATACAAATTCTAGATTTGTATTTGTATTACAGTAGTATTTGTGGTTGCCGTCACTCAGCCTATAATGCTTGTGACTTTAGAATTAATTAAACCCTTTAACACAACAAAGCTATTAAATAAGCTTTTGGGTGATTACAAAGGAAAGTTAGATGTGTTGTATAATATTTTCTATAGTCATTTCTATATGCATACAGTTGGCTTGTATGCATTTGGAGTTAAAGGGTCATTTCATGTGCCATCTTGGATTGGTTGTTGGTTGCTCCCTGAAGTAAGTAGTTGAATGTAAAGGAAATTCAAAGGGGTGAAGGTAAGTTAGTTATTTCTAAGGCCAGACATGTTACAGACAGCTGAAAACATCTACAACGCCATGATGGACATCGGTGCATGATGGACTTCGCTCTCAATTTGACCTCCAAACAGTAAGTGTTTTTTTTTTTCTCTCCTAACAGTAAGTGCACATCATTGTTTTGCATTGTGGTGCATTCACTGCAAGTCATCCTTTGCGTTGTGCTTCTGTAATGTTGTGCTCTTTGTATTGTATTGACCGCCGTGTCATCACTGTGCTTATATATGTTGCACAGTGTCGCTTATGTGTAGTACAGTATGTCACTTGTGGCCTTAGAGCTGTAAGCTGTAGATCTTTACAGGAAACCTGGTACAAATTCTTGTTTTTCATTTGTTCTGTCACTGCCATTACTAGGCTTGAATGATTTTGACTTGTCTCAGTGAAGTGTATTGGTGATATGGGTTGTTACACAGGTTGTTTTGTATTGTAGTGGCCGCTGTGTCATCACTAGGCCTATGTTGTGATCTCTCTTTGGTCTGTGGAGCTGTAAACTGCAAATCCTACTTTAGTTCACATTCCTATCTCTCTCTACATCTCTACCTATCTCTACATCTCTCTGTATGTTAAACACAATACTGCAAAGTTTTTTGACAAGGGTAGCCAAGTGAGTTACATAATATTTTGTATTTTTATTTTGTATTGAACAGCATGTTCCTTGGTTATCAGAGTTTGATGTTGGATCATGTAAGTAAGTAAAATGTATTTATATAGCGTATTTCACAGTCATACATCACGTGAAATCACATGATCATGTAAATCCAATGTTGGATCATGTTGGATCCTATTTTTCCTAAAATTATTTAGTAATAATCAAGGTTTATTGTGTGTAAATCTGGCTTTCATAGCAGCCAGTGCCTACCTAGCTGCTGTCTTAACCTCCCCTCACTTAGAGGTGTCGTCTCAGCCCTGTCTCAGCCTCACTGTTTGCAGTTACTAGTGGTAGTTGGTGTAAAAGAGCAGAAAAGAGACTGTATTGTCTCTGCCACAGGTGTCTTTAATATAAAGCTGCTTTTGTGATTTCTACATATAGTCCGACAGCAACTCGCTGCAACCCTTGCAAACTTCCCTTTTGCATGGCTCTCGTAATAAAACAATTGTGCTAAAAATGACTAGGGGAATTGGAATCCTGCACAAGGCTGAGTGCCACCTGATATTTTTAAACAATGTTGATGGTGCCAAAATATTCAGGCTTGGCCAAACAAAGAGAAACGGGAAGCATTCTGTGATTCCAAAGGGATTCTTGTTTTGTCTTGTTGAAGAGGTGCAAAAAGCAGAATTTTCTGATAGCACCACTTCTGGGGCTTTCAGACACACATATGTAGGGTACTGAGAGGTGTCAGATTGCCAGAGTGCACATACGGCAAGTCTGCAACCCAGACCATATGGTCAGTATGAGCCTGGTCTCGGTCCACATGTCCACTTACGATGCTCCCAACACTAGACTTTGCTTCTCTCAAAATGTGAGATGTTCCAGTGGCATGTAAAGGGTGTACTAATTTAATCACTTGTTGTTTCTTAATCAGATTTGGAGCAGTACTGCTACATCCTCTCCATTCTTCACCAACTCCCACAATTTCACAGATTTTCTTCCGTGCTGCTGCATGCCTTAATTTATCCCTGTGCTTAAAAAGGCACGTATTGTAACGCCCTGAGGAAGACCCAGTGTGGGTCAAAACCAGTTGCAGTTCTCCTTGTACTTTTTAACTTTGATATGCCCTAAACTAATCATTTTAACTACATCCTCGGCTTGGTGTGAGTGTGCCTGAAGTAAGCCCAGGGGCTTCGCTTTTTTATGTATTGTAATTATTGGAAACTGGAAACTGAAAACCGAAAGATTTATTTTGCCTTTCGTGATGGATTTTTTTCCCGTGGTGGAACTGTAGACTCTGGGTGAAGCAGGTGGAAGTGGGACTGGGATGTTTTAGCAGATGTCAATCAAAAAGACACCTGGCAGTTCATTAGTCAACGGTTCTTTCAGACTGCTTAAATTTGCATAGACAACTTGAGCTGCCCTTTCAATGTGTCCCTCTCGTCGCTTTGCTTGCAAATGTTTAACGCTCACCTTCCCACAAGCCTTTGCAACATAAGTACACCTGTCCTTGTCCAAATGAATAGAGGTTGTAACTTTGCAAGTGAATTTTTTCTTGCTAGTGGACTTTCACTATCAGGTTTCCTTAGATCTAACCTCTTAAACCCTGCTGCAACCACCAGGGGGGTTGTCATTAAAATGCATGGAGTGAGGACATGCACTGTTCAAAACCGCAGAAGTTTCTTTTAGATTCTAGTCACGACACAAACATTTCCAAAGACACCAAATATGTCAGGCTGGATTACAGGGAAATGGGTAAAAAAGGATGCACAAGAGGCAACCAGATATGTCTCAATGTGAGCATCATGTAGCTTCAGTGAACACATGGAACGGATTCAATGTGCTTTCCATATACAGACTGCATATGTGGCATCAATCAGTACATAATACATTTTACTTTTAAGCTACTAAATGGTAAATTTAAAGCAACATAAGAATTCAGGTAGTTAAGAGTATAAAAAGCAATTTGTACAAAGAAAACCAAAAAGCCAAGGTAGAATCGATCAGATTTTGGTAGATCAATTCGGACATTTGGTGGAGGTAGGTACATTAACCATAGCCTTTTTTCTTAAAGAACATGGTTTGTTGAACACCCTTAACGGTACATAATACAAATGGCCTACATACATTACCATCTTTTAACAATTTTTTTAATTAAACACAAAACCACAAAAACAAAAGTACTCTTATTTCTAGTCTTAATCTAGTCTAAATAACAATAAATAAGCAAAACATCAAAGCTAACGTAGACTAAACATCACATCAGATATTGTAAATATGTAAAATAAAAAACACATTGTGCATCAAAATGAACTAAAATCATAAATTTCATCTAAAGGTGTTGATCATGTTTGGGAATGCACTTTGAAACCAGAATACATACGCAGTACATCAGATAAGCTGTTTTTGTTTGGCATTTTATATTGTTTTTTTGACTTGCCTATCAGAACTGAGGACCAGGATCTTTTACTCCAGTACTATTTAATCAGTCAAATTTTGATTTCCCCATTGTTTCTGGACAAAAAACAAACTTCTAAACTTGAGTGAAAAACCTTAAATGAGTGGGTGCCCACAAAAACGCCTTTTCACAGTTCAACAGCCGCTGTGTGTGCGCGTTAACACAACAAATAAGACCCTTATAGCTGGATAATGTGACAGTATTGTTTGTTTTTATCAAGGAAAATATCATTAAGGTGTTTCTCTGAAGATTATTTTGTAGTGATGGCATCTGTTTTATTTAGAGTGCAGTCACAGTGCTTCTTTCTCTAGTTAATATTAAAAGCTTAGACATGTCATACCACAAACACATATTAATATACCATTTGTATGTTTCCTTTGTGTGTGTTTGTCTTGCCATCTTACAGACAATATTATTTTTTTCCCCTATGTACTGTATATTTGTGATATCACTAACAGAAGACGATCCTTAATAATAGAGAGGAAATATGTCGGTGCTGTATCTATTTAATATCATAAAATGAGATACACAAATAAGATTTAGGGCTCTTCCTAGAATATCTGTGTGATTGTACAATCAAAAAAGTGTATTAACATGTGTTGTATATTGTGTCCTTGTATTAAATACGCATTTTGACACACTTAACGCTACAGTAGAGTATAATGGTGGAGCCTCATTTGTCCACTTTTAAGGAAAGCCCTGAGGATTATGGCATTAATGTGAAAAATTGCAGCTAAAATAAGCTTAGATGTGAAGATTTATGAGTTCAAATACGTTTGCTATGATAATATGACCTTTTGCTACTTTTTTATTAATTGCATAATCCTATATAGAACAGACCTGATTGGTTAATCAGTGTGCTGTTTAACATCAGCCATCCGCAATGTCTCCTCTTGACAGGCTGACCTTTGTTTAACTCTGGGAGATGGTAGGAGTGTGGTCAAAATCGATTTGTTTCAGAACTGTTTTCAAACATAAAAGTGTGAAAAGCTTCGGGTGTAAGAGGATTTTAGTAAAAAAAAGTGGAGTGTTGTGTCTGTGATATGGAGATTGTTTCTTCACAGATAATTTCATTGAAGGCAGAGGTTTAAAATGCACAGTCCACTGGTGACTTGCACAATATGCTCTGTATTTATAAAACCATTTTGAGTGTTATTCATTTCCTCGGCTTATACTCACTCACGATTTCTAAACTTTCACACATAGTAAGCACAGGCACACACTCACGCATTATCTGCGAAATTCAGGTTAAAGTCAGGAATTTGAAACCTTTTCCAGCACATTTTGTTGCATAGTGAGTTAGTGGACTGACAGATGCTCTGTTGACGGGACAGCTGCCAGCACTCAATCCGGCAACTGGGTCAAGTCCTTGTGACATCCATGACAAGTCCCTGCCACGAGGGCTGTGCCACTGTCCCCCGAGGCTCTGTGTCTTACCTATGTGTCACCTGTGCTCCCTGGAGGCCTTTTGAGAGGACCTTAGGGACCTTATAGATTCTCCTGTGGTTCAGATTTGGCGCTCACCTGCCCATGGACAGGAGATGATGCTCTGTCTTATAATTAGGCTCTGTGGCATCCAGGGGCTTACAACCTACGTCTGCCGTTTAGGGATGAAGATGACTGCTCCTTCCCCATCCTTGCTGCATTATTAAGGGTGACAGGACTCGTTGCAGAGTGTCTCTACCATTCTCTTTGTACTGCTTCCCCTTACCCGCTACCCCCCACAACCCCCCGGCCCTCCCCGACATCCCACCGCCACATGTGTCCTCTGTGAAATGGAAATGCCGCCCCATTAAAAACCGTCAACCTGAAGCAGATCACTGCTGCAGTTATGCTAATGTAGACACAGGAAAATATCACACAAGTGGAGGAAGAAGAAAAAAAGTTGGTGAGGAAAGCAAATCGGATAAAAAATTACCAGTTTCACTTGAGGGATGAAAGTATAGTGTCTCTAATTGGAAATGAATACTGTTGTAGTGTGTAGTTAGGAAATATTCACAATCGTGCAGGAGTTAGGGTGGATTTAAAGTGAGAGTTGAGGACGAGAGGGAGAGAGATGGGAAACAGACAACAGCAAACTTGGATGGGAGATAATTAGGCCCACGGTTTGCCTCTGCATTGAACAGCAGAGTGATCAGCATACATCAACATTTGCAGTCGGCCGTGATGCTGTTGTTGGCAACCGCACAGGCTGGATTTACACATTTTTATGATTTTCATTTATTTAAAGTTTCCAGGGCTAATGTTTAAAGTGGTTTCTGGATAATTGTCCACTGCTTAAGCACAAATACAAAGTTGTAAAATGTAGCCGTGGCTGCTGGGAAATAGGCCTTACAATCACTTAACAATTAAAATCTAACAAGACTTCAGTGTACAAGTGATGCATAAAATTACAGCAGAAAATAAGGGTCCTCGTACTAATCTGTTTGGTTGCGTCTTGGCAGCCCGGGATCAGCCCCTCTGTCACCATGGAGAGTGACAGTAATGATAAACCGTAATCAAATCTGCTCCCGCGAGGGTCCGCCTCATTCCTCACTGCACATAATGGGGAGAGGGGAGGAAAATTAAGTGTCCCTTTGATCCATGCGGCTGAATACTGAGAATGTACCAAATTAAAAAGAGATGCCTGCTGCACCTGCCTGGAGAATTGCTGCCAAACAATACAGGTTTTTTTTAAATACTCTGACATGCTTGATTGTCAGTCTCGACCTTAATTTTCTCTAAACGCAGTGGGTGTGTCTCTCATCAGTCCAGAGTAGGATTTGTGTGCATTATCAGGGGGGGCACAACTCTTTATGGAAGGACAACACTTTTCACTTAAAAGTCTGGAACAGTAAATACAGTAATTATGTTGTGTTTTCCATTTACTTTGTCTGTTTACCTCACTGTTAGCTGCAAACTAGTACTGATGATGTTCATCACAAATGCACTCAGATATGCAAACAGGAGTGGTGAAATTTACATAATATGCCGTGGCTTTGAGATGGAGGAAAAAGCAATATGTGTGCTGAATTTTACTGAGTGCAAACATCTGTGCACCTCCCTTGCAAAAGAAGGACATCTTGATCAAACGGGTGCTTCATTGTAAGGGTTACCATGACTACGATATGGTACTAATAGGATTAAGTGATTGCAATTCACCATGTGAATATCACCATGTCACTGTCACGCTGGGTGGTGCAATGGTTTGCTATTCTAAAACAGCCGTTTTCTCCAGGTTAAAGTATGTTGGCATTGATTCCTTTTCTTGCTATACACGTGATGGTAGTGATGTTGTTGATGATGATCATGATCATCATAATGATGACGTGTTGATAACAGTGGGAAAGATAATCATTACTATAACAGCTGTCAGTTCCCAGATGCATAATTCCGTGTACTATAATTAGATTCGTGCCATGGCTGGAAAGAAAATTCATTTCATATCTGTTTGTTGTGTTTGTTCATTATTTTTATTGATACCTCTAGTTAAAGGCTAATCACAATTTCCAATTGAATTTGTGAAGTTTGAGCATGTCAGTGCGTCATTGCTGTAGTTCCTTAATAATTCAAGATACAATGTAGAATGTACAATTAAGCTTCCCATCGGTGAGGTGTCAGTGAGGTGAAAACAAGCCAAAATGAAATATTGCCGTAATCAACTCTACAATCAACCAAACTATAATAACCATACCAAACCAAACAAACAATCCCATACCAACCAGCCAAACACACATCGTCAAACCAACCCAAACCAACCAACGTTCAATATACAGTTCTCTGATTAACATTAGCTTACTTTATTTTTCTTGCTTGCGCTGTTGACGACAAAATGAAATTAGTTGGGATTAGTTAAAAACTGTAACATTCATCCACAGTAAAACAACTGCACAGCTGTTCACCGTTACAATATGCATTGCGTTGTGAAAAATTTGTTTGAAAAATAGATTGGAAGAGTACAGAATTTGAGATTCAACCTTTTCATCCATTAATTGGTTAAGCTAAAATATTGTATTTTGTAAAGTTGGTTGCAAAATTGTATATTTTGTATTTACAGTAATTTATTTTTCTCTCGTAGAAGCAATTTTTATAATGCTAACAACTTCAGAGTCAGATAAAGGCTAGATAGCGAAAGATGTTTGATGAAAAAACCTTGGGGTAATGGCTGAGGAAGAATTGTGCGGCGGGTTTTAATTTTGATGGAGCTGCAACAATTAATCGATTAGTTGTCAACTATTAAATGAATTGCCAACTAAGAAAAAAAGTCAAGATTCTCTGATTCCAGCTTCTTAAATGTGGATATGTTCTGGTTTCTTTACTCCTCTATGACAGTAAACTGAATATCTTTGAGTTATGGACAAAAAAAGATGTTTGAGGACGTCATCTTGGGCTTCGGGAAACACTGATCAACATTTCTTTTTCTTATTTTCTGACATTTTATATACCAAACAACTAATCAATTAATCGAGAAAATAATCAATAGATTAATCAACAACAAAAATAATTGTTAGTTGCAGCCCTCCACTACTCTGCACCTCGCTGTGTGTTCTCAAAGTTTGAAAATGAATAACCTTTAACGTTAAAATTAATTGCACACGATATTTAGATATTTGGTAATTAGGAGAAAACAACATATGAAAACAAACAAAACACATGATGTTTTGGAGCGCTGTTGAATCCCCTAACCTTCTAAGCTGCCAAAGTTGAAAATTGTGTCACCATGAATAATGAAGTTCGTCTGACACCAACTCTGTGAACTGAGGGCACGTTTTGCTGACTTTGAAAGCCCTCCAGTTCAGATACTTCTTAACTAGACTTGTGAGTGATAGCACGGTTAAGTATCATGGCCCAGCGGTGTCAGGCGGTCCAACCCTTCAGGGGGAACAAATTACTCAGAGAAATGTGGGGGGTGATGCCTGGCCATATTACACATTACACGGGTGAAAACAAATGTATCACTGCACATGAGAGTCATTGAGGCAGAGTTTTAATTATTGTCAGTGTCAGACTTGAGGATAGCCTCCACTCAGGGAGGCAAACATAGAAAGGGAATTAGCCCCTTTTCACTATCCTTGACAGCTAATTACATATAAAATGGCCAACACCGCAAAACAAAAGCAGACAATTATACTTGGCTGTAGCTTGAGCTGAGCTCTAAGGGCTTTAACATGGATCTTTAAACTTTGATTTCGGACTTAATGATCTTGGAGGATTCCGAATGCATCATCTGAATGTTTGCATAACTTTTTTGGAGATCAATACAAACCTCTTCAGTCTTGCAGCAAATATGGGATGTACGCTCAGATCATATTTGGCCTTGCTTCTTGACGCAGCCTTGAGCAGATATCAAAGTATCTGCTCGTAAAAAGTTAAACGCAATGAATGCTAAATATGAGTTCAGCCAGGAGGACTGTTTTATTGGCCCTTATCCAGATGAACATTGACTTCTTCATCTATTTGATACATTTCTAACTACACCCAGGGAACGATTAAGAGGTAGCATGACTCCGGGGCATCATGAACGGATAATTCTGTCTTGTGTGTCTTATTCTAGTATTTTCAATTAATCATATTCAATATGCTTTAATCAATCTAATTCAGGGTCAATTACTTTCCCCCTCTGCTCCTGTCCCGGATCTTGGCAAGCTGGTGGCTGAATGGGAGTTGGTTTGAAAAGGAATGAAGGGCTGTGTGGTTGTCAGGGCTGCTGCTTTGTGTCCTTTCCCAGCCTGGCAGAGGCTCCCTGCTCTCTGTCCTCAAAGTCAAAAGCCACCACACCAACCAGAGACGGACAGACAAAGGGCAGAGACACAGAGAAAGAATGGTCCTGGCCTAGTTTGGTCTCTGGGATACTGAGACTCCTGGGCCTTTTCCTGGACTGTCAAACATTTAGTGTGTTTGCCTGTGTGTGTGTGTGTAAAGATGGGTATCTGATTGCCCCTATCCTTGTTGTGGGCCATGTTTGCAATATGATACTGCAGGTGTGTTATCTCTCCATAGAAGTAAACGTGTGCATGTGTGTTTGAGAGGAAGAAGCCTAGGAAGCAGCTGTATTTATGTATGCGTGTGCGTTTGTGTCAGCGATCCCAGACCAGCTGTATCACCACAGTGTTCGCCTGGGCTCTCATCGCTTGATGCTGGCATAAACAAGCAGGAGCTGATTTGCGACATCCTCACATGACAGCACAACAAAAGGAGAAACAAAGCGGATGTCGGCCTCGACGACAGCCAGTCGCACTCCCTCCCGATGTGCCGGCTGAATCAAATTTGCCTGCGAGACAGCAAGACGGCCCATAGCTCCGTGACTGCTTTAATTATTTTCAAAACGTGTTTAGTCTGACTTAAGTCGAGTCCGCGTTTATCTGGAAGGTGAAAGCAGTGTTTCCTTCGGATAATGTCTGAGGAGCCAGCTGGACTCAAACAGCTTTTGTTCTTTCCGAGTCTTTGTTCTCAGCCAGCTGTTTACCTAGCTAAATTGCTGAGGTTCGAAAGTGGTAAGGTAGAGAGGGCGGCACAGTTGGGACCAATGAGCAAAAATCACATGGAACAGAGTTAGACTTTGGCACCAACGGATCTGTTGAAACTTGTTTTAAAAGCGGAGTTATAGCAAGCTGTGATGCGATGGGATTTGCTGTTAATGTGCCTCAAGCTGGTCCTCTTGTGCTGCCAGTCCAAAGAACCTGGGACAGAGCTTTTAATAAACTATTATTCAGTTGCAGAGAACTCTTTCTGACAATTCTCCTTTCCTTGGGTTATAACTGGTGAAGAAGTGACACATTTACAGCAACAGCGATGCTGCATGGAGTAGTAATGATTGACATCAATTCTTCATTGCTAATCTAAGCTTCCTATGTTAGAGCATGAAATGGGACAAAGACATAATCATAAAGTTTGTGTAAGTGCCACTGTTCGGAGCCAATTTTCCTTTTTTCCTTTTGTGAGTCTTCTGGGCTCTGGATAAAATTGTAATGTAGTTAATGCACAGGGCGAATGTTTCTAAATGATGCAAAGCAGCTGAATTATAATGCTTGAAAGCATTGGCAGTGATTGAGGCACAGTAAAGCACAGCTAAATGTGTTCAGCTGATAGACGTTTAGGGGCCCATTAATTTGAGAAGAAATAGTTGCGTAGGTGGGAAAACGTATTAAACTAAAAGCCCTTTTAAAGTGCAGCTTTAGGTCACATCCAGGAAAAGCAGAATGGTCTTTCTTCTCTCCAGAGAGAATGGCCGTATGGGCAACACGCACTTCTGTTTTTCCATGTGGTTTTTAGCTGAGATGACGTCTTGTCAGTATCTGGATGAACACGAGTGATACGGCTCATTTCAAATATCAATCAATGACAACATATTCCTGGCAGTGCTACACTTAGTTCACTTCTGGAGCGTACAGTACTATTTCACTGGTGAAAGATTTATCAAGGGAAATTCTTTAATAGTTGTCACTGTATCCGAAAACATAAACAGTCCACAGTTTGACCTTTTAACTTCCCCGAAGTATGGTTGATGAATAGTCCACTGCATGATCCAAGAGTTTAGCACAAGACCAAAAACTGTCCACTTTATAAATAAATGAACTCATAGGTGACAACATGAGTCAGGAGAAATATACACAATATGAGAAGAGATCTAATAAATCATGGCAGAGTTCCTGGAGGAACTTATGCTGATAGTTTCCAGTAATGTTTAAAATATTCAGCTGGGTGTGAAATCTTATGAAATGGAGTGCGGAAAAATATAATGACTAATATGTCTTTTTATTATAACAAGAACTGACTCTGCAAAACCGGCTCCAGCATTCCTCCGTGGAAAAAAATTGTAACCATGTGTGACAGCTCAATACAAAACATACAGAAATTGTACCTGTTATATAAACTTGTAGGTCAATAAGGTTATCACAGCATCTTTAGTTGCATCCTGAGATCAGTCCCCAGGTGCTGCAGATGTACTTACTGTCTAATGGTTATGTTCTACAAAGGCATCCTCATTCCAGTGAGTTTATAGGAAGAGATGATCATCCCAGGGAGGTGATGCTCAGTAGGTGAGAAGCAGTTGTGTGTGTGTGTGTGTAGCCAGGTATGACTGATGAGGTTCAATATAAATGCTACTCTCCTGCTGAGTTCACAGGGCACTGCTCCAGTTTCAGTGTTGCAGAATCAAGATTGCACCACAACAGCCGTACATCCTACCTTCCCCTATAAATCTGTGGGTGTAAGCTTAACGGGAGCATAGGCAGCAGACCTTAAATAGAGGTAACTAATTCCTCTGTTGCACTCGGCCTACAATTCTGCTGAGACATTTATAACAGGGTGCAGCTGCCAATACCTGAAGAAAGAAATGTATTGCTGGTGTTTTGGCCACCATTTAGCAGGAATTAAAGCCCAAAGCCATTATTGGTTTACAGTGTAATTTATTAGACTGTACCCCCTTTGGTGTAGAGACTGCTGGGTGGAAACAGAAAATACAACAATTTCATACCGGGGCCTTGAATTGTAAGTCTGGTGATATGATTCTGTATTTTTGTTATTGCAAACAAATCCATGAAAACACCACAAACAACAATGTATTGACCCCACTCCTACAAATATTGCCTGTGTATCCAAAGCTTGATAATGCTTATTTAAATGCTGAATCGGGTATCGGCGACTATGCAAACCCATTCACCAACACAATATCACGTTATCATATAATTCATCAGTTAATTTACTCTACACAGGAAAAGCAACAACATCATATGTCACTTGCTACCAGATCCGTACATCCTGCCCGGTTGGTACTGTGCATGTGCAGCTCTCAATAGAGATGAGGAAGAAGCGAGATGGCTCACTTGTTAGCTACTTCCATCAGCTCCGGAAAAAAACATTGCTGCGTCCGAAATCGATGATGGAAGTAGCTAACGAGTGAGCCATCTCGCTTCATCTCTGTTAAGGGTTGCATATGCACAGTACTGATTGGGCAGGTGCTAGCAGAAAGTGTAACATTAGCCAGAGCCAGCAAAATGTCAGCAATTTGGCAATATTTTATTTGGAAAATCTGCTTAGATAACAGCTAACATTATCGGAGGTTGTATTGACTTGCCTTATGATGCATTGAAGTTCTATTTAGTATTGGGCGTAGGTAAATTATAACGTTATCATGATGTGTTCAAATGCAATCTTGTAAAAGTTTAGTTTTTGGCAAGAAAATTTAATAAATACAATTGTTTGAAGGAGATGTTTTCATAGCAATATAAAATAGATATTAGAGAGGGAATTATAACCTGTTTAACTTTCTAACACCATCTCTAAGCAGCTTAAAATATGTAATTAAAATGACTAATGCCAAGATTTGTTTTAATCAAAGCAAGTAGGCCTATTTAAATAAAAATAATATCATTTATTTTGTAATTGTTTGAATTGTGTTTTAATGCAAATAACAAAGTAACAGGATAACATTTAGAATTGTTGATGGTTTACACTGACTTCGGGACGGTTGGCCATGCTGTCATTTATAGTTCGGAATTGGCAGAAATCAGTATCGGCTGGTGAGACTTTTAAAATTTCGGAAATTGAAATCAGCCAAGAAAATTGCAATTGGTTTATCTCTAATATATATTTTTGTTTTTAACGCACTGGTATCGGATCGGTTTCAGGTATTGGAATTGTATTAGGAAGTGGTATTGGAACATTTCTACTCGTAAACCGTTTTTGGTCTTTTCATGGGTTTTGTTGACAGTAACTGACTCTTTAAAACTGTACAGTAGTTCAAGGTAATGTTTCATGGCGTGACAACCTATCATACATTTTCAAAATTCAAACAGGTTTGTAATTTGCTCTTAAATACATTTTTATGTATTATTTGTTGTCTAGACCATTGCTACAGGTCACAGTAAGCCGATAAGCTTTTGGAAAGAAAAGGCAAAGAAGGATAAACTAATTGGGCAAAGTTTACTTCAGAAAGCTCCAGTGACGTTTGTATTCAGCTGCTGTAGCTGTTAGGTGAAAATGTTTATCCAACAATACCCATATGGAAGAAACCTTATTCTATACTTTAGCCTTTTTATTTCATTCAGAAGATCCCCTCGTGAGTTTTGAGGTCTACATTCCTTAACAGAACGAGAACCATTACTCCTTGCTAGGGAATTGTAAGGACCCAAGTCTATATATATATAAGTGTAGCCCAGGGCAGGAGCATGCCTATTTGCCATGGCTTGCTTTCTACATCCCATGATACCTTCTCATCTCAGGTACACCTCATACATCATCTCTGGCATTTCTAATCATAGCATGCAAAGCTATGCAAAAGTTCTTTGCATATTCTGGTGAGGTCACTTTTAGTTCTGATCAAAATAAGTGCAGGTGTTCAGTTAAAACATATATAAATATAGGATTCCAGACAGTACACTATGATAGATTATTCAGAGAGGCTGTATGGAAATGGAAGATTGTGATGAGGGTTTTGACACTGAGGGCAGTTACGTTTGCTGTCAGCAAAAAAGTAACTGATAAAGCGTTACCTTTTCCATACAATGTAGTATGTAATTAGAGATGCTCTGATCGATCGGAAAGGCCAAGAAAATTGCAATCGGTGCATCTCTATATAACGTAGCATTAAGACTGGTTACATTTTTTTTGCGGGTCTATTTTCTGATTTAGCAAGTTATATTCTGAGCGACTATTTATTCCCTTCAACCCAGCTAATGAAAATGCACCTAATTTGCATTTTATTTTTCTGACATTTCAAAAGTGCAATTCAGATTCTCTTGACAGTTGGATGGAAACAGTAATAGAGTCACCAACTGAGGGCAGCACGCAACTTTCTGGCAGTTCAAAAGAACAATTAAACCTGTAACGAGTTGGAAAAGAGAAATGGGCATAAAAATGAGGAAAAAAGGTACATTTTATGATAAGTTGTTAAGCTTGTGGTCGGCCTAAGAGAGATGAATACATCTCACGGCTGTGAGGAAGATGGAAAAATGGAACATCAAAGCCCTGTAGGACTTTACCGTATGTCATTACTAAAGACTCAATATTTGTGCAAGCGAAATGTGGTGTGAACTCAGAGGCACACACGGGAGTGTCCTGAGGAAATGAAGTTCCATGACAACTCCGAGGAGTCAATTAATCGTAGGCCCTTAGTTCAGGCAGAATGATGAGTTGGGGTTAAGTCTGCCGGGCCACTAATTAAAAAGAAGCAAAGCTCATCTCTGTCTCTGCAACACAATGGTATTTTAGATGGATGCCTACGCTTGCTAATGCACACACATGCGTATATGTACATGTATGTGCACATGCAAACACATGCACACATAGAATTAATTCTCATTA
The DNA here is from genome assembly GCF_015220745.1 of Sebastes umbrosus. NCBI lineage: Eukaryota > Metazoa > Chordata > Actinopteri > Perciformes > Sebastidae > Sebastes > Sebastes umbrosus. Next base: position 9,863,961 of record NC_051289.1, read on the forward strand.
GATTTCACCGTGGAAATGCTGCTGTTGCACTGCAGTGCAGATGCACTGTGTGGGATGTGAACAGCATAACTCAGTCTAGTAAAATCGTCATGATTATCCTAATCAAAGAGGTGATGGAGAGCCATGCTGATGTTGCCTAATAAACTCCATAAATGCCCAACATTAATTCAATGGCAGTGTAAAACACAGTAACATGACATTGAGAAAGCAATTATCAGCGAGACAATAATTTGGTTAATAAAGATCCCATTAACAATCATTATGCTACTTTGCTGATTCTTTTATCTCAAGGCGAGCAGGAGGGAAAGAAGACAGATGCCCTAACTGCTGACAAAGACCTTATTTCATTCTCTTTGTTTGAGGGAAAAGACTGTATTAGAGATAACCATGGTTTTTCAGCCCTTATAATGTATCAGTTGTGTTCATTTTCTTCCAGGGTAATAAGGCTTAGAGAAGGACACTGGAAGAATGGCTCACCTCTTCCTTTTCACCTCAATTTACCTTGTCCTCCAAAAAGCCCTGCCTCAGAGCGCTTGTGCTTTGATTTGCATTTATGCAGCTAAATAATGAACGTGTGTGGTGTACTACATCAGCAGAGAGGCAGCCCAAATTGCGTTTAGGCATGGGGGCCGAAATGCAACCAGGCATCATAATATGCTTGGTTACACAGAATCCAAGCACAATCCTGTCAGTCATGTAATGGACTAAATGAACGCTTAAAGGTACCATGCGGCTGACCACTAGCACTACTATGGAGCAATGTTGTGAAGAGCAGGTCCATGTTTTGTTTGTATCTCTTGCTCTGCTTGCATATTGACAAGGATGCATGTTAGGGATGTCACGATGAGGACATTTTCTCACCAGTTAATAAAACTTGTGACAACATCGGTTACACCGGGCTTTTTACAAGAAAAGATAATGCTCAATATATACTGTATGTAGAGCGCTTACTTTGATCTTTAACGTTGGATCAGCTATATGTCAGGCTTCTCCAGTGGAGCTTTTGCTGCGGGGCCACAGGTTGCCACCCAGCTCTGCGCTCACCGGCTGTGACCGACACTTTCAGTTTATAGCGTCCATCGTCCAACTATGTATTGATAACACGGCAGTGACTTGTGAAATTGAAGTAAATGTGTTTTATTTCTATAAAAAAAAGCAAAACGACGGTGGGGACGGTGGGCAAGTATATCAACCAGTGTGCGCCCGAACACCATGTAACACCAACGACCATGGCAAGCCTAATGCATGTGTATGCTCAAAAGCATGCCGGTGACATGATACACATTCTGGCATGTCCATTTCAAACCATTCCTCTGAACAGTTGGTGGCGGTAACGTGCCAAGAAATGTAGCAAAGCACGAGCAAAAGGCTAACAAGAAGACCGCTAGCTAACAAATTTAGATGTTACCAATACAGCTGTCAAAATTATCAAAACATTGGCTTTGTAAATGTTTTATGAGGAAGGTAAATGCGTTCACACAAGGGTTTTTTTGGCGAGAAGCGCTAAATATAAACCTGAGTTTACAAGAAAACTCTACAGGGTACCTTTTTTAAATACCCAGAATGCATTTGTCTTTAATGTTAGAACAGAAAGAGAGGCCGCTGGAAAGCATCTCTTCGTCAGAGATTGGCTCTGCTAATGATTCACTGGGAAAACATTACGTTTGAGTCTAAATACCTTTCTTTTTCGCTTCTCTTTTACACATATATATGGTAGAATGATGCAAACAAGCTGAAAGCATTCAGTTTTTGGAAGGATTTGACTTCCCATTTGCCGTTCTCTCCTTTCTGCTCTGCACAAGGCAATGCAAGACAGAACTCTCAGCATGATCCTAAGAGTCCTGCTCAGTCAAACAGCCAAGGACGCTCTCCATCAACCGCAACTCTTATGATTTAAGTGTTTGTATGGATGTGTGCAAGTGAAAAGGTGGTGGAAGTTGTTGTGCAATATTTCAAAGGTCCGTCGTAGCCCAGATTTTAACCTGCCATTGAGTAGGTGGTATTGATCACCCAGTTTTAACATGTTGTCCTTCAGCTATCTCTCCCTTCAGTACAACTTTTATTTCTGTCGCACTTTTAAAAACAACTTTACAAAGAACTTTACAGCAGAATTGCACACCACCATGCAGCAGTAAAAGGCCCTGTAGAGTTCAATAACACAGCAGGTAATAGTTACGCTATAGGCCAAGAAAGAAAAGAGAGAAAGGTCAACCAAGTCACAATTAACTAAAAGAGATTAAACGAGCATATAAGGTAAAAAAAAAGGAATATGTTATTGAAATGAGAAAAGGGATAAGATGTCTCATCATGTGCTGCTTTAGAGTATTTTTCACTCTGCTAAGGAGAAAATGATGTATTAGGAGTATACTTTTACATTTTTGCCGAAAAATAAACCCTACCTCCTCCGCCAACCAGTACCTCCATACTTAAACTCACACCCACACGTGTACACCGACCGAGGATAATCTAATTTCCCGTGCCTTCATGGATGAAGGAGTAGAATCGGAGGTACAGTGGCCCGCTGGCTCTCAGGGACCGAAATACAGAGAATGACAGAGGAAGCACAGGAGTGGAGATAGAACGAGGGGAGCTATTATTCCCACAGTTCCGGGAAAGAGACTTCATCTGAGCGTCATCTGTGGTTTTCTCCTGGGGGCTATAACTGGTTGGCTAACAACAATAACAACACATCTCTCTGGAAGGGAAAGCCGCTGCCTGACAAAAACACATTCTTATCACACACACCAGTTATCTTTGTCATGTAAGTAAAAGGCGCAGTGTATTGTGTAAAAGGGAAACAGGGAAGAGTTCTATCCTTTGTGTTGTGGCGTGATAGGGGAGGAAAGCCAGCATGTTGTAGATTGGATTAAAATGATAAGTGCTGAAACAATGAGTTGAGTAATTGATAAGTAGTTGGACAGAAAATTAATTGTCAACAATTTTGATAACTAAATATTCGTTTTAAGTAATTTATCAAACTGACATGTTAACTATTTCCTCCTCACACCTTCTCAAATTTGAGGATTTGCGGCTTTTCTTTGTTTGATATAATTGTAAATATATTTGAGTTTTGGAGTGTTTGTGGCACACAGGAACCAATTTGAGGATTATTCCTATTTTTCACTATTTGCTGACGTTTTACCGATGTTAACTGACTACACAATTATGCTGTTACTCGAATAATTAAATAATTAACGCAATTATCAAAAATGTAAGCAATTGTGTGTAGTAGTAGTAGTGGTAGATTTATTATTAACCTGTCCCACTAATATATTCATCTGTCTTCAAGTCTGTCTGTCATCAAGTATCCACTGTTAGATTTATGGCATTGATGGTCTCCACAGCCTCCTTCCTGACTCGGCATCCCTGCTGAGAATGGTTTCAATGATGTGGCTCCCTGCCACCTTGGAGCCGCTGACCTGGGTTAACTTAACATCTTGATGCTGTCCAACCCCCCGGGGGCCACCTTCCTGGCTAGTAACTGATGCCTCTCTCACATGGCAACACTGTTTCCTCTCAGCAAGACAGTCCCACAATCAATAACTTAATGACATCTTGCTGTGTTTGCATACTCTACTTTCTTCTCACAGCGCAAAGACATGCAACTCAGGTGGATAGGTAACTTTTCACAGTGTAGGAGTCTTTTAATGCATCTTATAACTGAGGAAATATTTCCTATTGTGTCTCCTTCTTACAAGTCAGGCACTAAATAAAATTTGTTATGTGACGCTCAGACAGAGAAAGATCAGCTAATCACAGCTAATATAAGTTTATTGTTCCTTTCATGGGTCTCTCTGTCGTTTTACAGTGTCTGTGTTGTGTCTGAAATTGGCTAAATTTCACCATGTCTGGGAGGGGATCTGTGTGAAGCAATCGATTTAAAATTGCCACTGAGCGGGAGAGTGCAATTGATGTCAAGGCTGCTCAGAAATGAGTTTTCTTGGCTTTCCGATTGAAATGACGCGGAGCCATTGTGACTGGAAGCAAAGTGGAGCCAGGCAAGGACCTATTATCGAGTGCTCCCCAAGCCAAACCAAAGCCATTCAGATTCAGAATCAGCTCCCTCTCCACTGTCCCATTCATCCCCCCATGCCCCACCCTCCACACACAGTATACATTCACAATAGAGGGTAAAGCACATGGCTCGAAGCTGCTCAGTTCCTCATCTGCCCTTTTTGGACCAGGGCGGGTTAGGGCATCTGCTTTCCAGAGGTCTCCTCACTGGAGACAGCCAATTAGAAAGCTCTCACTCTGCATCATCTGTGGGGAGCTAGAGGAGGCACCCAGGCGCACCTGTCAATATTTACTGTTCTAACAAAATACATCATTCATTGCCATCTGCTCTACGGCAGCACGCGTAGGGGCGCTGCTGCTGCAAAATTAATAGCACTTCTAATGCTCCTTTCCTAATGGGCCTAATCAATTAATCAGCCCTTCGCAATCTGGAGGCACCATTAACCAGTGCATAGATCCCTAATGCTGTCAAAAGATATGAGTTTGCTCCACTGCTGTAACCAGCTAAAAGTGACTGAGTGCCTTTTTGGCTGCATTTAAAGTTATATTGCTTTATTAACCAGGGTTTCCCTGCCATTATACGGCTTAGGTGCACCACCAAAGCATTTTTGCGCCCTTTCTAAGTATGAACGTAAAAACAATGCGGAAACATCTGGACAAGCCAAAGCACAACTCAGGGGTGAGAATGAGGATGCTGTAATTTATCGATACAATGTTAACGTCTTGCAAAAGCAGTACGTAATATCGCCAGTGAGAGTTAATCATCTGCCAGTTATTCTGTTAGAATGCCAGAACTGGTTGTTTACTAATGTGCGATTATGAGCACTGATAAAACGATGTTCATCACACTGAGTGCCAAATAGTGAGGTAGTTAGCGAATAAGTACAAGACTGTCGCTTCATGTGTTATAAATGTTAATTTTGTATACACTGTTTTTTTCACAATAGCCCATCTACCATACGCACCACTGTCATCGTCATCAGCTTATTGGCCCCGAACATGAAAAATAAATCAACAACACAATAATAGTAGTAATGTTTTGAACACACCTGATGCAATTCAACAGCCCTTACGGTTGGAACAGGGCTTGAGCATCAGCTGGTTCAGGTGTGCTAGAGCAGAGATTATTATTATATCCACTGGATACTGCAGTCTCTAAATCCTCTGCAGCCTACGAACTGTAGTTTTTCTGTCAACGAGGCGTTTGTTGTTTACATAACTCATGGGAAATGCAAAATGTTGCCACGCAACATCAAAATCGCATTTCGATTGATTTTCGATTTAGAATCGAAATCGTGACACCCCTAATAGTAACCCCCCTACAACCTCAATGGCTGCACAAACCCTGTTAACTATATAAAGCAGGGCTTTCAATCGATTGAAATATTTAATCTCATGATTGTCCATAGTTAATCATGATTAATTGCACATTTTTTATCCGTCCAAAATTTACCTTAATCAAAATCAGAATCAGGTTTATTTTGCCAAGTATATACATACATGAAGTTTGACTCCTACTAGGAACAACAATGACCAACAGTAAAATAAGAATACAATAATAAAAATATAATGTCTATATACAAGTCAAGTGTTCTGGAAGTTGTAAACAATAAAAGGGAAAAAAAATTAAAGGGAGATTTGTCAAGTATTTAATACTCTTACCAACATGGGAGTGGGCAAATATGCTTGCTTCATGCACATGTATGTATATATTTATTATTGGAAATCAATTAACAACACAAAACAATGAAAAATATTGTCCAGAAACCCTCACAGTTACTGCATCTAGCATAAAAAATATACTCAAATCATCACATGCAAACTGAAGCCCAACAGGCAACAACAGCTGTCAGTGTGTCAGTGTGATGACTTGACTATGACTTGCCCCAAACTGCATGTGATTATCATAAAGTGAGCATGTCTGTAAAGTGGAGACTCGTGGGTCCCCATAGAACACATTTTCATTCACATATCTAGAGGTCAAGGCACCCCTTTGAAAATGACCATGCCAAAAAATTTAGCATAAGTTTGGAGCGTTATTTAGCCTCCTTCTTGACAAGCTAGTATGGCCATGGTTGGTTTTCTTGTTTCATATGATATACGTATCTTCAATCTAGCTATAAAACTGAGCCCACTACAGCCTAAAAATCGCAAGTTGCGTTAATGTGTTAAAGAAATTAGTGGCGTTACAAAAACAAAACAAATGTTAACGTGTTATCGTGTTAACTTTGACAGCCCTAATGATTAAACATGATTAAAACACCTCTTCTCATCAAAATGTTTTAGCAACAAAGCACCTGTAGCTTTACTGCTGCTGCAATTGTTGTGTGCCTTCCCTACTATGTGATGACATATACAATGCAAGCGGAAGCCGTGCTCTAAGAAATATTGCATGGGCAGCCTGAAGCTTAGGCCCATAGGCTGGATGTGATCTTGCATTTTGATGTTCTGTCTCTTAGTGCTGTTCAGCAGCAACCAAAATGCACCGCCCTCAAACCAGTGTGTCTTTTTGTCCGCATGTGTCTGTCTGTTTCAGCACCTCTGGTCCCCCTCAGCACACCAAAGCTTGAGAAGACCGAGATGTAAAATGATGTTCGACAAACAGTCTTCTCCGGAGGCATCTCATTCTGGTTTCACGACCTCAGGCACCTGGAGTAACGGAGGTCCATCTCGAAGCCGAATCCGAGATTGGAATTTTCAGCACACTTTTTACTCTAGCATATAGGGCAAACAGTCTGGGGATTAGTGTGTGTATATCCGTGTGTGTGTGTGTGTGTGTGTGTGTGTCGTCTTAGTGGTGGCGGTAGGTGGGCGGTGTATATGTGAATACAAAACTGTCATTTCATCCGTGCACTCTCAAGCCATCAACAGTATGATCACGCATCAAAGTGGCTGCTATGTCTGACTGCATAATCACCGGAGCAAATCTCACTCTCATTCAGCCCCGAGTTATCAGAGAGGATATTGTTTTAACCCTTTGTTATGTGGCTCTGAGCGAGGATATGGAGGCTTTGTGCCGAGCTGGTGGTACAACTGTACGATAGCTCTGAATGCACGACGATAACCTTGAGCATGTTTGAATTGTGAGGGTGTAACTCGCACACACATGTATACACACAGCTGGAGTCTTACATAGACATATTCAAGTTTTCCAATTTCCCACTGTATTACTGACTCTTTCTCACTCACACAGCTTGTGCATCTGCATCCCTCCACCTCAGTCGTACACACACACTTAAGCATTATTGCTGGCTCTCTCTAGAATATATGCACACACACACACACACACACACACACACACACACAAATACACACCCAAATCTCTCATATCTACCTTTAGTACGCTTGAATTCCCATGATAATGCTGTGCCTCTCGCTTAGATACACTCACACAGACACGCACAGCTGGATCTCTCACATCTCGCCCACAGCCTAATTCACATGCACGACCATTCAAATATTTCCCATATCATTTGGCTCTCTCTTTCTCATGCGCCCACACATAGACACACACACACACCCTTGCCAGATGATCCATCCCCGGAATAGCGCTCAACATCTGGTGGACAGGGTTTTGTCTCCCGCTACATCTCCTGGGTTGCCCTTTACCGGACCCCTGCACGTCCTGATGGATCACCTGCGGACTGGGATGGATGGCGCCTCATCCCTCCCTCTGCACCCTCTATGCCATTTCATCCTATCTGCGCCGCTAATCTGTCATTCTCACAGGCCATTTGTTACTTTGCTGGTGGTGCCGTAGGCTTTACATATGCGCACGCTTGTCTGCATATGCCCACACAAGTGAATCCCTGACCTCCGCTCGCAGCTCTAGTTGGGCTACCACCCCTACATGCACCCGGGGGACGTGCTCTCTCCTGTAGCGATTTGTTTCATCTTTTGCCATTCTTCATCTTAAACCGCCTCATAACAGAGTGGCTCTTTTAAACACATTTTGCAGGGTTATGCTCTGTGCTGTGCTTTTGTCATCTGCTCGTCTCTCTCGTTATCATGAAGGAAATTAAAAGGTGGATAAAAAGGTGAAAATTGGATGGAAAGGTGCAAATTGCTTTGTCTGCTATGGTGAGGAAAAATTATACAAATAGATTTTAATGTTTATTTTCCATCTTTGGACAGTGTTACACGTGAGGTAACACTTTATTTGCATAGACCATGTGAGAAAAAAAATGCTGAGCCAAGTGTCACTTGGCTGCAGACTGTGACATGTTGTATTCTAAACTAGGCATTGCATTGGGTATGCCTTATTAATAGTTCTGCAATTGTAATGTAATTATCAGCATGGGCTACATGAAAACCTAAAGAGATAAAAAAGAGAATACTTCCAACTAAATCAAAGCAATTCCCCTCAGTTTTCAACCCTTCCTGTTGAGGTTTTCTAGACTCTCTTCTGATGCTACACAAGTGTGTGTTATTAGGCAGAAAGGCAGGATACCATGGCCAGAGGGGAACCCGTCCATCAGTCAAAAGCCTCAACTCTGAACCAAGGGACTTCCAGCATCGCAGCGAGCTCTGCAACACAAACACGTGTTTAGCCCCGCAGCTGTGCAGAGAGGAAACCAAATAGAAAATCAAGGAAACGGTAAACAAAGTTGAGCCGATCTGTGTCAAACAAAAACCCATAGCCTGGGGAAAGACAGCGCAGACCTGTCTTGCTCCTCGGCCTTGAGTATAAACACATGAAATGGATTGCCTGCCTCGCCCTGTCCACATGTTCCCAGGCTGTTTCCATTCAGTAGCTTATTACTTAGGGTGCTGTGATGTGATTTTAAGCATGGGCCTCTTTATCCACTGGAACCTAGGAGAGATGTGAAGCTAAACCCCCCCTGGAGGTGCCTATGAAAAACATTTTGTTATGTTCGCACAAAAGTTACCCAGCTTTTCTCATTTTATGGTTCATGTCGGTCAGCAAGCCCTGTTTCATCCACTTTTGCTACGGTAGCTAGCCTCCGGGCAACGTCTCGGCCACTTATTGGAAGCAGCGTTGGTAGCAACAGTATAGATTGTCAGAGCACCGGGGTGGATTGCTTGCAGTGTTTCTACCATCTAAATCACTCCTCCACTGCTTCTAAGAGGACGGAGGAGTGTTTCTTCCTGCTCTGCTTTTATCAACACAGAGAGGACCATGTGTTCCACAGCGTCTCTCAGTGCTCTCTGGCAGAGTGGTACAAATCAGCAGTACACACAGCATTAATCAACGGCCTGAGGGGTCAGCTAAGCATACCTGTCCCTTCACGCATCCTTCTGGTGAGTCCTTGAAAATCTAGGCTGCAGCAATCAATCACAGATAATTCCCGCGTGAAGCTCGGGTGATGAGCCACTTTTTGTTGTGCAGAGAGAAAAATAAATGAGAAAAAGTTTGCGACTGAATCTCCGACAGGTTTATTTTGAGCTCTGTCTGCTTCTGCATCGGTACCCATGCAGCATCTGAGAGCGGGGACCTAAGGTCAAGGCGCAGAGGCTGTCAGAGCTCCATTCCAACTCCCAGCAAGGCTTTTTCAATTGTCTGACAGTGTAATTAAGCTGCTTGGCTGTAAGTATGACAATGAGATGTAAATTATACAGTGACACATCTCACTTAGCTTGTTTTATGTATAATGTATGTCTTTTTTCCCCTCACTTTCAGGATATAATAAGGCCTCACAGTTATGGTCTAAAAAATTCCCCTATGTCCAGGAAACCCTGTAACGATGAGCCTTGATCGACGTCCTTAAACACTTGACATTACACTTTAAAAATAGGTACTTTCACCACAAAACAGCTTGATGAATCCTGCCAGAGCTGCATGATTCATTAATTAAATTCACAGGATATTAAGGACATATTTGATAAGAGCAGTAGGGAAGCTTAAATGTAGTTTTTTCTTAAACATTCTGTCTGATTTTATCAGTTTTTTTCTCCCCACCTGGCAGGATTCGTCCCTTTTGATTCTTGATCTTGTGGCCAGATGTTATCACCAGTCTTATCACAGAATTGCACAGCACTGGAGGACGGGACCCTGAGGACGCTGGGGCCAACCTCTTGCTAAAAATATGTGGGAGGGCGAGAAGAACGGTTTGTGTTTTAGCACTGAACACATTTTTTCAAGCGGGGGTGTGTGTGTTTGCATCTGCGACACTGCTTGTGTCTTGTCCATTACATGACTTTGTTTCTTTTGGGGAGAGTATTGCATTTCATCTCTTGTCATTAAATCTTATCTCTCTGCAAAAAGATATTGATTAATGTAATGACTTGCATGCAGCTTTGGGGACAAAGACCATTTTTTAAAAAAATAATTAATTATCTGTTTTATCTTGCGGCCTTTATTCCAGATAATTTTTTTCAGCTACTGAACCTCAAGCTGAATTTAGCACCAGTATTTCTTGAGTCTTCATGACCTTTGTTGTGCCAGATTGCAGGACTTGAAACAGAAAATCAGTATTGATTCATGATTCTTGTTCTCCCGAGATAAGACTATGGAGACATTTCCCTTTTTTTTCCACAGTTGTTTTCGGTTGTGGGGGATTTATTTAGTAGGAGGAAAAGGCAGCAAAAACTAAACAGTAAATACTGCAGTGGTTTCCATTTCCCATTGGAAACCCAGTGGCCCGACAGCCACAGCCTGAGCCTGTGCTCCTGTCTCATATCACAGCACGATGTCACACTTTTAAAGGCATCAAACCCAGCTGCTGCTGTGACTGACAGGTGCAAGCTTTCCATCTCCGGGACCAAGGGGAGAGGAAAAAATAGCTTCTCAAACAATAGCTGAGTTGAGTGATTTGAAACTCACTGCTTGGTGTGAGGAGGGGTTGGATTTGTATCTGCAACACAACTGGACAAGACTAGGATATATCTCTCCTCTTTCCAAGGGTGATGTAGGCGGAGGAAATGGAAACTGTGTTGCTCTGCTGCTTTCAGTCATTAATCAGTGTGGTGACCCCCATCCTCTACCTCCCACCACTCCCTCAACTCTTTCTCTCTCAACACCGGCCAGGCATCTAATGCAGATTCAACATCATACACCCTTGGGCTCTGACTGATGAGCAGAAATCCGCTGCCTTAACCTAAAGCTGTTGGTACGGGCAGGAAGCAGGGAAGAAAAAAGACAGTCTCTAGCTGTGATCGTCCATCTGTGAGCCCAGAGTGTAGGCCTGATGAGGCTGACACTGCTGCCGAGGTGGTGGTCGTGTCGGTGGTCTGATGGGCTTAATGCATTCTTACTGAATGCAAGTTTGATGAAGACCAAATGTATGGAGCACACTTGGGGCAAGATAACACAGATTAGCTCACCACAGTGGTGTTGCCAGTGCAGGGAAAAGAAGAAAGCTTGGGAATAGGAGAAAAAAAACTCACCACATGGCATCCCTACAAAAATAGCTCTTTCTCTCACATCATCCATATTTCCCAGTTCCTTCCCTAGCAGCTGCTTTGATGGATCATTTTGTCTCCCTAATAGCAGCTCCAAATCCCTGGATGCTCTCCATTTATGTTCCGTGGGAGACTATAACAATTTAGCTGGATCCATCTAAAAGATTAGCGCAGGAGCAGAGGAAAAAGAAAAGACAAAAATCTAAGCTTTACCCAAGAGGGAATCAACTTGTACTTTATTTAGACTTTACTCTTCTTTTAATTTTTTTTTAAGTCAATGCTTTGTCAATATTAACTATAGCTGCTGCTTGCCTCTTGATTTTTGAAGGAGCCCGGTATAAATGATGCAGTCCTCCAAGCTTGCAGAGGCCTTTCAATCATGCATGAGTGGTGGATAAGTGATGGAAGCTGCTGTGGCCCGCCACTCTCTTTTCCTCCCTGTCTGGTTTCCATTTTAACTGGGGGGAAAAGGATGAGAGAGATTTTCTATCACACCCACCGCTTCATCACAAATATCAAGAGCGGAAAAGAAAGCGAGTGATGTTGTGAACAGTAGTCTCTGCCAACCACAGTAGATATATTTACAGTCTCGGAGACATATCAGCCAGAGCGGATCATGTGCAATAACTTCAGTCTGTCAATCAGTGGCGCATGGCTAACTCTTTGTTCAGGGTTTGTGTAGCTCATTAATAAAAGGCTCATGACATGTTTGATCACATTTTCTTGACATGACAATTTAACATTTATAACAGCCTCATTAAACATTTATACAACATTTATCGTACATGACTGCGTATCAGATTTCAAATTAAAGTTCCAAGCATTTTTCTTTCTCCTGGACTGTTGACTACATCTCGACCCTGTGGTCTTGACCCTTTACATAGACCTGCTGAGACAACTAAAGGATCCTGCTTACTCCCAAAACTGTAAAAATAGTAGAAACCCTTGCAAACTGTATCCATACCAAATATGCAAAATTATTATTGAACATTTTGTATAGTGTCTCTCTGTATAGTATCTACATGTCCTGTCATGGGCCTTTCCATGATGAAACATACATTTGCTGAAGAAAACACTGAAAAATTGGGGATAATGTTCAATCTAAACAAATTTCAAAATAAAATCTTCCAAGATAATGATAGATTTATGAGAATTACTTTTGATAAAGTTATTTTTGAATCAGCTTTACTCTACCTACATAAACATTACATGAACAGTAGTGGCCGTAGACCACTCCGTCGCTTTGTGAGCGTCACAACCCCCTGTGAAATGACTCTTTTCACTAATTTGATTGATTTAGTCCGATAACATTTGGAAAGTTTAGAAGAGTTGCACGATTGCATTATTTTATCCAAATTCAAGTTAGCATCAGTTAATTCACCAAGTTAGATGTGAAAATATGCTGGCTATACGCTGTTTTCCCCCGCTGTCTCTCTCTCTCTGCTGTTGTTGGCCTCTTTGTGCTACCGGATTAGCTTACTGAACGATAGTCTGCCTTGCTGAGTAGTCTCACATAGCCGATCTCCACACCTCGTTTCAGCGCTGTGCCAGCTACCAGCTCATTCTTCAGAGGCAGACCATTAAATTAGCAAAATAATGACAAAAATTGCCCCAAAAAATGACCCCCCCAAAAAAAGAGCCGGCGAAGTGATGTGTTCAGCTAATTGCAGATAGCCGATATATTCGTCCAATTGCCCAACCCTATTAGATAACAGGGAATTTGTATTTTGAAGTAGTAAAAATTGGCCTTTTTAATGGTCTTTTTCATTCACGTGTTGGTTTTGGGTGCTGCTCTGTGATTTGTCTTTGTCAAGTAAACTAGATGCAGAATCTCTTTGCCCCTAAAATATTTAAATAACACCTGGTGCAGAAGCGCAAAAGGCTCTTCTTTTTTTTTTTACTTCGCACCATCAGTGAAAACAGCTTTGGGTGTTGAAGAACATCACAGCTTGGCTGTGTGGGTGGGTGGAGACATGGGACATTGTCAGGCCTCTCAGATAGAGCATGTTGTGTGGGACACCACACCGTCACATTATATTATGGATAAGAAAGGAAATGACAGGACAGCATCAGGAAGGAAATCTCAAGGGAACATCTTGTACAATGCCAGGAGCATTGATGGCATTGGTCCCCAATGGACCAAAATTGCAAATAGAATGAGAAAGCAGAACTCTTCTTCCTCTGTCCAGGGAATAGATTCCAAGTATACTGCATGGCTTAATCCTGCCGGAGCAGGATCCGGGACCTCTCGGTTTTTGATTGTTTGTGCTCCGGTACCTATTTGTGTGTATTTGGTACCTCGCGTGAGTGGTGGCGCTTTCCATAGTACTGAAACGGAGTGGAGGAGATAGTCTATAGATAGATAGATAATGGATAGAGCTGTAAACCGGTGGAAACAGTGGTTTCTACGCGCCTCCTCCTGCTGATTTTGAGTGATTATTGCGATTGTTTTGATTAATAAATGCAAAATAAATAATGTTTTGATAGTTTTAACAGCTAGCACCTAGCTGTTGTCCAATGGGCTTCAGCCAGTGTGGATTTATGATGTGTTCCAAGACCTTTTCTCTCCTCCTGACCCGCTAGAACAGCACCCTCTCCTAATTTACAAATTAAGCACTGGTAAACTGTAAACATACCAACAGATAACACTGGTCATAAATAGTTCTGTCTGCTTGCCTTCAAAATGATCCACCGTGGATGTGTTCATTGACAAGGCATGTATTAGAATAACCATGCAGCTCTTTAATCATCATAATTTTCCTATTAGAGGGAGATTTAGAGTACTTTGTGTGCCTTTGAGACGGCAAAGCTGTAAATTAGCTTTTACACTTGCATTGTTTAGTAAATCATTGTACCCTGTGGTTGGACAAAGCAATGGTTTATGGAAACTGTTTCACTGAATATGCACGGAGTGTTCCCTGTCAAATATCCTTGTCAAATTACCTCCTCCAGAGACACCCAAGGCAACATTAGGTGTAAATTATGCATTGCATATCGTCTTTTAAACCTCCGATTTTTTTGTGACAAAAAAGTAAATATTCCACATATAAATGTGTGAATATTTTACATGTTAAATATCCGCCATGTACGACATGTTGGTAAAAATGACTGTCTTTTCAGCGAGCAGCTATGATTTAAGTCTGCTGTAGCTTCCACCAACAGATGTGATACACCTGAACCAGAAAAATTAAATGGTTGCTTAACTGAAATTTAAAAATATATATAAATATATTTTCTCACTATCCTCCAGTGGTATCTAGCCATGCAAGTACTTTTGGTTATATTTTCCTAGGTTTGAGGTATCCAAGAATTCTGCTTCCCAAGACAAAGAAGTTTGTTTGTGCTGCTGAAAACACTGAAAATGTTTTGAAAAAAACAAACAAACAGCAAATGTGTCCTTCCAGAAACAATGCCCTGGGCAATTTTGTAGACTAGTTCTTTTTTAGAAAACAGTTTCCAATAAAAATTGTTCACAGCAAAGTCTGCAGATTATCCAGAGCAATCATGACCTTATTTCTGCAAAGAACTTTTGCTGTTGAGCTTTCCAAATGTCATTTTTGATGATTTGAGCACCACAAACACCACCCAAACCCACCCTCCCCACACACCCCATTATTACTGGGGTATCCGCTTAAATCTCAAAGGTGTATATCTGTAAACCTCTGCACATAAAATGAAAACTATTTACTATTTACTACATACCACAAATATGTGGAAAACAGCTATATATTTTTGTAATTTTGGATGAAACAACCCTTTTAAAAAGACATCAAACAGATGTTCTAGATAAATAGCATCACTTTGGCCACACAAAGTCGTCTTCCCGAGTGCTTCCGGGAACACAAAGCCAAAACAAAAGCCAAGCCAATTTAGATGTTCTCTCACTGCAACGGCACAAACAAAGCAGGAAGCAAGGGTCACAGGGCCAAATCCTTGGTTTGAAGTCTCAGGTCCTTTCCTACAATGACTGACTGCGTTCTCTACTCCCACAACCTCCTTCAAATTAGGCCATCTCCGTGGTAACGCGGGGAAACTGCCAAAAGTTGAGGGGATTGTGGGACGCAGCAGGGCTGAGTGATTGAGGTCAATTCAAGAGGTCAGCATGCCATTTTCAGAGCAAAGTTCCTGTTACCTTTGGCAAACAATTTCTTGTCCCTTGGCTACCAATCAAAGTAGTTTGTGAGCCCTTTTTCTACCGTCAAAAGTAGTCGAGGCTCAGTTCTGAGCCCTTAGAATTTAATTAGATCTAGTGGGCTTGTGATATTGACACGTCACATTTCCCATTGGAAAACTACTTCCTGTTCTTTACAGGTCTGTTCTCTCTGAAACCAAAATTCTCTAGACCCCCTCTTGAAAATGGCACGATATAAAGACTAAGCATGTTTTCAGCTGGCCCTTAGTTTTTAAGTGGTCCCGTGGGATACTGACGATATATATCTGTGGTTGCAGTTATTAAAAAGCTGGAGAGTGGCATTTAGAAATGACATAGGGTTGTGCCACTGGTAGAGCCTTCAGCACCTGGCTAGTTATTTGAGCGTGAAATACACTCTCCTGTCTGACAAGAGTGAGTGAGTGGGATCTTGTATAATATGAAAGCAGGACAAACTTGTTGTAAATATTTCATGGCAATAGGTCAACAGGATGTTAATGTTGTTTTTCTTTTGTGCTGTGGCCCCCTGGTAAGGTTAGGCGGTGACAGATTAAATGCGCTACATACAGTCACTTCTGTGGTGATGTACACCAGTAGCTGCCACATATTAAATTCCAATGAGACCTCAGTGTGCTGGTTGGTTTGAGTAATTTAATAGACCTAAAGGGACTCTAGAAACACATACAGCAAGTCGTACCGCTTCTACTGTACAACACTTTATTAAACATCTACTAAAGTATGCAAATAAGTATTATGAAGCCCCTAGATATAATAATCTGATGAGATCTTTGTGTTGTAGTCGAATATTGTGACAGACCCGAAGGAACTCTAGAAACACGTAGAGCATGACATTGCATACGATACTTTATTAAAAATCGACTTACTGTAAGTATGCAAATAATCAAGGACCATATTTCCAAAGATGATATTAATCTTTCATTCTACTTTATTATGTTTTTGTTATTTCAATTTTCCTTATTTAGTATTTGTAGCTCGTTTCCATGTGTGGTAATGCTTGGCTCAGCCACTTGACCACATTTCCGTGACATGTGAAGCACTTTGTGGACTAATTTGATTGTGACCTTTGATTATTTGAGTGTGATTGTGAAATAAGGGTGGAGGGTTGTGGTGACGAGCGGCGAGTAAAGCGAGATGAATGAAAAACAAACCCTTCATGGAAAGAAACAAGCTTTCAATGTCCGACCAAACCTTCTAATTTTCCGCTTCATTAAGAGCTGCGGTGCTGGTGCTGTGAGCCCAAGGCCAGAGGCCGCTTGAGGCAGAAGCAGACCCTTTAATAGCCTGTTTACAACCATACTGGGGTAGCGAAGGGAGCAAATGGAAGGACTGAGCTTGTTAACAATTTAATAGCTGCAGTGACTGATTTAAGGATTTGCATACTCGCAAAGGTCATATTTGTTACGTTCTTCACTGGGCAAGACTTAAAGCCACATTCACTGAGGTTTATGATCCACACTGATCATTTTCAGGGATGGCTGGTTGTAATGACACATAATTGGAAACTGCTTCCCTCCTTTGTGGCCACTCAATAGGTCAGAAATTAGTGTTCAGTACAGCAAACAAAGACAAGAGTGATGCTGATGTTTTACATTACCGTCAAAAGCAATCAATTTGTGCATAAAATGAAAACATATACAAACTACAAATGTTCATGAATAACTTTAATTTCAAACGCTTATCATTGTCAAGACATTTATCATTGCAGATTTATGGAACCAAGCACAGCCTGGAAAGACCAACAAATGGCAGCTGATGGTTATGGCACCGTCTTTACGCCATTCCTTACATTCAGTGGAGGTATGAATAATGCAGCTGCAATACTATCTCATTGCTTTTCAACTCACCGGGGGAAACGGGGCGGTAAGAAGAGAGGAGGAGGTCTCGCTGTCTTTATTGACTCTAAATGGTGTAGACCCGGACATGTGACTCTGAAGGAATGTATTTGCACTCACGACATTGACCTGATGGCGGTAGGATTGAGACCGTACTATTTGCCATGTGAGTCACACGCCATTGCTGTTATTGTTTACATTCCACAATCTGCTGCGGAGACCAGTGCGAGATTTTAATTTTTAAACAACGTCCTAAACCATGAATTTGAATTAATTGATAAAATCCATTTATCGGCGACTCTACATTTGATATTTGGTTATACTGCTCCACCTAGCAGCTGCACCTATGTTATACTGTATTATATTGCTATGTTATTATCATTATTACGATTACTAATACTACTACTAATACATTGCGCCTTATACTACATCTTATACCTTATATTATAGCCTACTGTACTATGTCATACTATACAATGTTAATGTGTTATACTGCTATACCATGTTGTACACTATTATATTTATATTTTGCTATATTAATACAGACAACACTAAGTACCATTAATTAATCACAGTATATATTATTCTGTAGTACACTGTTTACATATACTAGACTCACTGCTATTAATCATATGTGTCACTTATAACTTAACTTTGTCTTTAATGCACTTGTATAGTTCTTGCATAGTGTCTACTCTTATACTAGTTGTATTTACCTCTCACTTTATTTATTTGTATTTTTACTTCTCTATTTATCTGTACTTATTTCTCTTTGTGCAGCTGCTGCAATGCCTGAATTTTCCCTCTGGGGATCAATAAAGGCTCATTTTATCTTATCTTATCTTAAACCAGAGCTGATAATAAAGAAAATGTCAGTTGACTCAAAATAATGAATTAGAATCTTGTCAGTTTTCCATTGAAGGAAAAGCCTGACCGTTTTAATTTAGATTGTGGGTGTAAAGAGACCCAATTCCTTTTTTTAGGCAAATTGAAGGTATGTGGCATACATCAGGTGTCCCTGATTTCTTAAAACCGGCTTCCTTATCTCACATCCTCTTTTTTGTATTCTGCAAAAAGGAACGGAGATGGTGACATTAAGATGGTGACATTAAGATTTAAGAGTAGTGTTTTAGCACCTTGGTGACTTTTGACAGCTATTTCTTTCTCCCTCCGCCTTCTTTTTTTTCACTTTCAGCTAGACTCTGTCAGACCATGTAATACATGCAAGGTTACATGTTGTCTGGACAAGGACCAAGGGCATACAAAGTCAATGGACCTTGACTGAAACAAGTGCGAAGTTGCAGCAGAATGGGAAAACTAGAGCTGCCGAGTGTGGCCAAGGCTGCTGCCGCTGTGATGTGAATTTATGTCCTGTAAATGTGTTGGCTGAACCTGCAGACTATAAACAAAGGTGGAGGACCCGTTGAGCTCTAATACGCTCCGACATCAGATTACATACCTGACCCAGGGCACAACTTGACCAGTGGAGGTGTTTGAAGGGTGGGTGCACATGCTGCATTACCATACCAGCAACTGCATCCCCTTCTTTGTCATTTCTGTCCAATTCTTTATACGTTACTCTCATCAGCCTCTGTATCATGAATTAAAAAGGCCAGTTACAAACATAGCTCTCAGATGACCTGGAAGGAGGACAGGTCATCTACAAAAGCACGCTTGTGGCCTTTTTGTGATATGCTGTTTCTTGCTCGTTTTGTTTGCTTCCGACTGGCTGCATGCCTCCTCCAACGCAATTCGGCATTGGAAGTCCTTCCAAGTCACTGGTTATGACAGGCTTTCCCTGGGCTCTTTCTGTTCCCCGGGGGTGACCCAAATACCCTTTCATACCACCATGTGGAACTGAGGGCACATGGCAAGGGCGAGCGTGTTGGACGCTGGTGGGGATTCTTGACTGTGGATTGTAGTAGGAGTTCATTACAGTGATGGAAGGGATGAAGCTTGACAAGACTAGAAAATGTATCAATTTAGGGTTAAAGCTTAGTAAGCTCTCCCAAATGTTCCCCGTATCACTTTTTGCTCTGAGTAGCAATGTAGAAAATGTTCAAGAGGTGCTGCCTTGAAAAAAGAATTCATGGGATTGTCAGAGAAGATTATGATGCATTGTGAACTAGGGAAGTGGTGAAGCAGCACTGCAGAGATATGAAGCAGCTGTACCCTTGGCCTTGGCTCTTGAACCTATCATGCGCCGGTGCTCTGTCGGTCTGTCTGTCCGCTGGTCTTTCTGCCTTCTGTCGGCTCCCCGTTAGGCTGCGGAGTCCCAGAGGAAAGAAATCCTGACCTCCCCCAGCTGGCTCGCCTTTCGATGGCCTACTGTCAACATCCCCATGCACAGCAGCATTGCCATCTGGAGCATCCTCCCTCCCACTGTCTCCTTCTTTGTTGCGCGAACACTTAAATACGTGCGCAAGGCTGCTCTCAATGCAGTGAAAACGCAGTCTAAACCACAGCGGACAGCAGGTTTTCACTGATGCACACCCAAACAACTGTTATGCTCAATTGGTTTTGTCTAGAGATGAAAGCCTCACACCATGTGATGGTATAAAGTCCGTGCACAGGACAGTACATATTAATAATGGATATTTATTCTGCTTGGTATTCTTTTCATGTGCTCAAAGAGATGATCAGACAGCGGAATCATTTCTGTTGCTGGCTGGGAGGACAACAGGCTTTTACAGGTCAACAGACATTTATTTTGGTTTCAGCTGTGCCAAGAAAATAAAAGTAAATAAAACACAACCATCCTCCTGTCTCTTAAAGGACATTGCTATACATTTATATTAGCATAGTAAAGGTCAGTGTTGCTGATTTTCATAATTCTCACATCTCTCCGCTGTGACTCACTTATGTTAAGTAGCTTTGGACACGCATTAATGCTATAGGGCGTTTGCATTCAGTCCAAGGTGAGCCCCTGACTTTGTCATGTTTTGACATTTAATTTAGTGTTCAGGATTTTCACATTATGCTTACTTTGTCTAATAAAATGACACTGCCATAGCTCAGAAAAAGATTCACTGTATTATACCTTACATACCCGATTCACTGATATCACTTCAATCAGCTAGAAACCCATATGAAAGCGGTGTTCAATCTGCTTGTCCTTACATATTGGTCGCTTCATACAGCTTGCTGCATTGTATATTGACTGCATGATTGAAATTCCAATAATTGCCAATCCCTGAGTGTCAGATCCAATGTTCAACCAGGAACAATCACTTTAACACAGCGATGACTGCATGACTAGTATGCTAGCTATTGTTGTGCAGGGATTTCATCAGGATTCAATAGCCTGCATCTCCAGTGTGTGAGCGATGGTGGGACGCGACAGGAGGGACAAGTGGAGGAAAGAATAATTACTGGGGCTATTTCCTCCCCAAGTCATTCACGCACCAGCAGGCCTCACAAAAAGGACTCTCCCCCTGCATTGTTATTATGAAATGAAAAATGGGCATCGGATCACTACGGTGACAAGCCGTTTGGTGTATTTACCTGTCATTTGTCTCCTTTTGGACAGGAGTGGACACTGTGCAGTTTGAGGCGGTTTGCGCCCACTGATGATATCAGTTTCTGAGCCTCCGCTTTGTGTTGTAGATGGATGTGCTGCACTGTAAGTGTTGGGTGTAATCTAGCCACATGCTGGTTGTCGGACACAGAGAGGAACACGGTGTATTTCAGATGTAATACGTTTGAAAGCAGGGCCTAATTAAAAAAGCGAGCAGGCACTTGGCAAGCATTGATTGTTTGTGTACCTGCACATTGAGGATAAGGATGAGACCATTCAACTGCAAGGATACTCTGTATTAATTAGTAGCTTGTAGCAAAGGCCACATTTGAACATGGAGAAAATGAATTGGCATGTATTGTCACTTCCTCTCCTGCACTCATGTCACTAGATCAGATGAAGCCCTGCATGTCTGCTGATATTGGCTGTAAATAATGATTGAATCTTTAGAGGCATGTACAGTGAGCATGCACATCAATACACATCAACTATACCCAGACTCCTTTATTAGCTATAAAAATAGTTAAGTTAAGCCATTTCCAATTTTTTTGTTTTTACTGGATCAATTTGCGCCAGCTGTCAGGCTTATGAGGACTAATGGAGGTGCCATGCTGGGTTTATTCATGAGCCGAGAATCATATAATTCTATCTGCCTTCAGGATAGTTTTGAGTTATTGAGCTTAAATGTTTTCAACATCCATTGAGTCAAATGGTGATTACACACAAAAAAAAATCGTTGCTTTCGTAAATTAAAATAACACCACAGTGACATTATATGGTAGGGCCTATTCATTGACTTGGTTGATGTGAATGACTTAGCTTAAACAAAAAAGTGAGACAGAAATCCCAAGGACATCGAATGAATCACGAGTTAGCAAACATTTATGCAAACAGTAAAACTGATCTGATTACTCTCAATACTCTTTACTTAGTGGACAACTCCGGGTCTGAAAAGTGTAGCCAATGAGGAAGTGCCTTAAACTTGCATTCTTTCTAATAGCCAGCAGGGGGCGATTCCTCTGGTTGCAAAAAGAAGTCTGATTTTAGAGAAGACCATGAGAAAATGACCCTACTTCTCATTTGATTTATTATGTTAGTAAACATTGTAAACGTGAGCTTATGGTCTCAATCACTAGTTTTCAAGTCTTCTTAATTTCAGCATGATAATTAGTAAATTATGGTCTGATTTAATGTCAAATAGAACATTAAGCAGGGTATGCTTTAGGGTGTGGCTACCTTGTGATTGACAGGTTGATACTGTGGCGTTGTCCGGTCTAGGAGTTGTCTGCGTTTTCCTCTTAAAACTCTAACCTTTTCACAGTGTATTTTCAGTTCATGAAAGGTAATTGTAACATTACAAAAACCAAGATGACGATGGCCAAAATTCCGAACTCGAGGCTTCAAAATGGCAATCCACAAACCAATGGGTGACGTAACGGTGACTACGTCCTCTTCTTATATACAGTCTACGTCTTTACTCCGAGATAGACTAAACAAACTTGTTTATTTCAATTTGTACATATTACTGCATCTTTATATATGTGCTCTCCCCAATGGCATTTGGACATTTTGAAAAAAATGCATTTCATGTCCAATCTGTCAGTTTAAAACTTTCACAGTTACTTATCGTCACATTAAAGCTGCCTCCGCTCTGAGCACCCACTGAGAGACCTTTTGAAAAGAAATGTCCCACGTTTAAACTTTTGAGTTAGGAAAAGGCAACCTTTAAGAGCTCCTGTAGAACGTTTTGTCAGAGAGACAGTGATGTGTAAAATTCAGCCGCAATATAAGTCAGTCAAATGTAGTGACGGTTGAATAATGGGCTTCCAATCCATTACAATCTATCTTCACCAAATCAACTTTAAAAGTAGACTGAAGCTTTGACTGCAGCTGCACACATCTTTTGGTTTTAGGCAGTGTGTTATCTGCAGGATCAGTGTTTCACATATACAGTGTTGCCTGTCAACACACTAATAAATGCTGTTTGCTACCAGCAAGGCAATGTTGTCTTTGACGGTCTCAGAAGTAAGTGCACCTAAAGAAGAAAGCTGTATAGATTAAATCAAACATACATACTGTGTGTCTAAATTCTGCAGCATTGAAGTGTTATTATTTTTCACCCTCCAGGGGGGTGATCTCGACATACACGATAACCTGCATCTATCTGCAAAAGGTTTGCTGTCAGAAGTGAATCCAGAGCGATCAATCCGTAGCTCCACTCAGAATGGCACACCGGCGTTATTTTCTGGCTTTGTTGAGAATGCTGAAAATGATAGTGCTATATGCACTGAGAGGAAAGTCAATTTGCTCCGGCAATTTGCAGAAACAGATCATGTCACTCAACCAACACGGTGTTGACTTTTATGGCACCAATCACAGCAGCACAGAGACACGTGCTATGAACTCACTCCTATGAACTCTGTTGTTGGCGCTTTCAGGTTTTCCCTCACTCTGTCTCTCTCTCTCTCTCTCCCCTTTACCTCCTCTGTCAATACACTCCGCACACACATCACTGGCATGCTCTCCTACCCTCAGCCCCTAGGAAAACACAATCATTAAAAAATAAATACAAAATGCCGATGGCAGTGAAGCAGGTAGGAGGAGTGTTAGCTGTGTGAGCCTTTAGACTGACTCAGACTGACTCATACTTCTGCCCACTGACTGAATGCATTTACTCAAAACCACCGTAGACTTTATGGATTTCAGGCATTGATTTTCTTATTTTAAAACTTAATGAACTGTAAAGAAAAAAAAAAAAAAAGAAATAATTCCCCTCATCTAGTGGACTGCTTTTCCTTTGTGGCTGACATTAATAAGTTAGTTTTCCATGCATAATTGAAAGCTTTATGATTTCATTAATGGACAGGGTGGTTTCACAGAATGCTGTAGTCATGATATACAGTAAATGCCCCGGCAGCCACTAATACTTCTCAAACACACATACAAGCTCTTACAACAAATGAATTTGCATTGTAAGTGTCACTCTCAACTGGCCATTAGCTCACTAAATGGCAAAAAGTAAAGAATATATTTGCATTTCTTGCCCCTTCATATGTTATTCATGTATTTACTTGTATTGCTCTGTGAAATAATACAGTTTCCCTCTCCTTTTGATTAAGACTCCCTCATAAAATAAACCTGCACAGATAAAAAACTTGACCAAACAATCTCACCTAAAAGTCTGTTTAGTAGCTGTTCTGGAGCTTTCGATTATATCACATGATCTTCAACAGCAGGTGGAAACTGCTAGTTGCCAGGAATTACAAATGTTTAAATTTCCAATTTTTTTATATTAGTACTAGTATGGCTTCTTGCACATCTGGACTTAAAAGTTTAGTTTTAGAAGTTGAGAGTTGTTTTGTATTGCATTGTATTATTATTAAGGTAGGATTATAATACAGTTACTACCTGTATGTTCATTTTCAAACAGTTGACTGAAAATGTTAATACTGTAGTGATTGAATATGAAAGGAGAATTGAGGGGTTTACACTTGAATATAAAGCAGCCTTTTCATGTGTGTCCTTATTGGATTAAGAGTGTGGGAAGTAACAAGTAAACATGATTATTACAGGCAGTAGGCTGATATGAAAATTCATAACAGGTCACTCATTTAATTAAGGTATTAATTTTATTAATAGATAAATAGTGGGTTTGCTTGTGTGGTTTAAAATGAACTCCCCATTCAGGGTTTTTCCTGGCTCAAAATGAGTCGGAGGTGGTATACATCCTGATCATGTGCACAGACATGCACGTATACCATCCTCTATGGTATGTGTAGGGTCAATGTGCTAAACTGTGGCCTAATTGTTACGGGGATAGTCAGTGATAGTGTCTATAATGTGATTCCCTGGATATTAAATGTTCATTTGCAAATTTCTGAAGTGGTCCCAGTAATATTTGTTCCTAAAGTTTACTGAAGCAGTATGTCACATCATGACAAGCTAGGTTTCAGACTGAGAATATGACCACAAATACTGATATACTAAATATCTTGTAAAACAATTTGATTTTGCTGACAAATACTGAATTCACTCAAAAGGTAGATATGAATAAATAAAAATTGTATTTTAAGTAATCCCCTCTCACACACTTTAACAAGACACTTATTGTAATGTAACTAATATCATGTTCTACCGAGTCTGTTTTAACTTTTGTATTTGATAAAGTGGAAAAAAGTTGATTTAAATATAGATAAAAATAAAAATACTTTATTTCCTTGCGTTTCACCGGTATACACAGACACACACTGGCATTGTAGTTGCAGTACAAGATGGCATTCATGTCGTTAAACCCTTAATTCACAGAGTTAGATGTGAAAATATGCCGGCTCTACACTCATTTTCCCCGCTATCTCTCTCTCTGCCCACTAAGCAGCGGCTGAGCACCTCTTGTTCTTCAGAGGCTGACCATTAAATTGGCAAAATAAAATGACAAAAAAACAAAAAATGTCCCCAAAAAACAATCGCCGATAATACCCATACTACCCAGCAGCTGCTAACAGCTAACTAATGCTCCTTCTACCGACATATAAAGACATGCTCCGTTATAGTCAGCGCTCGGTTCAGTTTGTCATTTGCTAAGCTATAGTTACATACATATTTGTGTGTAGACATTTATAGACACAATTGTCTTACCTAGGCCTGCAAATCAAGAGAGGGACAATTCGTAATACCTAGCAGAAACAAGAGTCCAAGCTGAAACAGTTGTTGATCACTTGCCGACCCTACCTGCATATGTATGAATCACTGCAATCACGGCAGATCTTTGAGCACACAGTTTATAAAGGGCACCAAAAAATATTAGGCTGATGGGTCCGTGGACAGTCAGACAGACACAGAGATGCACACACACACACGCATGCACGCACAGTCACGACGAATACATAATCTCTTGGTGGAGATAATAACCCCTTTAGTCATATTAGAGTATTTATCATATTTTCATTGTGTGCATTGTGAAGGAACTAGGGAGAATGATTGTATCTTTTCCATTTTCAGACGTCTCATAGAAGAAAACAGTTGTTTGTATCTCTGAACATTTTATCTAAGCTTGTCTGAAGTTTCTCTCTGTGAATATCTTGTCGTGGCCTCAGCTCGTCCTAATTATTGTATTCTGAACTGTGCAGCATAGACAGCCACAGGTTCACTTCTGGTGTTTATGCAGGGCCTTCTAAATGATTTTGTTCTGCTTGGCTGCACACTTTAATGAAAGTGTAAATGCTTTTGGAATGGTGGAATCAGCTGAGTTGGGCGGATTAGCACTTCCTTTTTCCACAGCCTTGATGTTTAATTACCACAAGTTTGTTGTTTTCTTATTCATCTGTTACTTTTTCTTTTTGAACTTTTCGACAGCTCACATTTAGCTCAGGGCCTGAGTAATTGGTGTATTTGGGAGGGGTGAAGGAAAATGTGGAGGGAGAGTCTGTCTGGGTTCTGTCTGCCAGACAGAAGATGTGCAAAGGTAGTTTGGGTCAGCCAGTCGTTTTATAACTGCAACGCTTTCCACAGACATATCTGCAAAACACAGCTGAAGATTTTTAATTTCTCTATCTCCTCGTCTGTGCTCTCTCACCCTCACTACCGTCTTACCCATCATCATCCTTTTTCCACTTGCCCAAACACCCACATACCCACACACTCGTCCTCTCCTTTTCTCTCTGATTTTCTCTTGCGACATCAGGTTCTGGATTATCATCACGTCCAGCCGGTGGAGTATGTTTAGGTCATTGGTTGGCTTTGACCTGTATTTAGCATTTAAATCAGGCCAGGCTTGGCTGTGATCTCATTACCAGGCCACCTGACTGTATTTGATGTAAAGCCTGGGCATTAATAAGGATCCCTCAAGGGTTGAGGGAGGGAAAGATGAGGCTTGTCCTGCAGCCCAGGTAATTTACTGCTGCAGAACAAGATGGAGAGACTGTGTTATTATAGACTTGATCGCTTGGCAGGCCCGCTTGTAATTGATCTGCGCTCTGCAGAGTGCTCAGTGGTGATGGAGGGTGCGGTAGTGGAGGAAGACTTCGATGCAGAATGTAATACATACTGTATAACATTGAGACTGATCCATAGTTTGAAAACCGAGAGGGCAGACAGAGGAGGGTTAATTATTGATTAAAAAATACTCCCTGTGACATACATTTAGAAAATTATATGAAGGAGAAGGTTTTTTAGAGTTTGGCACATGCTCATATCTGCTCATCCAAAAGATCACTCTGATGGAAATACTGAAGTCATTTGGAAGAAATGGAGTAAAGAAGTCAACCCAGTGCTGAACTGCAGTAGGCAGATATGAACTAAATATCAAAACAGTTTGTGTTGAGCATTTATATCTCACCTTTCTGCTCAAATCTCAAAGGTCATATGGAGATGAAGATCGTAAATTGGAAATCATTCCATTATCCTCATCACCAAGAGTGGTGACATTATATTTTACTGTTCGATGTTACAAGTAATTATAAAACATAAAGTAGTAAAGTACAGCGTTTCCCCCATATGTATTCAACAGTGTCGCAGCGTCCCTGCTAAATGATTAATGACACTGCTATAAAAATCTCCCAAAAAGTAATAAACTTGCGATCTCTACGATGAACGAGGTTTATAAATTTAACACCCCCAGATAATGCCACCGTTCAGCAGTCTATTATTGGTTATTGGTAGTTCGAAATAGCAAAAATGTTGAGCGTTCATGAATATGTCATTCTTTATATAGCCTGCCTATCAAATGTTTTTAAGCTCAATAAACACATATAGCCTAATATTTAACCGGAATTTCTCTGATTTGTCCGAGACATTGAAATCTATTATCTGTGGATTGGGACGGCGTTGTCAGCTGTAACTGACTTACTCATTGACCATGAGCTAGCCATTGGGGCACTTTCACATGCACGAACATGCACTAAAAGGCACGCACAGCCATCCTGGCTATATGAACAAAGCACAGATAAGATGGGATTGTTACACACACAGAGGGAGCGTGACTTCATTCTCTGCTCAGGTAGACATTACTCCACTATATTATTATATTTACATCACATATAGTTGTTTCCTTGAACCTTTAACTACTGTGCATGGTACAACACCGTAACCTATTTTTATCATTCTTGTCAGGAAAATGTGAAATGAACTGAATCAAAAACATCTACTCCATCCCTCAACACACCAGGGTAATACATCTTGCTCAACAAAAGCACAGATGAATACAAATCCTGAAGGGCTCTCTATAAAATTGCATATCCTGACCGCAGCGCCTCTCATGCACAATGTAATGTCTTTTGCTTTGTGCATTTGAAGCATTATCTTTACAAGAGACGAAGGAAGCAAATGAATCCTCCCTCAACATTTACCAAAACGTTGTTTGTCGTCTTCGTTGAAGAATGGCGAAATCTCTAAAGTCTGCAGTTGATATCAGAGCGGTGGCAGCTTGAGAGTGCAAATCTGGCCAGACAGTCCTTTCTCTCAGCATCTGAAACAAGGCACTATTGATCGTTGTCCTCCAGGGAGTCAAACCTGCAACGAATAGAAAATCTTCTAGAGGCTCATCTGAGCTACTCTTAATAATTTTGCTGTCTTCATCATGGCTGCTTACAGCGGGGTCCTTTTGGGAGCCCAGAATCAATCGACATTGTGGAGGTCGGCTTATTATCTGTCAATAGAGGGTCCAAGAGTTATTTCTGGTGCAATGCAATACAATGAAGTAATTTAATATCTAGGGGGAAGATGGGTGTAAAGGAAACACATTTTGTGATAAAAAATAATACTCAACCATATCAGAAGAAAGTTAGACTTTAAAGTCTGCAAGCTGTTGGCACCATGCTGCAACGTGGAACATTTCCTGCGTGAATCACAGTATTTGGACAGAATAAGTAGCAGGAACAGCATTTGGAGTTAGCCGTGGTGTGGCAGCAATGTCACTTTGTGTTTGTCAGCACCGTTGAAAATGTTTTTGGAAATAAATAGAGATGTCTTTTCACATCAAGTACGGCTTTGGGCCTAAATTCAATTTCTAACCCCCCCCCCCCACCTCCCCATACACCACCACCCCCTCTTCCGTCTTCTTGGTCCACTGGTCCTGCTGAATGTCTGGCGAGGGTGCAAGGACGGGTGACATCTAGGTCAGGATGAGTGACTCAGACCTATCGCAGGAACACAGGGAGTTTGGGAGTAGGAGGTGAAAAATACCCTCTGAACATGCAGGCACAGACACACAGAGCCTCCACCACCATTTTCTGTCCCTTTTCTGAACATTAGGCATGAATATTCTGTGAGTAAGGATGCGACAGAGCAAAGGCACATAATGTAGATACTCTGCTCTGAATCTATTAGCTTCATACTGTACACAGATCTGAGGCTGCTGTGGAACAAACATATCTCCAATTTATTTAATCTATATATTTATTGCAAAGGCGACTGCTTTTTTTTTTACAGATTAAATCCAAAACCCCACGGCCTTCCATTATGGTGTTGACTTAATTTGTCAATGCATCTCATAGTTTACTTTAAGAACAATATTTTGTCTGGCAGAAATTCATTAGTGATGCATTTTCTGTTCATCAGTGCTCCTTCTCAGATTGATTATTCTATGACACTCTCTATTAAAGCCCCATTAGCCACCATTATGCCAGACTATTTTCATTGCCAACAATAACACTCAACCAGAATGCTATCGGAATAGAGCACAGGATACAAGCGCAGTTTGACAGTTACAGGATTGTTCATCATTAGCTGACATTGTCTACGAGACGCAGGAATATGTCATTCACTAAAGGGCCACTGTACGTCTCTCCCCGCCGAATGGCTTTACATGACAGAGGACATTTCTCTCGCATTCCTACAGGGTTCTCCATCAACACTGTCAATATGGGGAGGGGAACAAAGGAGGACTCACTAATGACAAAAGATGCGATTCATTTAGTTTAAGTGCAAAACATCCATCCTAAATATCCTCTCCTGCACCGAGGCTTTGATTAAGAGATTCAGTAAAATGGCTTTAAAAGGAGAGTGTCAAGGGGAGAAATATAGGCCATTTCCCCAGCGCCTGCAATCCCTCTCTCTCTCATTCTCCAGCTGTATGATTATGGATTAGCAAAAGGTGGATAGATGGTCATTACTTGAAGCAAAAAGAAAACATTGGAAATAGTTTGTTTCTGAAGTTGCCAAAGTCACTAATGATTGGACAAACCTACCTATTAGCTGCATAATAGGCAACAACTCATGCACTGTCTACATGAATAATTAAATCTGAATACGGCCATCATATCCAGGAGATTGGCCATTATTTTAGCAAAGTGTGAAAACACTTTATGCCGTTGAGAGGTACTTGTTGAGAGATGTTTGTTTTCAGCTTTTTCATTTAATGCTCTACAAACACTAGAATAAGGATTTATGTGTATTTGTTTCAGAGTTTTATTATGGTCATATAACCTGGATGTTGGAGATTTCACTAGTAGGTACTAGGCTATATTGTGTTTTCTCTTTACCACCAGAAGGCATTATGATTACAGACATCAATGAGCAATATCAGCTAATAGCAATTACATTTTCACAATGTAGCTTAGAATGTCTAAAACACCCTTAGCCTTGTTTACAGTGCATCTTAATTATGCTTCTTTTATATGGAGCAAATACACCTATACATCTCAGTTGTATGTATTATCTAACTATAATGCAAGGAATCTCTGTATGTATGTGTGTCCTTAACATATCTCAAGTACCGTTCATCTGATGTAATTCATACTTGGCAAGTGTATTGCTGGAGTCCCAAGGACGTGAATGGTCGAAGTTGGTGCACTTTGGACACGTGACACAGTATTAATTAACTTTGAATAAACAAGCAATTGCGCTCAGGCAACAGCTCATTGACTGCAGTTCACTTTTGCTGCTAGATGCTTGAGATACTAACATTACAACCAAACTCTTCATCACTTCCCTGGAGTCAACGAGTATCAATACCAGGAACCACGCAATCGGCCTGCTCCAAACGGGCACATGTTCCGAACAAACACACGCTCCGAACGGGCTCGCCCCCCAACAACGTTGCAAGCTGCAATACTAGGAGCCAAGCAATCGGCCCGTTCCGAACAGGCGTACGTTCTAGTATTCATAAAATGCAGATGTGACATGAAAATGTGCTTCTACTGTATATTATGTGTGTCTTCAGGTTTACAGTCAATCTGCTTCATTCAAAATGTTTAAAACACTGGTTACAGCCTTAAAGGTAGGGTCAGGAATGCTGAGAAACTAGCAAGCGTACACTAGATTAAAAAAATTATCCAACCGAAAAACCCATCCCAGTGCCAACTCTTTTCCAATGAAAGTAGCAGCATTAGCTCCAAGAGTCCCTAAATCTAGCAAGAAAGTCGGCAGCACTGACAATCCAGGCCGGCTCGATTGAAATGATTGAACGGGTTTATTACAGTCCTGCAACATCCACAGATATAGGATTCTTTTCTTTTTGTCAGAGCATTTGATTTATTGATTGCTGTCCGGATTTAAAGAGAATTTCAACAAATATAACAAAAATGTGTTTGAACAAAACTACCAACCCTACCTTTTAATTCTCATTTATTTGTACATAGATCAGATGTGAGTAGCTGTTTATGGAAAACAATTCATAGTCAATGGTATAAAGCAACATGAATTAGCTAGCCTGAGATGTTGGTTTGTGTTAATGATGCGCAAGTCTGATAAACTAAACTGCTATGCTAAACTGAGCATAACCTACGTGACTGGTGAAATAATCCATTATACCCACAGGTTTCAGGTTTAACAAGACATCCCATGTGATGTGTCTCAGTATGTACAGTGTGTTGCTTGGCATATATATGCATGTATTTGCATGTTTTATGGGGGGGATTGAGTGCCATTTAGGCTGCTCCCGCAGTATGTAATTGTACTGCAAATGTATCAGTGTTTAATATGCATTTAACATATATTTTAGGAGAATAAACGGGAAATAACAACGTGCAAGTAATTACATGGTGGGTGGCTCCCTCCCAGCATCTGTCATTTCAATCACTGTGTTGAATATCCTCGTGTCTGTTCTGTTTCTCACCCTGAGCAGAGACTGAGAATTTTTAATTTGCATTGTGTCCTGGCCTGGGCACTCACGCTCATTGACAAAAAGCCAATAAAATTAAAATTTTGTAGACTGTCTAATGGATATTCGGGAAATGTACATAGAACTCAGAGGCATGAATCCCTTATGATCAAGCATTAATAACTTTCTGAATGAATGTCTTAGTGTAAATGGCAGCAAGTCATCCAGGGAAATGGGCACAGTATAGATATTGACATTGTGATCAAAGGGAAATTACACAGCGAAGATGACATGGGAGCAGCTAGAATAGTGGACAGTGAGGATGGACGGGGAAATTAAAGTGAAGTCTTATTACTACTGACATCCTTTGTGGACACAACTGCCGTCGTGTGTCACTCTTGTGTCTGAACTCACTAATATTCAAAGGTGATTGCAGCTCGGGCTCTTTGCACTGTAGCAGGGGAAGATTCTACAAAATATCGTCTACACACAAAATGTAAGCCATCATTAAGATTTCCATTTACTTCTACACAGGTTTAAGTGGAGACTATACATATTTTATCCGTGTTCTGTGATTATGTAAATGTTTTTTATGCACCATTAAAACCATAAAGTGTTCCTTTTAACAAATCTCGCCATGACTCCGATGCGCGCTCAGTACTTAAACTAATTGTGTTTCTCTGCGGTGAATAATAGCAAAGAGCCATTTATATGAAGAGTGCGTTCATGGTACTGCTGAGCGCACATGTGGGATGGGGCTAGAGATGACAAATGATGCAGCGTTGAGAAATTATTGATGTGTGATACTGACTTCAGCACTTCAGCAGTCGCCGCTACATGGATAAACTTCAGCGCAGTACTCATGATTGTAAACAGGCTTTGATTTGCAGGGCACTGCTCTGGATGGTGGAATGACTGTAACCAATTTCCCTGTCAGACTTTTTGATATTGATGTTTCACAAGCACTGCTCCTCCCTTTGAAAATAATTGATTACTGCTGGCTACAATGTGCCTGCACATTGTTTAGCAGTGCAAGTCTTTTATTTAGGTCAGTGTTGTGAAAATGGTCTTTCATAGTTTTATTATGGTGATTACCTCCGTACATCTTGGAACACACCATGGTCTGACGTCATCCAACTAATATCCTCAGCATCTCGTCGGCAGTATTATTCTGCAATGGCAGCAAATTAATGCTTATGTAAATTTATGAATTAAAAATTAAGATTTTTCATGGAGCCTTCCTGTTGGGGTATATTGCTGTGAAAGATTAATGTTTAAGTTTAAGATGCATCAATCTTTCACACAGCCGGACCAGGCTAAACTGTTCTGAAAGCCTAGGGCTCAAGATGAATATCAATGAGTGAACCGCTGACGCTTTTGAACTACAAATACTCTTAGTATTACCATATTTTATCAGGGTAATTGACAGATTTTGTTAATGATGATAAACATGACAGTTATGAAAATAATAAGGGGAGGTTATTTGTGATTATGTTATCAATAGATGCTTTAACAGAGTTGATAGAATTTCATATTATGTGTAATCCATGTGGTAATGCATAAAAATAAGTTACAACAAACTTCTTTCATTAGTTCTCAAAACCAAGATGTGACTGTGCAAAACTTTGATATTCAACAACTTTATCTATGAGCCTGCTGGCATCTATATTAGCATCCGCTCAGCAGGCCCAGTGGAGGCCTGGCACTCAGTGCCACTTCTTCTATTGCTGGGAAAGTGATGCCAAGCTGACTTAATTACACCACAACTGGCTGCTGACGCCCTAAACTGCTATCACTCTTTCATTTTCCACTTGAATTTATGCCTCCTCCTCACTGCAGCCATCGAAGCAGGTTTCACAGCTACTGTACATTAGGTGATATTATTGATGTTAACATTAAATTAAAAAACTCCCTGTAGTGTGAAAAGCTTACTGTTTTTGCTGATTCCAACGGTTCAGTTTGCATCTCTGTGCAGCTTTAAGGTCATGGTTCCACTCGCATTCAACAGTTCACAAATCATATTGATATAATGCGGTTTCAGCAAGAAGGAAATGCTCAGATTCATATTTTTTGTCTTTTCACTTCCTGTCTACACCTAAAGTGGGAATGTGTGGCATTGTGTAAATTGACATATGCTACTTGTATTCACCTTGCGCCTGCATTTTAGCAAATATCTGACCAGTTTCATATTATAAAGTACAACGTGAAGGATCGTCAGAGCTGGTAGAAAATCTGACTTTCCTCTACAGCAATCTGACAAACATCGACCGCTATTTACTTAGCGGCGCTAATTAGATCAGCTTTTTAATTATCAGTTGATATGGGCTTGCCAGGCCTTATGACATCCTCAAAAATGTGGACATATGTTCCCAACTTTCAGAAATGTATAGTAGGCTGTGTGAACTGATTAGAGCTGCAACTTTTTTTTCATGTAGTTACTGTAGTCAGTATTGGCAACTGGGGAAAAAAAAGGAAAAAGGAACAAAATGGGCAACATCTAACAATTTCATTTTTATTTTTTGAATAACATTCATATACAGTACATGTTAAAGGGGCTACATAACATATTAGTCACACTAGCAGATAATAATACCTACAGTAATGATCACATTCATACTAGAATAACACAATGAAACAGTGCAAAGTGCACTTAAGCACACTCACACTGTACTCTGCAGTGGTGGCTCAGTGGTTTCGAGCAGTGCGCTTATGCTACATGTATGAGTATGAAGTGCTTCTTGCTTTGATAAATTGGCGTTGAAATATGTAGGGATGCACCGGTTGTGAAATTCTGGGCCGATACCGATGTTTAAAATAACAATTTGGCTGATAGCCCATACCAATGTTTTTGTTCATTTTGTTTTTGCTGTTATTTATTACCCTTTTGTGCCAGGGAAACAAACACCTCTTTATTATAAAAAAAAATAACTGAGCTGTTTGAAAGTCATACTGCATTTCATTACACTGTCTTTTAGTGAGCACAAATTCAATCATGCAAATTTATGAAACAACCTTTAATACAACCTTCTTTTACTTGAAAAATATCCTGCTTCAAAAGCCTTTTTAGCTGCTATACAACTACCTACTCAATCAGAAGAATGTTTCAGTACTTTCACAGCCCAACAACAATACCTCTTTTGTGAAACCTTAAATTAAATGTAACTGTAAAAGCGATTAGAAACATAAGCAGTGTTTCTCACACACCGACTTTACTTGGGCGGTTAAAAGGCCATTTTAGCATTTTTCATTTTTATTCTTTTATCCATCCATCCAAGAGAAAGACACCATCCGGGATTGATTAACTAGTGGGCAAGTAGTGGTAGGACGCTGCCTGGGAGTGGATAGATAGCCTCAGTCCTCAATGTCTCAGATGTTCGGGCTGGACTGACCCACGGTGGGACTACGATGCGGCGGCTCAACGTGCTGCTATACTCTACTCACCCGAGACTGGATCCCGGTATGGGGGACAGACTGCTGCACAGGCTGCATGGCATGGATGATGTTCCTACTGTAACATACTGGGTGCTGCGGCACCCTCGTTTGGACTGACATGCTTCTAGTTACGCATTACGCACACACGAGGTTCATTCCCATCCAGACTGCAGTGGTTGTTTTTAAGAAATCTTGTAAGCAATTGTTTTACTGCTTAATTTGTCATTGAGCATAACAACGTTCTTGTCGCTGATAATTCTCCGAGACAGTGTAATACTTCCACATGGCCACCTTTTTCTTTCTCTTTTATTTGTAAACAAACCACACGTTTGCACGCTGTCATGCCAGAGTCGTGTCCAGCCAGTGGCCTCTTCTCCGACTCAGCAGCTGATTACTGTTGTCCGAAACTGACCGCAAATAGCCAACACTACAATTTATTGGTTGATACCGATGTTTGGCCTATAAATCGGTGCATCCCTAAAAATGTTTATTTTTGATATTCAGAATACATAAGTAATGAACTTGAAGAACATGTACAAGTAGAGGTCTAACACAAATATGAGTACCTGCACAGATCTAAAAACCTACGCCTCATACTTAAAGTATACTCAAAATAGTATTTTGTTAACCAGAAGTACCCAAAAAGACATGAAAAATGTATTTCTTGCCCCATCACACTTTAAGCTTAAATAATGTTGTATAATATTAAAGTTTCCAGATTTCAGCAATTTACTCAATGAGTAAAATATTCCGATCAAAGACAGGAATGATGGCCCAAACTACAAAAATAAGACCCAAGTTGTAACCACAATTACCCTTTAAGCAGCTGTAGATATTGCTTATTGGGTATGGTTGATTATGGAGAAGCAGACAGAGATAGAGATGGCGAGCAGTCACAGGGGAAATAGTGTTTGTGTGGGTGTGTGTGAGTTCATGCACAACTGTGTGTTGTTGTTGCTATGTTGTGTCAATGACTGAGTGAGTTAGCTTGACTAAGAATACAGTTAACACGCTCAGCTGAACCCTAAATGCACTTAGGGCCATGATAAGCAACGTCATGGGCCATTTACTTCATATGCAGAAAATGAAATCTACATTTAAATCCGACAAGTTAAAAGGTAGCAGTAATCCGACTCGCTGTGTCTATGTAATTGAACAACAGACAGTCGCACATCTGCTTGCAGAGATATCACACGATTCCCATATTTACATTTGTTATCCCTTGCCTTGCACTATAGAATTAATAGGGAAAATTAGGATCCTGCCCGAGGCAGTAAACAAAGAATTAGATATCAGAGCAGCACAGAGCTTCTATAAAATGTTGTCAAACCCCTTCTGAGAACACAAGTGACACAAATTCAATTCGCTTCATCTTGACACTCATCGGTGACTGTGATGCCAAGGTACTATCAATTTAAATATCATAATTTTGCATTAACATTAATGAAATTATTTATTTCAATGCGTTGTGAAGGGAAATCTCTTCTGCATGCCTTTTATTGAATGGCACGATTCCAAGATGTGTTTTTCCTTGCTGTTTCTTCTTGCTAACAGTGACCCTACTACAGACAGGAGTTGTTTTTAAAAGCCGTAACATTATGGTCATTATAGCACAAAAATGTCCTCAACCTGTGCCCATAGATAGAGTTCATGAGTGATTAGCTTCCCCACTCGCCTGTGGGTGAATTCCACCTGAGCTTTCTCTCCTGTGTCTCCCGCCATCACCATCTCAGAGTAAGTTGGCAATGGCACCAGAGGTTCTTAAATTTCTTATAGAGCTGAACAACCAGGGAAACTCGACCAGTGCGGAGCATATTTAAGCTGAAAAAACGTGTCTATGGCTTAGCTTCTCACTGGCCAATCACATTTGTGTGCCTTTCCTACAGGTATATTTAATTCATGAAGTCATGTCTTAAATGTGCAGCATGGATGAAAAATGGATTGCAGCCATGCAAAGTTCCCCCATTTTCTGTTTAATGTCCAGTTTACTTTTACATTTTGCTGGTAACGTCATGAATGTCAATATCAAAGATAAGATTCAAATAAAATGTACCTGCCTGAGACCATCCTTTGGATACTTGAAGCCTCAAGTCAAGTCAATTTGTATTTGAATAGCCCAATATCACAAATCACAAATATGCCTCATGCGACAGCCTCTGTCCTTTACAGTACGACCCTCACCATCAACCTAGTCGAGCAAAGGACAAATGCAAGTTTAGGCAGTAACCTCATCACATCACATGAAAATATTAGCAAAATATTACTCTCAGTTTGGATTGATTATGTTAATAGAATGAAAGACCACATGTTCAGCCCTTTAGCTATCTCCTCTGTACAATGAATTCATAATAGTTGTGTTTTTTTTTTATGATTACCTACTCTATGATCACCAGTGAGCCAATTTCCTTATTATCTATCCCATGTGTAACCAATTTGAAATGTCTGCTGATGTATTTTACTGCCACAAAACATTTAAAGATTATACTGAAGCAACAGACATACAGCTTGTTTACCCCCCGGTGCATTTGGCTAATCAAATGTATTATTTTTTTTTTTTCTCCTGCTAGTCAGTTGGAAATTGTGTGAAACATCGGTCTGATTTCCCAGTGCTTGATTTCAATCCTGTCTGTGAATAGGTTCTTTGGGAAAAGGCTCGATTCTGCCACACCGTTCCCAGGCTTTCATCTACCATAATTAGACTTCAGGCAGTCATTTTATTTAGCCTCAGTATTCATCCTCTATCTGTATTCCAAACTGACTGAAGTCTTTTTTTGTCCTGACTGGGAATGAGAGAGCGCTTGTGGAGGTGGCCGGAGGGCTTCCTGATTGATTACAATTCTTCAGAGGGAAAAGAGCTGAGTGGTTCTGAGGCTTTTAGTTTGAGTGTGAAACACTGGGTGACATAGGCCACGTAGGTTGCTGCCGAAAATGCACACCTTGAAGATCTTGTTTACTGAAACAAGCACAAAGTGTGCTGGTTTGGGCTGTGTTGAGGGAAGCATTTCACAGAAATGCACAAGGGATTTTTGCAGGTGTCT
The DNA here is from genome assembly GCF_015220745.1 of Sebastes umbrosus. NCBI lineage: Eukaryota > Metazoa > Chordata > Actinopteri > Perciformes > Sebastidae > Sebastes > Sebastes umbrosus. The sequence goes on from NC_051289.1 coordinate 9,902,362, forward strand.
GTGCAGGTGCAGGTTTGAATCGACTGGACCAGTGCATTCTTGCACAGAGCCTCGGGACACTCTGACACCATACTATATATTCGGAGTTGGATACAGCCTGATATGAACATTGCTGATGTATTATTTTTGTCTGTGTAAGGGAGAATAAAAATTAATACTTCCTGGGCCATGCAGGATTCTTTAAGTTTCAATTGTACCAGAGGACAAATAACTGTAACACAAAGCAAAACATCATACATGACTCAAATAGGGACGGAGGGAATACATCTGGGGCACTTCAAAGCATAAATGTTCCTAACAATAATAGCTCCATCAATGCACAAAGGCATCTAAGTGAGTTTAACAATGTTCTTATACTTATATAAGAAACCCTGCTGGTACATGCCTCAAAATCAGAAACACTACACAGCTCAGATTTGATGAGCTGCTTGTGTAGAGGCCCCATGCTGGCTGGGCCAGTTAGTAGCACACAATGTCAGGCAGATCCTTTTACACTGGGATTGGGATATGATATTTCAAGAAGATTCTATAGTCTCATTATTATATGCAAAAGGCAGCAAGCAGCCCATGTGTTCACACTTGACATTGCATTTTTTTAATTTAGAGACACCTTTTGACTCCTAGATTGTGCTTGTGATGTTTGAAACGTATCAGCATCACTGAAATCCTTTAAATGCTTTAGAGTGTGAATTTGTAGCCACATGTATTGTGAGATGGCAATGGCAAAGTTGGTCTGTTGGTCATTTGTTCGGTCCAGACTGAAATATCTCAACAATTACCAAATGGATGGGCAAAAATTTTGGTCCACACATTCATGGTTCCCAGATGATGTATCCTAATGACTTTGCTTATTCCCCTGACTATTCCTCCAGTGCCACCATGTGGTTGACATTTGTAGCTTTGAATGACATATCTCAAAAACTACCGGATGGATTACCATGACATTTGGTACACACATCAATGCTCCCCTACGAATTGTAATAACTTTGGTGATCACCTAATTTTTGACTTTGTGAAATCATCATGTCAATTGTACTGTGTCCAATAATTAGACCTCCTATGACCAAATTCCCCACCAGGCTCAGAAGGACATTGGGTATAGTGCTAATTAGCAAATGCTAGTATGCTCACATGCTGAACTAAGACGGTGAACACTGTAGTAATTATACCTGCTAAATATCAGCATGTTTGCCTGCTGATGCTAACATTTAGCTCAAAGCACCACTGGTCCTACAGTAAGTACAGCCTCATAGAGCTGCTAGCGTGGCTGTTGTCTTGTTGATGTACAGATGGCTATAGACAACTTTGTTAAAATGTTCCTCTCAATTACAAATATCCAATAGGATTGTGTATTAGAACCCCAGTCCTGTGACTCCTGAAGTAGCGAGGGCGTTAAGTTTCTAACTAAGATGAAAAAATGTTTTACAAGGCCGTCAGAAATTCCAGTTTTCCAATCCTCCAGTCAGCTAGTATCATTCCAGTCTGACAAACTGGTGGTCCCGCAGGCAATAATCTGTAACTGGAGGTATTAACCTAAAGTGGACATTGATGTCAGGCCAAAAGTAAAATCCTTGACTACATAAACTGTGACAGCAATTCCGGCTATGTTTACTGATGCTTCTGTGGACCATATTTGAGAGGTTCACTTAGGGGTGTAACAGCTGCTCAAACACTTATTGTTGGTGGTTGGACAAATGACATCACGTCAAATAATGAGGAAGGGCCAGTGTACAGGAGAATCCATAGCTAATTAGAGCAGCTGGCTTTTAAGCTAGACAGTTTGAAGAGGACATCAAGAAAGCATGTAGCTGTGTGTCGATACTGTTTATGTTGCTCCCTCTTGCACTCTCACACCGTGCTCAGCAATATTGGATGGGTTTCATCTCCTATAAAACAGACAAGTGGACAATGAATGAATGCCACATTGCGGTTAGGGTTGGAGGCTTCACCTTATCTGGGGCCAAAACGATTAAAGTAAAAGCAACTCATTGTAAAATATTTCATGGACATAACATTTGCTGCTCACTGCGCTCCCCAAGAATCTGCAAGTCATTTCTATATCAGAAAATGGAGACCATGTGTTGGGCCTGATTTTAATGTAGTTTTCATCCTCATTGAAGTTGACATGAGGATTTCATGAAATGCAAAGGAATAACCACTTTAGTCATGCTAATTAAAGTGCGTTATTTATTGGCATTAGCTTGAATGATGAATGTAATTGCTGTGAAGGAACAGGGAGCTTCATTATTTTAAGGAATTGGCTAATTGAATTTAGCTCTTATAACTCTTATCAATATATATGTAATGAGGTTCTAATGCTCTGCCTGTAAAATCGCACTGATCGATGTTGACATTTTCTCGGCTCTGCTCTGATTAGCCTGTGGAGAACATACCCGAGCATTCAGTAACATCATCTCCAACATTAAAGTTTTAATTTAAGATTTGATTGATGTGTGTTTCAAGCACTGTCAAATATTTTGATATGTCTCAGGATTGTTTTACTGCCCTGCTTTTGGTAGAAAATGACCTTAAAGATAGAACTGGAGGTTAAGACAGGTACATTTTTTGACAATTAGCAATATTGATGACTGTTGTTAGTTTTAAGGTATCATAAGACCTTTTGTTTTAAAAATCTACTATATGTTCTTCTGCCTGAGTCAAAAAATGTTGGATATTATAGGATGACTCCTGAATTAACATAGTGACAGTTGAAAACATTATATAACTTGCATTTTGTCTATCTTTTTGTTTATCTTTTTCTGCTGCCAAAGAAAACCAACCATATTACTTACATTTCCGTTCCTGCTGGTGGATTTTGGTGCTTAAATGCGAATATCTTAATTTTCCAGACTGACATTGTTCAGTGTCTTGATGACTTCTTTTTTGTAGAAATGCCCCGATCAGGTTTTTTTTGCCGTCGATACAATTGCAGATCGTTGATTGAGCAATATTGTCCGATACACATCTTGTTTTTGTATTATTATTGCAGCTGGTATACAAGGCTCCACACTAACTTTTTTAATCACCGTCCTGAAAAATAATTTCAACCGTCCCAAAGTCAGTGCAAACTGTAAACAATTCTAAACGTTATCCTTTTACTTTGTTAATGTCATCTATGGTGGTTCTTTGCATAACAACACACAATTCAAATCATTAAGAGATAAATGTATTTTTAATTTTTTTCGGTTGTCTGTCTGTACGTCCGTCTGGACACCTAGAGGGAATATCTTCAAAATTAGCACAAACGTCCACCGGGTCTCAAGGATGAACTGATTGGATCATTTTGGTTTTCAAAGGTCAAGGTCACTGTGACCTCACGTCTGTCCCATTCTTGTGATATCTTCGTTATTTAGCTAAGCAGGACTGTGCTGCCCACCCGCTAACGTTAACTAGCTCTCCTCTTGCCGATTATCTGTCTCACACACCTGTTTCCACACAGCTGACATGTTTTGTCTTGTTTTAGTAGCGTGTCGTGCCTGAGCAACCACATGTGCAGTGCGATGTGTAGTACTAGTTTGCATTCCTCTCCCTCCCCCGGATCTCCCGATTGCATATTTTTACTGAATATCGGCACGATCGGCAGCCAATCAATCAGTGCATCCCTACTTTTTTGAGTGCAGCATTAACAGAGTGAGTGCTGATGGAGCTTTACAGGGAATGAAATCATCATCTAATCATGTTTTTAAGGTCTGTGGCAGGAGGAAAAGCTTTTCTCCTTTCAAACTGCATCTTTATAAAAAGCAGAATCCATGTGAAGAAAACGAAAATGCAGGAGGAAGTGCAAGTGGACTGACCTTGAGCTAATGATGCTTTTATCGGTGAGGGAAAAAATAACAAGCATAACTAACCAGCCTTCCACATCACAGCCATTTCTTCGAGGCCGAAAAGAGGCGAAAGCAAAGCTTTGAAGGACACTGCTGTGAACTTGGGCCCCAGCGCAAAAAAAGCTCAAGTCCATCTGTGTCATTTTTCCAGTTCCAAACTGGGTTTCCTCCTCCCACCCGTTGGTGTGGGATTCTTAACTATCGATTCTGGCAGCTAGGCAGCTCCCGTAATTAAAAAAATTCTATGTGGAAGATGGTAAACACTGCTCAAAGCTAACTGTGGCAGAGCTCTTCATCCTTAATGAGATTTCAGTGGAAAAGCTAAGCAACCAACCCAAAGAATCAATAGTTTCTCTCCCGTTCTCTCTCAAATGCTTTTGATAATCTTCTCTAAGGCTCTGATCAATTTGGGCTGATGCAACTCATTAATAATACTTGTCCAGGTCGACTTAGACTATGTTTAAGTCTTAGAAAAGGATCAGACACAGTAACTTAGTTTTATTAAACTCTTTGGCCCCTTGGGAACTTTATACCTCTCTGCAACCATAAAATAATCATTGATTTGTAGTTACTGTACTTCCTGGAGAGGGGTTTAGAATCAGTCTGTGGGAACTACAATTGCATGCATCACCCAGCAGGTGCTATACAGTGTAGGTGTCATCTCATTAAAGCTTCAGTCTTTATTAACATCTCGTCTCATGCTATTATGTTCTGTCTGAGGGAGGGGCAAAATCAATAAACCATTTACTTCACTTTGTACATCGCAACAGCTAATCTGTACACGGCTCCCTCTGCTGTGACCTCAAAACTACTCTTACAATAAAGAGGATGCTGTAAATTCAGCAACGCAACGCACTTCTCCATAGACACCGTGTATCTATTTCAGGCCCGTGCATGGATGCCAACATGTGGTATGGCGCAAACATAAGTAGGGGAAGGAAAGAAAGTGTGCCAGCATTGCTCCAGTGCTAACTCTCTCACCATAATGAGCTGATCACACTTTGGCATTTACTTGTGTGACTGTGCAGGGAGCTCCTCATCATGATAAACAGCCCAGTAAAAGTGGAAAAGCCAAGATAAAAATACATTTATCATCTTTCTGGGCCATTACCTCTCCCAAACTTACCCAAAAAATAAAGATTGTGACACTGGGATTGCTTTTCATTATTTTACTCTCCTTCCTGTGCCAGGTGTATTTTTTTTTTAACAAGGTGAAGAACATTTAATATCTCTAGTGCCAATAATTGATGCGCATCCCCACATTTCTTCAACAATGAAAACAAAATTCACTCATTTTCATGTGGGTGAGACATAATTTCCCCGAGGTTAAAATGCAACAGACAATGATTAACAGAATTCCTGCTCATTTAATTTACAGACCTCAAAATCATTTTCAGCGTGACAACTTGCATTTATTACAGCAGAGTGGTGAGGGATTTTTTTTTTGCACCAGAAGGATAAAAAAGAATGTGACGTTGCATATTCCTGTGTGCTATATTTAAGCCTAAGCATGTATAATATATCACGCAGAATTTGCATAGTATTTGTACGAGAGCAACTGTGCAATAAATTGAAAAAGGTAACCGAGGAACAACAGAAGGAAATCCCAGAAGACCTTAAGGCTCCGAGGCAAAAAGTGGAAAAAGTACAGCAGCCCACAGCTGGAGATAATATTGTCAGTAATTACTTCCATCCCTACTGGGCAGAGGACCTCGGTGTTGTCTGTTCCTCTGTCATATCTGGGCCAGCCGCTCATCTCCTCTCCGCTCATTCCAGACCGCGTCGGCTCTGTCAAGCATCAGCGAGGAGAGGGAGGCATTAGTGGACCCTGGAGAGGAGCGGGATGAGGTGATAAGAACATCATAGGGAATCCGCCTCATTTAATGCTACACACTGCTGAAAGTTGGGCCTCTCATCTGTATAAACAAAAGGTGTGCATTGCTTTGTTTGTGTGTGTGTGTGTGTGTGTGTGTGAAAGAGATTTATAGTGTGTGAAAGTGTTTAATTTTATTTACAGTGTTTGACCACTACAGTAATAAGGCATGCGTAGAATAGTGTTTATAGGCACATTATGCTGTATCCTAATGCAAAACAGGCTGTGTCATTAAAAACAACTGTCAACAGATGTTTCAGAACATGCAGAACATCATCCAATAGTTTTAGTGATTTACTATAACATGAATGAAAAGCCAGAAATGGTTGAAGTATTTTACTAATTGAAAAAAAAAAAAACTCTTTTCAGCAATGATGACGTAATAAGCCATGAAAGCCCATCATTTACATTTGTATAAGTATTTTGAATTGGGCATGATTTAAATTAGCGCCGTTTAGTTTTATTAAACCTTTGTGTTCAAATAAAAGGGATAAAGAAAATATTCAATAAGCCTTTTCAATTATTTACCACCAAACCATCTAAGACGAGCTATTATCATTATTATATAAACAACTAGGGAAATTGGAAATATTGTGAGTAAGATGAAAAATGTGGGGAAATGTGAACATAAAATAAAATAAAAGAGAAAAAGAGAAATAGACACCATTATTTTACTTTCAGTTATGTATGTACTCCGTAACAGTTTTGACATTTGTCGCTTTGTGGGCACCATATGTTTCAGCATCATGGTAGCAAAGTACTTCATTAACATAACCCAGACTTAATCATTTGAACATCTGGTAGACGACTCAGTCAAGTTGTGCTAATAATATTTTTGCTATGTGCTAGAAACACAAATAAATATGAACACTAGAAGAGTGGAGTAGAGAGCACAGTTTTATTAGCAGTGGGTAGGCGTCCTAAGTTCTCAGACTGATATGAAATGAACTACTTTACTTGCTCAGTGTAGTTTTGGCTGAAATATTGTGAAAATTGCTCATAAATTAACCACCAAGGTTGCAAAGTTAATACCCAACTCTGGGTGAGCTAGTGTCCGTTAATATGAAAAGAGAGAGAGAGAGAGAGAGAGAGAGCATTATTTGAGATTATTTTAAGTTTGTGCAAGTGTACCTTGTTCCGAGATACCGCTGTACGCTGCCTTATGATTTTACCTATAAGAATGTGTCTTTAAGAATCAGATAAAAACCTAATTGCTTTTCCCCTCGCAAAGTTCTAATTGGCACCTGACGACGTCCTGTCTACTGCTTCAGTACATGCAATTTCATATCTGCAGCTAATGAAAGCTTGTGGATCTGGCATATATAGCACACCCTCCATGCTGTAGTTATACTACCATAGCTCCCCCATGCTGTGCTTCAGATGAGGTTATTTCATTTGGGATTAGCTCGGTATTAATCTATGTGGCTTGATAAGAATTGGCTTCAATCTTCAATCTGCCATGGGAAACGGGCATTTTTTTTTTGACAGCTGATCTAAAAATGATTGAATGATGACTTCATAAGATGCAATTGTTTTATTTCCACAAATATGTTTATCAGATTATTACAATATGTCATAGTCAACCAAAATTTGAAGAGCAGAATTATTGGCTCTTTTAAAAAAAATACACTGCATTAGAGCTGCACGATTTTGAGAATATATGTAATTGTGATTAGTTTGACTGATATTGCAATTGCGATATGATTTGCGATATTATTTTGCTAAATACTACTTAAAATAGTATTTTGACACACATTTCACCTTTAACATATATTGTGCCTCCTGCGATTTGAAAATTGCAGTAGGCCATATTGCGAAACTTTGTTTTTGATTCATTGTGCAGCTCGACTATGCAGGGACATGGACAATTGATTTCTCCGGTGTGAAAACAACTCCTTTGCAGGATTTTCAGAGCACCCAGGCCTAGAAGAGTAAGAGGAGCAGGTGGTGGAGGAGTCTCTGTGGTATCTTGTAGGGCAGCGGTGTTCCATACATCCTTGACCTTTTTTCTTCTAAAGCCAAAGCGAGCACTCTATCAGATAATTACTCTAGGCTTTAACAGAAGTCCCTAAGCTTATACCATCAATGCGGTAATGGCAAATGGTAGATCGAGCAGGTGGTTATTTTCTCTGTAGCAAATGTGGCACATGCTCGCATTACCATGTGGTGGAAATAATATACCAGCGAAAGGCAATATTTGCAGCTTAGTAATAGATTGTTGAGGGTGGGGGGGAGGTGGGAGCTTTTTGCTTCATCGGCTTGAGCGCGCCTGAATCGATGCATTGACACCGGGGTAGTTCTTGCCCCATCAGTCAGCCAGCCCATCTCATCACACTGTTTATTCAACCACGGTAAACAATAACAACCTTCATGCTAGCCCAGTCCTCTTCCTCTAATTACTCAAGCATATAGGACCAGTATATAGGCAGCTGGAGAGTGTCAGTTTGCTCTGGCTCTCACAGAAGAGCAGGGGGATGCTCCGGAGCAGGTACTGTAAATGTATCCTCACAGTGCTGCGAATGAACAGATAATGGGCTCATATGCATAATACTGACAAGGGGGTTAGATTGTACTCTTCCTGCTCACTGACAGCACGTTGTGATCCGTTAAGCAGAAGCCTGGGTTCAGGTGAAATTAGTCAGTGCTTCTTACTTAAAAGGCACGGGGGCAAGCTGAATATATTAATCTTTGCTTTTTGCACCTTATTAATATTACACTTTTCGTAGACCTACAAAATTACCTTTACTGTGTTGTTGTTTTTGTTTTAAATGCAAAGTAACTAACTAGCAAGCATGCAGACTGTTTTTAAAAAAAGGTGGAAATGACTTATTTACACAGTTGGTTTGTTTATTTGTGTCTATTTAAAGAATGTCATTTGGTCCATTAAGAACACCGGTTTGAGTAGGCGACATGGTCATTACAGTGATTCAGTGTGTCGAACGTGAAACACTGGATCATTACATTGAAAAGGTGAGATTAATATAGACAGTGAGATAAGTTTAATGGGTACAGTAGTTTTCCCAAAGGGAGAACATGTGACATAAAGTCAAGCAGGTGACATATGAAGACCAATTACAGGACCTGCACTGCAAACTCGGTGTGTTGCACCGCGGAGTGCTTCCCTAATTCAGGGGAGAAGCTCTGCTGCTATTAATATTGCACTTCCTGCTGAACAGCAAAGGACATCACTGCCTCAAATTGACAGAGGCACACAAAGGCCAGTAATCAAAAGCCCTTATACTGTAATGAGGCAGAAATATTAAACAGTACATCCTTGCCTTTGATCCACGGTACCACCTTTGGGTATGATAATAAGTCGAATGCTAATGTGTGAAGTGCTAACAATAGAGACTAACTGCTCTGGATAGGGGCTGGATGCTGAATTTGAATTTAGGATCTGGTCACACAAACTTGTTGTAGAGCATCCAGTCAGATCTGAGAGACATGGTAGAGCAGGCCTTCAAAGCATTGCAATGGTTGAGGAATGATTTTACTGATCTGCACTGTGCCTATGGGAGGGGGAAAAAAATCATCAAGCCAACTATGAGTTCAGTTGGGTAAACACGCAAATTTATTGCCAACCCAGGGATGAATCTTGACATACATGAGGAACACTGCTAATGAACCAAACAAAATTTTGGCTACGTGCAAATATCAAAAGTCGCTGTTGTCAGCCTCCATCATCTTTTCACCACACTGAGCACAACAAAACAACAACAACAAATCATTTGCCACTGCACTGCAAAGCTACAAAGAGAGCTGCTTGTTCAGTTATGAGGCACACATTTCAGTGCTCAGGCTTTAATTTAATGTATAATACAGCAGGGCGAGATGCTCTTGTACTCATTTACAATGAGTTGCAATTGGCTGCTAGGATACAAGGTTAAATGGGCCAATACTGGTTTTCAGTCAAGTGCCTAATCCAGTGGGTAAGGCAGTCAGACAGCCTGACAGAAATGCACAAATATCAGCTGCAACATGATTAAGCATCATCCCCTTATTTTCAAAAAGCAGCTCAGTTTTGATTGACCCGTGCTTCTTTATATTTAGGTACACACAGCAGGTCCTTTGATCCTTCAGTCAGCACTGAGCAACTTTTTCTCACGCTGAAGGCTCTACACAAAGTAAAAAACCTAAAGGATTTTGGAAAGGAGAAAACCGACTGAAAGTCAGTGCTTGACACTTCACTAGTTCTGACTGTAAAAAAGGCACCAGCAGATGGATAATTAGATAATTAAAAGTGTTCAGAGTGCCTGTCTGTTTTGGGACAGTCATTCTTAATGACACACATGCCAAAACATACGCTTCCTCGTTTGTCTGCTGTTGGATTTTTGGACTGTTTGAAATGCGTTACTGTTGGATTACCTGATTTTGGATCACCTGAAATGAAGATTTCATCAGCATTCAGGACTGCTTGCTAGTGCTGCAGAACAGCTGTTAGCTTCTAGGCTGGTGTTAACAAATTACCAGCTGTTATGGCGGTCAGCTGTTTGCTGTTGTAGACTAGGTGCAACCAGTTAGCCAGGAGCCCTGCTACTTTCCTACTTCTAATATTGCCTTTAGCCTATCAGTGTTCCTTTGTCTCGATCTTCCAGATTGTCACACTACACCAGAGGCTTGTGCTCACTTCTTCAACTCACTGACTGCAGAACCCTCCCGGGTCTCTGAGAGCGACATCGTCTGATCCTCCCCTGGCTCGGTACCACCACCACTAAAGAGGCAGAAATACTATAATCTCTCTTCTCTTATTGTAAAATCTCTACCAGCCTTCAGGAAGGATCTCTGACCCAGACGGGAAGCTAAACATAAGCAACTGGCTTGCCTTACAACCTCTGCTCCCTGGTTTGCTGTTTCTCAGAGTTCTAACAATCCCAGTTGCCCTGGAAATGGCACCAGCGCTCTCACAGAGCGGCCCGCCCCAGGGGCTGATGTATGGCATAGGATGGGTGTGCTCCAATTCTGTTGTCCAGGACTTCCAGTCTGTTGTCTGCAGCATATTCCGCCCCTTTGGTCTCAAAGTGCGTTTCTCCTGTTGTTCATCTTCCTTGGATCAGAATTGCAATGCAACCATACACAACTGGCCGAGCCCATTAATGCAAACTTCAAACCACTTTTTCCTCTTGCTCCATGTCAATCTTCTGCAAAGGTTTCATTTGCTGTTTGTGCTGTAGTGCTCTGGGGTAGCCCACATAGTGCAGGATTTGTTCAGGGCATGTGCTGATGTTGATTTGCAAATGTAATAATAATGTAATAATAATCACATGATTCACCATCAATAATCATTGCCAATTATCCGTTCCAAGCTTTCCATCAGGATTTTACCCGATTTTGGGGATAGGCAAATCCCCTCTGGCAAGCATGAAAATAACTAATTATTTCTCAAAAGCACAAACATATTTCAACACAATATTTTAATAACTCAAACAAGATTAGTATCTTTGTGCAATTAAGTGCCCACACACATCCTGACCCTCTAATTAGGTTGTCGACTAGCTCCATCCACTGTTAAGAATAATTGTTATTCTCAGCCTTCTCCAGCTTTCAGAGCCAACAAAGAGCTATTATAAGACTTACTTTGATGCTGTCATGTGACCGTTGTTTGGAGGCCTTTGTAGGTTAATGGAAGGATAATCGGCAGTATTTGATCTCAGCTGAGTTGTAGCTGGTGTTAGGCTGTGACAGACGTGTGTTGCCTCTACAGTGGTCCAAACTGTTTCTCCACTTCAAATTTATAGCTGAAGTAGCATTATTTCAGTATATTCTGAGGTTACAGGTCCTGCATTTGTGTTCTGAGCATATTTGCACAACCTTCAGAGCTGACATTTATAAATGCAGCACTATTACTTGAAATTTACATGCTGAAATGTTCACATAAATGAAAGTTAACTACAATGCCACTGCGACCATGTAAGGATTGGCAGGTGTAGAAATGAATTAATGGAAAAATAAATGGAGAAGCACAAAAATAATTTAGATATTACAACCTTTGACACCTGTTCTTCTGTACAGTTAATGCTATAAAAATGTGAGTGGAATTATTGGATATAATTTTGTCTGAGAATGATAAAACGTTTTCCATTAGGTCCATGCTGACACCACGCCAACCTCAAAGATCTAAAACTGTTGTGCTGACAAAGTCTGACTGATCACACCTTATGTTGCCTCAACTAAGCAACAGCAAATATGGTATAAAATATGCTGTATGCATTCCCAGGTGGCTAATCTTTGTTAATACATGCATCCTGACACATTTATCTATAGTCCCGTGACTACTGTATGTGATTCTAGCACTTGGCTGTGGTTTAGTTAGTTTCACAACCATGAACATGAAAATCCCTGACACTGTTGCCTTGCCTCGTTTTTTCAAAATTGCACGTTCAACACACACCAAAGTGAACCAGCTGACAGCTGATATGCACATATGCTTGGCGTGTGGGTGGAAGGAAATAACTAGTCAGTAGTCAATATTTTTAATCCAGCAAACCTAGAAAGGCAGACATATCCAACCCATCTACTCTTTTCATACTGTACCACTGATTATCTGTCTGTGATTCTTTGAAATGGTGTCATTAGATGCTGAGAATATGATCTATATCTGCCAAAAAGCATAACTTTGCTTCACACTGGTGTTGTCAACTGGAGGTCTAGAGCTTGTAGAACAATTAAAGAAAAAATGAAGGTCTTTGTGCCGTTTCCCTGATCAAACTGATGTTCTTTTTTAACCCTCATTACATGTTGTCCCCTCACTAAACCCACCCTGAAAAGACAATAAGTGAGCCAAGTTGGTGATTAAATTGATGTCTTGATGATATAGCAAGAAAGAACGTAAATTTATATTATGCTATTCTCCAGCATATGTGTGTAGTAGGGCTGTAACAGTTCGCAGGGTTTCCACCAGAAAAGTTGTTAGTACCGGCAGCCAAGTGTCGGTGGGTGCTGACCAAAACTCGGAGGAGTGGCTTGTCACTAAAATGAGAATAGCTGGTTGACCTTAAAGGTCAGCCCACCTTAAGCGAGCGAGCCTGAGTCGTTGTTCTTCGGGGCAAACCCCCTTCACTTTAATCTGCAGGAGAAAAGCAAGACCCGGTACTTAGGCCTGGGAGTTGTAGCAATCATTAACTGACAGCCTGTACACACTGCACTGCTACATTCACAGCTATAATGTTACTGTTAACTTCATACTCACCATCCATCACACACACGTACGCTCTCCCTATGTCTCTCTCTCTTGACTGCACACACCAACACTCGCTAACGTTAAGCACACAAGCTACACATTGAGTTAATCCTTAAAGGAATTCTCTACCTGTATAACACATTTTATAACACAAAAACATCTTAGAAATACATAAATCACAATGCCGACGGACTTGCAATACACTAGCGGAAACCCTGGGTTTGTGTATTTGGGCCGAACCATACGGGTGTCACGGCCTATAGATACAGTATATAGATCGATGCACTTAATGCAACACACTATTGGAGCCTCTGTCTCAACTGGAGGAGAGAGGAAGCAGTCCAACCTGACATCGTTGCATATTTTCAGTTTAGTAGTTTTTTTCCTCAGTATATTATTCAGAAGTTTGTAATACATCATCATTTTTGTGTCCAAACTGCTGATTTTGTAAGCCCAGTTCATCATGACATATTGCACCACTAAAGGTCTAGGGATGGGATTTCAGCTTCATTGTCCCTGGTTGAGGATCATTTAACATAATTGCTCTCCATTGTCTTAAAAAAGGGAAAATCATGCGGCTTGCACAGAGCACAGTCTTTGCTACTTCAGTCAATCCTGGTGCAGTACACATCATCTCAATTACCCATCATGATCTTCCACGTGCTCTGTTGACAAACGCAGCAAAACATTTTAATGAGGTTTTCACAACTTCTCACGCAACTCCCATTATTCTCCCGTAGAAGTTAAGTATTCACGTGAAAATGTTCGTTGGGATGTTTTTGGTAAAATGGAATTGAAGCCAGCTACTTTTCCAATTTACTCCGCTTAAGTTTTCCCGGCTGATGGGATTGATAGTCACATTTTTATGGCGAAATAATAATGTTAAAGGAGAATTCCATGTGTCTGTCTCTCCCTCAGAAAGTACTGTGATTGTGTATTTTCACATGACAATTTATACTTTTTTGTATCTATACAGTACTCCTGCTTTTTTTTCATCCTATCAGGTTGTTCGTATTCGTGCAGCATTCGAGGTCTAAATCAGTCCCTATTAGATGAATAGAATGAAATACTGCAGGGCTGTGGGTTATGATGATTATAATTAGCTGAGGTTGGAAACGCATACAGCATTTCACTATTAAAACTGTCTGCTTCCTCACTGAGTACAGTCATTTTCATGTCTAGACGTTTTAACAAGCTCTCAGAATACTATTTATCATGCATTATATTGAATTTCAGTAATAATTATTTTTTCTTATATTCAAGAAATGTAACATTTTAGATATTAAAATTAGGATATAGGGATGCCTAATTTTTGGATATTAATTTGTAAATCTGTGGAAAATGAACCTAGATAAACAGATGGAAATTTGATTATTTACATAAACAAGTTGAAGGACTTTCCAAAGATCGTTATCCATAAAAGGTTGTATTCTCACCCAGCTCCTCTTTATCTTTGTTATTGTGTCTTCAATCTACATTTTATTCGGGCTACTACACACACTTCCAATTAACTTTGCCCAGTGCGGGCTCTTTCGGGTGATTGACGGAAAGGACTAGTTGAAAGAAGGAGACTGAACAGGTGAGAAAAACTGCAAGTTGCACTGAAACTCTGAATTACTGTAGTGTCAGGGGTTTTCGTGTTCATGCTTGTGAAACTAACTAAACCACGGCCAAGTGCTCAAATCACATACAGTATTCACGGCAGTGCAGGGAAATGTGTCAGGAGGCAACACTGTGTGTATATTAATAAGAAAGATTAGCCACCTGGGAATGTGCAACGTCATATTTTTAACATCAAACTGTATTGCATAGTTAAGAAGTCACTTCAAAAAAAGAAATGCTTTTTGATGTGTAAATGTATAGATCCCACTTGCAACCAGGCGGCAAGTGAAGCCAATGCAGAAGTGCCTTAAACTTGCATTTTTTTCTAATAGCCAGCAGGGGGGGACTCCTCTGGTTGCAAAAAGAAGTCCGATTGTATCTATGAGAAAATATCCCTACTTCTTTCTTGATTTATTACCTCAGTAAAAATTGTAAACATGAGTTTATGGTCTCAATCTCTAGTTTCAAGTCTTCTTCAATACAGCATGATGTTCATTTAGTAAATTATGGTCCCATTTAGAGTCAAATAGACCATAGAGCAGGGTATGCTTTAGGGTGTGGCTACCTTGTGATTGACAGGTCGCTCCCACAGCGTTTTCCGGTTTGGGTGTTGTCTGTGTTTTCATCCTACAACTTTAACCCTTTCACAGTGTGTTTTCAGTAATGGAAGTTAATTGTAACATCGGTAGTACTTAACTCCACCCTCTCGTGTCACGTCTGGTTCCAAAAAAAAACAAAATGACGGCCAAAATGACGAACGAGGCTTGAAAACCTTAGTCCACACACCAATGGGTGACGTCACGATGGCTATGTACACTTCTTATATACAGTGTATTCTTGCAACTAACAGTTATAAATGATATAAATAGGAATATTTAAACATTATTCACTGTAAAACCTGAACGACAAATTGGCTAGGTTGATATATCGGCTGATATTATCTTACTAAATGTAGATAAATGATGCAGCAAAAAAACCTCAAAGATACATTGAAGGAAATTCAGTCCTTGTAGTAAAGGGCCTGGACAAAATTAAAGTATTTATAAATGTATTTATGTATTCCCAAGAGACTTCATTGAGAGCCATTAATGTTCAGGTGTGGAATGAAGATCTGAAGCAATTACAAGTACATAAACTTACACACAGCTTTAAAGTAACTATATTTTCGATTATCACAACACAATCTCTTTACTGTTCACTGTATACTGTATGTTCATCCAACATTCCTTTAGACTTGGACTTTATTGTAGTGGTGAGTGTTTACTGAACTGTTGTTCATGATGAGACATACCATCTCAAATTGACACATTTTTTAAATCCAGAATAGATATGTCCACGCCAATACAAAGAGCGGTGTCATAACCTAGTCTTTGCCCAAGTCTTGAGAGGAAATATAAGTTGTTTGAAACACTTTTGTTGCAGCGCTTTTACAAGTTTGTTGAGCCATTCCTGCCAGAAGCAAGTCTGGGAGTGAGAAGAGTTCCATACATCATTGTGCTGAGGCATTACTGTGGGTAATGAAGTGTGAACTAGGAGCAGCACTTCGTTTTGTCATAAAGAGTGGGAGGGAGCTCACTGTAGCACAAGGAGATTGTGGACAGTCTTCCGGCGATCACAGCAAAGTGCCTCAAATTACAGTTGTCGGTTAAATAAAAAAAATGAACTAGATTTCCTGCCATTGCTTTACATTTCACTTGGACGTTAAAGGCAACATGGTCTCTGTTTGTGGAGGTAAAGTTAAAGTTGCTCAGTCTATCTGGCCCCATTTACTCTTGTTATTTCACAGTCACATCTAGATGGATGAAATGTATACAATTTTATTCGCTCTTAGCCACATGCATGCATCTAGCAAGATAAGAAATACAATTTCATTTGTATTGGTGTTGCAAACCATGCTGGGTGCAAATCTGGATAGGGTCTAACATAGAGGGTGGATGCATTGCACCAAAATGCCTAAAGCAGACAAAAAAGAAATAGAAAAAAGAACAGAATAAAAAAAGAAAGATGACGGAAGAAGCCCAGCATATCTTGATAAATTGTGCTGTTTAGCTGTTATCAAGATCAGAGAGTGGCATTTTCCACACACCGCTTATTGGTGTACGATACAAAATGCTTTATGAATCCCCCGGGGGGAAACTGAATGCTACCATACATATACGAAAGATTACAGGTGAAACAATAGAAGACATCTCAACACACATCTCAAGGTAATACAAAATACGGGGAAGAGCACAGCACCGTAATAAATAGTGTAAACATCAATTTGACTTTACTACTATATGACATCAACATCCACATGTTCATGGATGCCAACATTACCACAATCCTCAGTACAAGGGGTAGGGGAAAAAAACGATACAGCTTAGTATCACAATATTATGCGTGGCAATATTGTGTCGATACACGGATGTCAGGTATCGATCTTTGAATTGTATTATTTTATTATTATTTATTGGCCTCCTCACAAACTGACAGCTGCTATTCTGTCTTTCAGAGGTTGTAGTGGGCTCAGTCTTAAAGCTAGAGTGAAGATTAATTTCATATGGTATCATATAAAACTATAAAACCTGAAGAATCTATTGGTACCATGTCATATTGGCTTGTTGGGAAGAACGCTAAATAACACTCTAAAATTACGCTAAATTTTGACGTGGAAAAACTGGGATGGACATTTTCAAAGGGGTCCCTTGACTTTTGACCTCAAGATATGAACAGAGTGAAAACCTATCTTACTAGATAAAACAGATGTTGACAAACTGCATAATTCGCAGTTGAAAAAAGACGAGGTATCTGTTTACATGTGCCTCCCGAGTATTAGCTGTGGTGAAGAAAATGAATAAAGAAGCTTCACAAAGGTGTTATTTATTGCATGCCTTATTTGGGGGATTACATTGCAATGTCCCGCCTGTTTTGCCGTACACTAGATTGTTTTGACATCACCCTTTTGTTTTATTACTTTTTCATGTACCTCATTGAGCAAGCAGCCTTTTCCTGTAAATTCAGTACAACCGCCGAGAAAATAACCTGCAGGCGGAAGCTGATGGAAACATTCAGAGGCTTACATTTGTTTCTAGGCCGGCACACATGATTTTACAGCATGATTTATTGTCCGCACAGACAACATTGCCCCAGGATATCTTAGATAAGTGCACTGCATTAACAAAAAGGAGCCTCTGTTTTAAGCAGTTGCTTATGTAGTTGTCAGATTGCATCCAGGGATCACTGGCAAGGGGGGAGTTATATTTAGTGACATGTATTATGATAGATGAGTACAATAAACCATTTTGTAATGATGAACACCAAGCATTTTGTGATGTTATGAAGGTGCTCTCTATTTGACTCACAAGCTACGAAGTTTACAAGTCCTACATTTGACCAGATCCACCTCTTCATGCAGTGTTTAGGCTGATGTGACATATTGATTTTTAATATTTAATCGCGATTAATCACATTATTGTCCATAGTTAATCGTGATTAATGAAACATTTTTCATCTGTTCACAATGTACCCTGAAGGAAGATTTGTCAAGAATGTAATACTCTTTTCACCATGAGAGTGGGCAAATATGCTTGCTTTATGCAAATATGTATGTATATATTTATTATTGGATATCAATTAACGACACAAAACAATGACAAATGCTCAAATCATAACATGGCAAACTCAAGCCCAACAGGCAACAACAGCTGTCAGTGTGTCAGTGTGCTGACTTGACTATGACTTGCCCAAAACTGCATGTGATTATCATAAAGTGGGCATGTCTGTAAAGGGGAGACTCGTGGGTACCCATAGAACCCATTTACATTCACATAACTTGAGGTCAGAGGTCAAGGGACCCCTTTGAAAATGGCCAAGCCAGTTTTTCGTTACCGTTCGAGCGTTACCTAGCCTCCTTTGCGACAATCTAGTATGACATGGTTGGTACCAGTAGATTCATTAGGTTTCATATGATGCTAGAACCTCAAATTAGCAAGTTGCGTTAGTGCAACAGAAATTAGTGCCGTCCGTCACATTTTGCCTATAGTAAATCGTTAATTGTTTAAATTTATGTGTAGAATGCCGAAAGCCTCAGCTCTCTTAAATCCATAAACATTACTCAAATAATTGTATAATGACCATGTGAAAAATTAAGGTAATCGCCCACAAAAATATCTACAATTGAGAAGTAGTGTCTCTTTTGATACTACCTCAGGGGGCACCAATGGCAGAAATTCTACACAGTGGGGCATTTTAATACATTTTCAGCATGAATTTATCGGCTTGTGTTTATAAAATATATGGAATGATTGATCTGTGTTGAGCTGAGCTCGCAGCACTGAATCTGATCTGAAACCGTCAGAGAGTGCATCTGAGTCGCCTGTCATATCTAAGAGAAAATGGTTGGCATTAGAAGAATTCCCCGTGGTTAACTTGTGCACTTTATCTGTCTTTTGGCTTCCTTTTGTTACCAATGTGTGGTTATAAAGGGCTTTTTAAATAAATATTCCCACTTTTGAAACAGAATGAAATGCCATTTCTTCCCTAACAGCTGCAAGGGAACACTTCACACAGAGAAAGTTGGACTCTACTAGGTTAACACATTTACTTCTCTCATCCCTTTAGTACAACGAATTCCCACACCATCATCACAGATGAGTGTCCTGTGTGAGATTTGCTCACATGAAATAACATTATTTTTGAGTATTGGAATTGAAATTTGATTTAATTGAAGGTTCACTGCCTCGTGGATCCAGTGTGGGAAGCTTCCTTGTGTAGCTCAAATGCGTCCAAATGAGCAATCACTTCCTCCTTTCTCATAAATACTTAACCACCTGTAAGGAATTGTTGAATTCATTGTCTGCACCATTGTTCCAGAGGGTCCAGAATTTATTGGTTCCTTCAGCTGTGATAATTGCAATTTGCAACTTAGTTGAAGAAACAAAACACAGTCCTAGGGGAGTATATTAATATATTGTTTGTTGCTCAACACAGGGCAGGTCATTTGTTTTTATCAACCGGCTTAGCTAAAGGCATTCATTCTTAGCTAAAGGCATTCATTACAGTATATTAATATTTGAAGGCGCCATTATTACCCATTTTAAACAGCAAGCAGTTATGATGATTCAACTACCAACTGTCATTCACACACTAACATTTACAGGGTTAGATAGCTGTTGAATAGAAAAAAAATCTAATATTGCATTTGTTCATTTTGCAGCTACAGACAACAAGGTTTTTTTGTTTTTTGGTACATAACGCCACACTACTTTAGTAATTTCGTCTGAAATAGCAAGGAGTTTGGTAATAAGCAAATAACATAATAGGCTTTGGAAAGAAAAGAACAAGAATATAGAAAAAAATAAATGTGTTGTTGTCAGACTCTATAGAGGTTATTAAAAGTTGTAGCTTTGGACTGGACATAGCTTTTAACTCCCTATAGCTCCCTATATAAATTAAATGCACGTTTTAGGATTTCTGCTTCTTTTTTGACATTCAAACTGACCCCACACCTACATAATAACATTATGTATACAGATTGTGAGTTGAGCATACTTTTGCATAATAGCAAAGGCCAGGCGAGCGATGGTAGAAGCTGTCGATCAGAGATATCTATTCTATTCATCATATATTTAGTATTTCAACATGGGCCAAACAGAACTCTTGCTATCGATTTGTTTATGCCCTTAAAGTTTGCAGTATTTCAGTTCTTTTTCCATGTTTGGCCAGCCAAGCCCAAATGCACAAGTCAGGGTTTACTGTAACAGCTGACAGAGCAGACAGCAGCCATACATCTAAAGTGGTACACAATAGGAAATCAATCTGATATAGAGTAAACACATAACTTGTGTCAGTATAGGAAAGAATAGACTGGATGTTTGTGAATGTGTACATATATCTGTGTTTACACAGGTTCAATAAGCACTCAGAGGAACTATTAGTGGTAGATTTCGTGTGTTTAGATAATGTTTAATGTGTCAAGCGAGCATATAATATAATTTCAGATATGTGTATATAATTTAGGTACCATGAAAGGTGTTTTATGTAAAATATGTAAATATTATAATACTGAGTTGAAAGGTTCTGTGTATTATCTGTGTGCTTTCATTCCTTTTAAGGCCAAGCTCATTGCATTTTCCCTTTTCAGTCGCTCACAACAAAATGACACAGTGGAGAAAAGAAAAAAAAAAACGTTCTTCTCCTGGAGGCATCTGCAATTATAATCAAAGACGACCGTGGTGTGAACATATCGTGTCCTTGTGCATGCGTGTTTGCCTTCAAATTCAAACAAGACAATCAGTGCACAAAACAGCTTGATTTTCTGGGTGACGGACAGATGCATTTAAGATCAAAAGCCTTAACCTTTTTTAACACGGCAGCTTGTTTTCCTCCAGATACTCATGTCAGATAGTCATATCACACCTTTACTCAGTGCCAGATGCTGTTCGCTATTTTTGCCTGAACATATTACGATGATACGCAGTTGTTTCAGTGTCTTCTTCTGAGTTTAACACGATCATTACCGTGTCTCACTCCAAGGCGATATATTCATGGTGTCAGGGTCAAAAGTCGTGCTATTTGTATTCTGTAGATATGATTTCTAACTGTGTTGTTAATTGTCTGTTTCTCTACATGTATTTCTAGCCTAGTTTAATGTTACTGAATCAAGGTGCTTCCAAAGCACCACCAACTTAATCTGGGGATTTACATGCGTTGAGCCGTCAGAAAAAGCAGACAAAGACAAATCCTATGAAATATTGAATTCAGTATATCTAGTTTTTATGTTGAATCTATGTATCCTTTTGAGAAAACTGCACTACAGTGCATCTGCTTATTCATGTTCAGAATGCGCCTTTTATTTAATGTAGATCCAGAGAAAAAAGGCAACACAAAACAAAGCGACATTTAGATATTTTAATGATGTGTTTTACATTTAAAAGTGTATATAGTTGTTGGTGGTTTGAGTTTAGTGATTCCAACTGGGACTAGATGCACGATTCCTGACAGGAGCACGAGAAAGTAATGATATCTTCTTCCACAGTGTGTTGTTTATGTCTCCAAGGGGCTAATTACAATAGTGGAAGTGTGAGGCTGTCAATTGAAGCCACAATCTTACTCAAGTCTTGACTTGTCTCAAAAGGAAAGAGTCCATACTCAAATATTGTATATCAAGGGTCTAATATATCATAGCAGTTTTCATTTGCTTTAAGTATTGAATATACTTATCAAAACTGTCAACTTTTCCTCCGGATATTCTTGTATTTTATCACATCAAAGCAGATTTATTCTGAACCTTTATTCTATAAACATCAGCACTGAATGATACATTTTTCTCAGCAGCCAAAGAAGATAATGAAGTCCTTATGTTGATTTGAATATACACAGACAGGTAAATATCAATGTGTGAACACATTTAGCATTCTGTGATAACCAGCACAAGACCAGATGCTGTCAGAGTAGATGAGCAGTGTATCATAATCTTGTTCCATCTGGCATATGGTGGATCCAATCTCCAAAAATGTTTCACTTGAGGGATGTGTTCTCTAAGGGCTTGGCATATCCCCCGCTGTCAACATTTGAGCTATTGCGCTGACTGACTCCAAACATTCCATTTTAGCTGGATGTCTCGAAATGTCACCCCTGACATCTGTACAAAGAAAGCCATCTCCACCAATCAGGTGGCTCAGGTTGAAGAGATAAATGGCATTCGTTTGGAGAGAAAGTGCAATCTAATATCTACAGCATCCGTAAGTTGCACAGCCCTGATAGCCTCGCACGTAGCTCTATTGCCTCTGCCCCTTTGGGAAAGCAGACCATTTTTCTTTTTGGCCACGCAGTAAGAGCCGAGCAGGAGCCAGCAGAGGCCAGATTGGCAATATTTATCTTGGTCTGAAGAGGGACCGAACACAAACATTCAGGGTAATTTTAACCTCTGGAAAGACTGCTAGGGAGGGGCGCGTGGATTGTATCAATATCAAAGTGAAATAAGGCATTTCATTACCATTCGCCTGGGCTAGCTTTTCCAAGTGGACACTGCAATAAAAAAGAACATCAGTAGGGATGATGAGATGAGGAAAAGGAAATTGTAATGTGGTGATTTACTTGTAATGCATTAGTTGAGCTAGGTTACATTTTAGTAAACTGTGTGTGGCTACAATGGATCACAGGCTGTTTCAGCAGATTCATGCCTCTTTTTGCCACTGTGAGCAAAACACAATATACACATATACTGAATTGGACGGTATAGCTGTTGGAACAAACGCCTGTTGGGAAATGTTTTGTTTACCAGTCCCACCAGACTGCCAATCAATAAAAAACTCAGAGCCTATTAACCTCCCTGAACTATTTAACACCAGCTGGCCCCTATTACTGCGACCAGTCAATGATGTTTGTCACTTTAATGCGATTACCATTTTCTATTAAGCTGATCAGAGATCTCTACCTGTGACTCCAGTCTCCAGGGGTCAGTGGTGGGCCGCTACATTGCACTTAACCAACCTTTTGAAAGGCTTATCCCCCACTGCTTATACAGGGTCAATGTCTAATTTAACAGTAATTGTCTCTAAAACCAACACATTTTGCTTCCATTATTGGCTTCGTTGTTGCACAGTTTTTTTCCTCCTCTAGTTTCTCAATCCTATTGTTTTTGTCATATCAGTAATATTTTTTGATCCATATAGAGACCCCCTGAAAGCTAGAGTTTAGAACAAACACTAGTTTGTTGTAGTTCATTTATTTTTTTGCTTCTTGAGGGCAGCAGGACAAGCTAAAAATATTGACATAGTATCACCTTGTAAAGTTGATATGGCTGTTAGCAAGCAATTACACATCAAGCAGACACAAATCAACATTTGGAGTTGTGTTTCTGACCACCCGAGAAATGTAAGTCAAATATTAAATCTCCCTTAGCCCTGTTTTGTCTACACCAGCTCCCGGGAAAGATATCTGTCTAAGTGCTTCAAAATGCTCACTAGATAGTTGCTGACTTTGTTTGCTGTTTGGAGCTGGCATGTACAGTAGAGTAGATCCAAAATATTCTAAAGTGTCCGTAGAGTTTGGTGATAATCCTCTGTGAGCGACGCCTTTCACATTACACACTCATTTGATTCATTGTTAATATAAGAATATTGATTAGTGCAGCTTTAAATATTAATACAACTCTTAATCCTTTAATGAGACTGGATGTGAAGCCGGACCACCACACCCTGGCTTTGCACTGAAATGTCACACTGTAGGGCTGTTAAAGCGCTCCCTTATCTAGGAGATGAGTGGTTGCTCAGAATAGCTCGGAGTCCTGAATGACTCGGGTGAAATCAGTGAAGGCAGAGACGGCAGTTTATACCTTCAGGGATTACAGCAGGCCTACCACTGTACATTGAAAACATGATGTTCTTCTGGGACTTTACACATCCAAGAAAAGCTACACACACACAGCACCAGTGGGGTAATGATTGTGTTCCACAATTTTGTATTACACATTTAAAGGGGAACAACAGACATTTTTAAAACATTGATATTATTCTGGAGGCTATATAACATGATGGAAAAAATACAACTTGCTCATGTACGCGAATATTGCGACGACGCATTGGGAAACCACAAGCGATTTTTAACGCAAATTTGCTTTAACGCTACTAATTTCTTTTACGCATTAAAGCAATCGATCTTTCGGAGGTTGTAGCGGGCTCATAAGCTAGAGTGAAGATACTGGTATCATATGACACTAGAAAACCTAAGGAATCCATTGGTACCAACCATGTCATACTAGCTTGTCAAGAAGGAGGCTAAATAATGCTCCAAACCTATTTCCTATCTTTTTACGCTAAATGCAATACCTTTCTGGACAAGATTTGTCATTCTTTTGTGTTGTTAATTGATTTCCAAAGATAAATATATTCATACATTTGCATGAAGCAAAGCATATTTGTCCACTCCCATGTTGATAAGAATATTAAATACTTGACAAATCTCTGTTTAAGGTACATTTTGAACAGATAAAAATGTGCAATTAATCCCGATTAACTACGGTCAATCATGCGATTAATCACGATTAAATATTTTAATTAATTGACAGCCCTAATATCGATGTTTTAAAAAAACGGTTGCCCTTTAAGAAGCCTGTAGTCTGACCTGTTTTCATTCTATGATATATTTGTCTTTGTAGGGACGGCGTTGTTGTGCTTCACACTTAACTGTAATTTACCGGTGTGATTGAGTGTGAACACAAAGGTATCGATGACTTCCTTAGCTTGATCAGCCAGCTGAAGAGGTGGGTGAGTTCAGACGCCACCTCTGCTATTCTCCTGTAGACAGGAGACAGAAGGTCAATGGATTGAGTTGAGATGAAGCAGACAATTCAATTGGCTGGCAAGTCAACCAAAGAAGCTGATCCTCTTTTCCTCGGTGTTATAATCATAGTTCGGTTTGAGCCTATGGGGAATTAGGAAAAAAAAAAGAAGCCGTAAGATATAAATTATATTGAGAAGTGAGGAATGGGGGGGTGTAGAGGTTTGGATTGCAGGGAGATGAAAAGAGAGATATCAATTGATACCCTCTGTAGTGTGCATCTTGCTTGTGGCACTGCTGGCACCATGAAATGCTCCCTTTGTGGATTCGTGATGAGGTGTTAAATATAGGAGAGATACTGTCAGAAAGCAATGATTTATACATGGACCGTGATTCAATGGAAGCAGTTATATGCACTAATTGCAAGTAATTGCCACTTCTGTGGGGCTTGAACCATTCAAAGGTTGACATGTGTTGAAGTAGTATTTGACATTTCAAGTAGCTTTAAATACGAATGATGTAATTAACAGATATAAGTCCCTTTTTAATTTTGCTGCATGCATTTGAGACAATTACAGTTTATTAAGAACATATTTTTTCAAAACATATTTTTCTAGTTAGACCAGTATGATTTCTCGTATCTTTCAGCTCCTCCGCTTTCAATCTGGCAGTGCACCATTTGAGCTATCCACTTTTTCTTGTTACCACATTATAGATAATGCTAATTTTCTTTTCACCTCCAGCCGTTGGAACCAAAACACTATTAAATACTTTCTCCCTTCCATTCTTTTCTCCCTGCTCAGTTGAGCCCATGGGCCAAGATGTACGCTTGTCACATTACTCCGAAAAACACATTAATATTCTGCCCACAAAGTGTTCTTTGTACTGTATGCTAATGAAAATGTACTACACTCCCTCTACGTAGTCTGTTTTTACCGGGCAAAGACGGGCAACAGTTACTTGGAATGAAATGCCTCTTGTAGTCTATATTCTAGGTGTTTCGGTACAAGAACAGACCTGAATGTCAACTGCATATCTAATACAAGAATGACACAGGAGAACAAATGTTCTTATGAATGAGATGTTCTTCGGGGGAAAAGGCTGTAGGGCAGAGGCCAGTGAGTGCTCATGTCTGGAAATATCTCAAAAACCCTATTGTTTGATGGATCAGATGCACCGCCACCTTTTTTGAGACAAAGCATACGCTCCTTTTGTTTGTGATTTCCATCATTGATTGTGCTCTTATCAGTCATGAGCCTTGCCAGCGTGAGTTGAAGAAGACGTAATTTCTCCGCACCATACATGAGTCCATGTATTAGAGGAGAAGACGCATGACATGGCTGTTCAAAGCAGTGTTATGAGTGTGTAATGATCTGTGTTCGTTGGGGAGACGGAGGGGAAATGAGAAAAAATAATTTGACAGGGGCCCATTGTTGCAGTCCTTCACTCATTCTAATTGGCTGTGTGTTTTTGTGTCTGTAATGGTTTGAAATGAGTTTTCTCCTGAGAGTTTGGAATGTATTGCCTATTTCAATCCTGTCAAAGGAAGACAAACTAAAGTAATTTTTTGGCAAAAAGGATGTAAGGGGGAAAAAAAATTATGTGATGTCATCACAAGATGAGCATTTTAAACACTTTCAGCTTCAAAATGGACCAAAGAAAAGAAAGTAGTTTACTTTATTGCTCAACATTAAAAACTTTTACATAAGATCAAATATATATATATATATATATATATATAGTTACATTTTCACCCCTTATCTTTCATAGCTTTACGGTTTGTGTTTAGCACCATTTTACACCTAATGTCGACTTTACACTATACGATTTTAGCCATGATTATTCACTTGCCGACAGTTAGCAAGACGCGATCGCAGAGATGCGCTGATGTGTCGCAAACCCCCGAGAGATATCTAGCAGCTGGGCCTGTCTGAGTCCAAATCCTGTAGTCCCAAAATTGTTTTGACCAGCTATGACAGCAGTGACGACCTAAAGCCAATGAGAGCGCAAGGTACAGGGCGAGAGAAATATCAGGAGGAGTCATAATTATTCATTAACTTCCAACTCAGACTGCAGAACAGACAATGTTGATGCTTGCCGCGTCTCCCCAACCATTCTCTCATCAATATTATTCTTTTTCAACCTTGTTTTTTCACTGCAAATCGGTGAACAAACAACTGGGATAGCTACCTTCCTGTATCACTTCTTGTGTGTGTTTTGACGTAGTTTGGAGACCAGACAAACTTGTCGGGGATTCCTCCTATAGTGAAATGTTTAATAATGTGAGACCCCCTGTTGCCGATCGTGTAATGTGCAAACCACAACAACTTCAAGATACCCAATTATTAGACAGTCAGTTGTGTAATGTGTTCAGTACAGCAATCTGATGACTTTGGAAGTTGTATAGTGTGTAAGAGTTACTCTCCACCATCCTGGAAATAGCAAGGAAGTGCTAAAGCAATTTACAGGTAGAGACAAAACTTTGGACAGAGAAAGGCAAGTCTTTCTAATTTTCAATTACCACTTTTTTTGCTGATGTTTCTTATCACAGTGGCTGACATTATGCCTTCAGTGTCTTTGGGATTGATTTTTTTAGAGAGTATGTCGGCCCCGTAGGATTGGATGATCCCACACTTAGGGAAGCAGGATGCAAGTAGCTCTATAGAGAAGCAATTAATGAGATTTTGCTCCAGAATTGATTTGTACGCTGGAAAAAGAAAAAAAGGAGTTAAGCATCAAGTCCTTAGACATCAAAAACAAAACTCTATGTTCTGATACTGAATTTTAGATTAGCTTTGTGAACCCCTGACATCTTTGTTCTGTTTGTATGCCCGCATACTGTCTTTGACAAGTACTTCACAAACTAAGACAACCTGAGTTCCTTAAAAGAGTCCATGTCCTTTTAGTTTGAGGCTGCTCCTCTTCACAACATTGAACTCTGTAAAATTAGAGAACTGTCATACAGTATGTCACTTTTTAAGTACATACTTTCTCCTCAATTTGCTCTGGGATGTACTGTAGTTCAGCACTTTATAGCCCTGTTTCTCTTTAGCCTACAAGCTGCTCTGCTGTCAGCAAGGTGCTATGCTGACAATAAGCCGTGCCACTGGTGAGAATGCTGAGCAGACAGAGGAGCATAGGTGATGCATTTTTGATGCCCACAATGGCTACCATTTCCTTGCTCAGGGAGTAGTGTGACTGCGCTAGGAGGAACCCTGCGATTCTCCAGGTCTAGCTTCTGAATAAGTGTTAAGTGTCCCATTAAAATGGATGTCCAAATCAGTAGGGAGAAGCAGATTCTCCTCCAAGCTCCTAATCTCCCCTTTCAGCCCCGCTTATCTGCACTATCTCAGAGGGAAGTTCTCCAAAGGTGGCACAGTTTGAAATCCTCGTGCCCTGCCCTTGAAGGCTCACATCTTTTCCCGCAGACGTGTAATCATAAAGTTCGCTCCCATCACTTGTGTGCATGTCATATCTCTTCTTTTTTTATACATGGTGGGTTGTGTGCTATTTCCACAACGTACGGCATTTGTATGATGATTCACTGGAGCCTATTTTTGTTAGGGTAGAGTATGATAAATAGGCTATAAATATAGACACACCAACTCATTATCACTTGTTCATTGCCTTCTCATAGTATACAAAAAAGGAATTATATTAATGACTAATGCATAATCATGTAAACATATTGTATTTTCTATACATTTAAATTTAATTTATGATTTTTTTTTCAAGCCTTTTCTTCCAGGGTTTAGATCACTGAGCAGTGCCTTCTTCACACTCAGCCATGAAGCAAAAGCATTTGCAATAGTAATACAGTTTTATTTTTCCCCCACCTACAGATGTTTCCATATGCAGCCACACCACTCATGAAGCCTTCGGCTTTAATAGCAGCCCACTCAGATCCTCGGGGGCGGGTACCTGTCATTCAGGCATTGAGCGACCATTATTGAGGAAGGTAATTGGCAGGGAGCCTCATCTCTGGAGGTTTCCCTGGGCTTCAGCGATCTTTCACGGGACTGTAGGACTCTGCCATTAATCAGTGTAGGGATAAGAGAAAGGAGGGATGTGCCAGCGTCGGCACAGACCCTTACCTTTCCTTCCCCTGACAGAAAAATCCTTACCTAATCAAACTGCCCACTCTAATCTACACTTAGCATCTTTGAGGATGTGGCAGCACACAAAAGGAGGATAACGCTCTGCTTAAATGGTCTTGCCTTTTTTAGTGGATTTGAGGATGCAAGTTTTAGTGTCAGATTTTTATATTGTCATTTAGTGATAGGGCTAGGCTTATCCACAGCTGTGGAGGGTTTTAAAGGTCAAAACAAGATATATAACTAATTATATAATTAAATGTTTAAATAAATGAATTAATAAATAGTCATTTAATTTAATGCTTAATTGTCACTACAAATAAATTAATCACAAATTAAATGTGATATTAAATATATAGCTGTTAAATGTATGTGTGTATTTATTTATTCATTCGTAGTATTTATTTATACTTTCATTTATCTAAAATAAATAAATCTTTCATCCATCAAAAGTCAGGGGGCGGTTTAAAGCTAGGGATGGGTGAATGAATCCTTAAGAAGCTTTGGGGCTTTGTTTCTGTGCCGAAAAAGATTCGAAGCTTTGGGGCTTCAAACGCAGCAAACACAGTGACATCTGGTGGTTTGCAAAAGGTATAGCAGCCCTTCAAGACGGACTCCTCTCTGATTTTAATAACTTAATTATTTTAGTCTAATGTGTCTTAGCGTCATGTGTGTAAAAGAAAAGTTCAACAAGCCTGCGTGTTATTAAATCTGTAATCCTTTTGATCAGAAGTGCTGCATTAAATGTAGATGGTATTGAGCAATATATAATACAATATACCTTACTGGTGTAGTTTAAGCCCATTGTCACCCTTGGCTAACACCCAGTGGGACGTGATTGGAGAATGATATTCATTAAATTAGCTTATTAATTTTATTACTTGGCAGGGTTTGACATTAACCATGACCCGTGGCCACAAAAAGTTACTCTGTGGCCACCAAAGTATCCCTTGCTCTCAAGAGTCGGGTCTCGTAGACGAGCATGCGGGGGTCGCTAGCTAGTCCCCCTCACAGACCCCGCTGGCTGGATCACAGCTGTCGCGCCAGCTTGTGGAGCTTCCCAACCCAGAAAACGTTGATGCAAACTTTCGATTTGCCATCAATTAGCGTAAAACTTACTTACTTGAACTTAAAGGTCAGCCCGCTTTAAGCGAGCCTGAGCCGCAGTTTTTGCTAACTTCAGAGGCTAACCCCCTTCACTTTAATCAGCAGGTAGGCCCGGCAGGGAACTAATTTAGAGCCGTCGGGCTTGCAATGCACTGGCGGAAACCCTGTGTTTGAAAATTAAAACCTGGAAAACTGCATTACGCAAACCTAGACATCACTTGGGGTAACTTTTTTGCTGGTACATCAAGCTGAATGTTCCCACAGCGCATAAACACAACACAAAACAGTAACAATGTTTGGGTATGCACACTAGCAGTGTGTGGAAGCCCGTTCTTTCAACTAAATAGGATAAAGCATGCAAAAACATCAGTATGGTGCCCGAACATCATTATAAAAGATGTAAGAGTGAAGAAAACAGAAGCTGAGCAGCACTGTAAGGAGGGAGTTTACACACCAAGCAGGGCAGGCTATGCGCCATACTTATTATGTTGTTCATATTGTACTGAAAAATGGTCCATTATATCTGTACAGATGTTGTATTTGGAAAAAACCCACACAATATTTCCACCCGATGGCTGACCCCTGGTTGTTGTAACACAATTGCCATTAAAATAAATATTGCAACTATTTTGCGGGAATGTTTCTCTTTTTCTTATTCAAGAGGATTATGCAATGGCAGTTGCGTTTTTTTATCTGATATCCTAGCCAAAGTTGCAGTATATTATCAAGTGCCTTATTTTACCTGCAAAGTTGAAAAACCACTGAGAACAGCAACAAAAGAACAAACCGGTGCCCTCTACACCAAATCCCATATGTCACACTGATTCTCACTTGCTCAACTCTGGATAGGTGCTGCATGAACATTGTTTTGCAAGTCAATAAGGTAGTAATTGCGTGCGGTAAGTAGGTATCATCTTAGTAGAGGTCAGGGTAGGGAAATCATTCTGTGGCTATTTGACTTTATGTTTTGCTCAGGGGAGACGTACGCCACAGAATGCCAAGTGGCCTCTTTTCACAAACTGATGAGAGGAAGATTGTAGCAGATGCCTGACCCGTCCCAGTGAGGTTACTTCTAATTTGTTTGTCCCCTTTTCTCCCACTGGGCACTTTGAGAGCAAAGGAAAGGATTCAAGAAAAATCTTACCCAACATTTCTTCATCCTATATCTTTTTTTTTTCCAGAAGCAAATCACTGATTTGTTTCTGAAATAGCTGAGTAGTTGTTCACTCAAACCTTAATCAGACTAGTAATCTCATCTGTGTTGCGCTTTTGGACACAAATGGCGGTGAAGTACAAAGATAACCCTCTAGGCTTTGAGATGATCTTCTAAAATGACCCACGAGATCAAAAAGAAGGGAAGACATTTGTAATAAACAAAGTTCAGTTGTATGAACTTCAAAATGCCTGACCTTGATCAAAAGGCTGGAGCTGATTGGATAAGTTTGATCTTTAATAAACTCAATTTCCAGTGGCTTTAGACAGAGATTGTTGGAACAGATTACCAACAGCAGGGTTTCCGCCAGAAAAGTTGTTAGGCACATTGGCAAGTATCTTTATCTGTGGGCAGGACCTAGCAGAGGCCAGTGGCCAAGTGTCTTCTTTAATGGAGGCCCAGTGCGGGCCAGTGACGGCAGCATTAAGGTAGAGCCCTATAGCTTCTGTGATAACAGCATCACTGACGGATACGCAGAATTGAGAATTTAAAAAAGATTTAACACAGGTTCCATAGGGTGTATCATTTCATGACAGTTAGGCTAGCTAGCTAAGGTTGCTAGGTAACTAGGTAGCTTGTGATGCAGTTGGAAGCGTGAGGGTAAAAAAACACTGATCTAAGACGTGTTGTTTTCCTATAATGCGTTAAAATTTTAACCAACAGATGTTGCTGGTGAGCTTTCTAACCATTATATATATGTTTCCAATAACGGATAATATAGACGGATGATTATTATAACCATATTTTTTTTCTTTTTCTGTATTTCTCATGCAGATTATCATCTAATTGACATTCGTATATTTTTTACATGAATATAAAGTAATGAAATGGACGGCTTTGCTGAATTTTATTGACCGTTTCAAAATAGAGTCCAGCTGTTTCAAACGCTTTTCAAATTACTGTACTGTTACTCAACAAGGGCCCGCTCAATGGGGCATAATGTGACCGGGCATTATCAATCCACTTGACGAGGGCAGGTTCAACCACAGGTGCTCTCCCCGTGCACATACGTTTTCTGTCTCCATCACTAGTAGCCATGACAAGGTAGCCTGAGGAACACCAAGTTTCACTGCTACATCTCGTTGGCTCGTTTTGTCATATTTTGTAGTTTAAATTTTTTCCCCCATATGTTGTCATGTATGAAAAGACCCAACATAAACACTGTAAGAGGACGTCTTGGTTACTATAAGCAAATTATTTAAACAGCAGTTGTATAGGAATGATTCTCTCCCAAGCTTTTGATTCATATAAGCGGTTTCCACTGTACATATATACCAGTAAATTTAGCACAATAGAGCTTCTATCTCAGCATTCAGAATCTGTCTTTGACTTTTCAAGAGTGACCCTTAAAGGCGACCCATGAGGGATGATAAGCAGGTTCACATTTTGCCCCGTGTCTATTGATGAATACAGATGTGATTTTTCTGACAACGATGATGGATATTCTGACAGATCCCATTTCTGCTCCCTTTGCTGATGAATTTTCAAGTTGGAGGGGGGAGAGAATCAGGAGGCTGGGTATGATTATTATATTTTGATTTTGGATGAAGTGGCCTTTGTCTATTCATTATTATCCATGTGAATTACTGTGAGATTTGGTCCAAGGTGACATGGTTTGGGATAAAGAGTGAACAAAAGCGGTGAAAAACAATACGCCCGGTCATAGTGAATCATCTAAATAGAAGCTGCAATGCTCTTTGCCTTTTAATAATAGATCAAGCTGTCATTAGTGGCATATTCCAATGAAAACAAGTCTAAAATATGATGCTGCATCATTATTTACTTTATGGACTATGAGTCAGAAGTAGAGAGCTGAACTGAGCACAGCATGCAGTATTAAAAATGTCTGCTTTTAGTATTCAACTCAGTGCCATCAAATCCCCGCTACAGTAAGCCAAAGTCTTATCAGTCTTATGCCTTTGCTTTTGTTACTATAAAAAACATTGTATACCAGAGCACAGCCTGTTGATGTCTTGTTTATAAAGGAGGCCATTACATTTGACCTTGAGACTTGTGTATGTCTAATTGCTGTTCCTGAATAACAATTTGAAAAGCACTAACAGCACTGAGAAAACAGCATCCATCAGAAGCAGGACTGGCAACTGGCTAACAGCTTTGTATCTACGGCGGATAAAGAAAATGTCATGCACATATTAGAGGAGTGGAAATTTCTCGATTTCTAGGATGCATCGTGATGTGGACGATTCTGCATCGATGCAATGACGGAACATAATCGGGTGTTTGGTTTCCGTCGAGCTCAGTGTGAGTCGTGCGGTAATTTACCGTCACACTAGTTTCTCTCTTGACCTCTATGTATATCTATGTTTCACCGAGGGGAAACTTTGCACACACTTGGGTTGAGTGATATTGAAATTCCTCTACTGACGATATTGCTTTAAAAAAAACAACAATATACAAAATTATCGTCCAAAAAAAAGCTGAAGAGAGACAGCAATAGATATAAATATCTATGGACGGGAGATGCATATATTTCAATACCCATAAGTGGCCCCAATGTATTGGCACTAAGTGCTATTTTACACAAGGGCATTCTGAGATCAATAAATCAGATCAATCAACTGGTAATAACTTGTCCCTCGTACAGTCTTGCCACCGTTGACTGTCATGTTTTATATTTTGTTGCCTTTGTAAAAGCCCCAATGATTGAGGGCTGATTGCTCACCGTGGTAGGAGTTTTAGTCTGGCCGCTCTTCGTGGATGAAGTTGGTGGCAGACTTGGATATTCTATTGGATGTAGGGCTGCACAATTAATCAAAATTTTATTGAAATCGCAATATGGCCTACTGCAATTTTCAAATCGCAGGATGAGGAGGAAATCTCAATATTTGTTTAAGGTGAAATGTGTGTCAAAATACCATAAAAATTATCATAATTATCTAATATTACAAATCATATCGCAATTGCAATACCATTCCAAAATAATCGCATTTAGATTTTTTTTCAAAATCGTGCAGCTCTAATTAGATGGTGAGTTTTGAGATGGGAGCGTAGATTTGTGGTGTTTCCATCTTTAGCTCAAAGCACTGCTGTACTTAATTACAACCTCTCACAATCTCTAGCGTGGCTGTAGACTCTTAGCGTTATTTTACATACAATAAAAAATTTGAAAATCAACTGCCTGATTCCAACATCATATCGTTTTCGTAAATAATGACAATTTCGATTTTTTACATATTTCCTTAAGGTTTGTTCATGATTGGCTGGGGACGTAAAAGGCTAAATAATGTCCTAAAACAGCTGATCGGGCTTCGCGGGTAGTGCAACAAACGCGTGTACAACTAGTAACGTATTGAAGTAGATTTACCAGCGGAAACATTGGTGTTAGTAGGATCAATTCATTGTTGGTCTTTTAATTGGATTTGTTAACCATATGGTAAATATAGAATATCTATATATAACACATACAAACCATCAAGATTAGAATATTTTCACATGGCCAGTGCTGGTACTCGGCTCAGAAAGTACAGCATAGTAATTTGAGTTTAGGTCGATTAAGGGTGGCCTTTTAATCAGATATCAACAAATCATGTGGTCCACTGAGAGTATGATTGAAATTCATCTTGATCTGAAGCAGTCATGCTTAATTTCTCATGATTTAATCGTCACGTCAGAGTCCTTTTCATCCCTGAAAAGATTGTTTTTTGACATTAAAATTCAAAGCAACAGAAAATAAATATATATTAAATATCTTTCTTTTCAATCCAGCACTATCTCTGTCGGTATCGGTTTACGGAAATTGGTTGAACCACGGTGAGAACAGTCAATTAAAAAAGTCACTTCCCCATTATACTTTGATGTTCTTCACTTAGGACTGAAAACAAACCTTAATCAGTCCGCACAGAACATCGATAGCTAGAATGCATCAAGGGCTCAACACTGGTACACACTCCGAGTGTGGAATTTGGACCTGCTAAATGTATTCATATGAAGGTGAGTTTTTCTTTACCTTGACTTGACTGGCAGACTTGTTGAGTGATTGCTCTAATGCTCAACTCCAAAGGGAATTTCTCAGCACCTGAGTGCTGACAAGATGTGCTAATTAAGTGGGGTAACAGGTGAATCCCCAGAAACATCTCTCCTCTAAGATTTTCACATCATATGGAAAAGCTGTATTGTAAAAATAGAAACTTTCAACAAAGTGAAGAGAAAATAGAAATTATAACAAATGGAGGCAGCTAAAATACTCAATCATATTTTCTTGTGGGGATGATGGGTGTGACAGATTGGATTAGAGAATCAGTAATTATAATGGCCATTGGGCAAATACCCCAGGTTTATCATCATTCTGTGAGGCTCAGCACCTGTGCCACATATACTGTCAGATTAATCATACCCGTCTGCATGAGCACAATCACTTTCTCCTTCTTTCTTTGTCTTTTTGCCTCGTGTCTCTTTTCAGACATTCATTACACGTACAAAAAATACAGACTTACAAAGTTGTGCATCTTATGGAACGTTGCACACCCGAGTATTTGTAGAGAGATATGTGTGTGGAGAGATGATGGCATTTGTAAAAAAAAAAATGTTGATGGTGTTATAATGTACCGCAACGCCGAGGAAAACCTGTTTGAATGCAGAAAGGGATTTTAACTGTGACTGGCAGCGAATATGTAATCATTGCTTTTTCCTTTTCACGGACTGCGTGATCCACGGTTGGCAATAATCCATATTCTATGCTGCACATAATTAGCCATCATAACCAACGACCCTTGGTCTGTTACGCTGTGTGTTTAACATGCATCACAGAGGTAGAGCAGCTGACAAGGATTTTAGTGAGTTGCATCACTGCAGTTAAAAGTAAATATGTGGATCGCTCCTTGAAGGGATTTCTTAGACTACTAGCGACTTTCTACTTCAGAGGTGTTTGAAAAGGGAAGAGCAAACGGTCTTGTTATAATGACACAGTTTGTGGGAGAGATCAGGCTGTGGAGAGGAAAAAAATGAAGCAGAGCCTTATGACAAAATTTCATGTCTTTTTGCGTTTCAGATGGTGTCAGTTTTGTCAGTGAATTGTTCTGATATAGTACACCATTCCCAAGAAAATTGTTTCACATGATTTAGTGCTGTGGGTCTTAGTCCTCTTGGTACTCCAGAGAAAACAACAGTATTATACACTCTTTTCTATTAGTTCCTCCAGTCCCACTTCTCCTGTTTGGGAGGCATCGTAAAGTATACTGTAAATGCTCCTTTTTTAACGAGACCAAAAGACAAAAGCAACATAAGGCTCCTATCTGTTGTTCACACCTACTGTGGGACTCAGTTCTGCAGTAAATACAACAATAAAGGCTCTGGAAATTTGTGAAAGAAAGACAGATCTAATCAGTTTGAAGTGTGGACATCCAATAGGAGTGGTGAGAATTAATTGAGGATTGAGAGGGAAGCACTACATTTAGCTATATTATGGAGAAAATGTGACTATTTGGAACATAATGGGCATTTAGATGGACAGCAGAGGAGGGTATTATGCTGCAGGAATGGTTTGAGAAGTTTTTTCTGACATTTGATACGTTTTCTGCCATGCAGACTTGTCAGTCAATGCTTACCGCAGTCTTCCACGAAACAACAGGCTACAAACTTTTCACATTCCATTTTCAAATTCAATTTATCACATGTGCATGTCTGTTTTCTCTGTTTTGGATATGACAGTATTGCATTTAGGGGTGTCACGATTCTCCAAATCCATGATTCGGTTTGGCTTTCGATTTTAAGGTCATGATTCGATTCGATTTCCAAAATACAAAAGTGTTACTTTTGTTAGTGTTTGTAATGTCATGTGTCTGTTCAGAACGTGGTGGCTTAAGCTGGTAATTGTGGTTTTTGTGCTTGTTTATAGTTTTAACCATGAGTGAGGTGGCTGTTGCATCAGATGCATGCAAATAGTTGGGGAGAAAAAACATAATTGCCGCATCTGCTTTTGATTTCCATGGTCGTAATCGGAAGCTAATTTCGATCGATTTCTGATTTAGACTCAAAATCGTGACCCTTCTAATGGTATTGCAGCCTCTGTATGGCCTTGAGATAGTCAGATAGTGGCAGACTCTTTTGTGTATTGTTGTTGTTGTTGGTGGCGTTCTCCTGGCACTGCAAAGCCTTAGATGTAAATATCTCTTGTTAGGTTTCTCCAGCACTGATGTTGATCATTTGTGTTTTTAATAATAAACATAATAAAACCTTGGCATTGCAGTCGCTACAACCTAAAATAAACAGTGGCATTATCACGTCTCTCCCTTTCAGATCACACCACCTCATGTCATTCGCAGCGTGCAGAGTTAGCAATGGAATCATATCAGCTCAATATGAATACAGTAAGACACTGAATGTGTGCGGCTCATTTCTTCTTTCATTATTAAAGATGCTGTGTGATACAGTGTAAATATGAGTTTTAACCAAGATGCAAGAAGTATCTGATTGAGTGATAAGATCCTTGAATTGCTCGTCCTTTAGCATTTGCTTTCAAAGTAAAACTGATTCAGAGGAATTCATAATAACACTGAGAAAAATACTTCTGTTACAGTTGCTTTGCATTGAAAAATGGAAGAAATCAAACAAACAGAAAAAGCTACCGATGATTCATGCCTTTTTTTCCATTCTGTGTCTGTGACATCAATATATTACTAATTTTCTCAAAACATGACATATTTGTTGTGTCCAAAATTCCTATCCCTAGTGAATAATAATTCAGTCTCCTTGCTTTTGAAATGTAAAAAAAAAACATAGTGGATTTATTCGTTCGCATAATTACCTGGAAAAAGGAGAAACTTTTTATAAAGGGATATCAGATTTTCAGAAATAGCTGTCAAGTCATTTATGCATTTGAACAACTGATATCATTCCTCTTTAGAACTGCATTCACATCCACATCTAGCAGTCAGTATTCAGATCAAAGAGAAATGATACACAGATAATACATTGGCACTAATATAACAATACAATTTTTCTATTAACATTTAGTTTAGTTTATTGTACCGTAGACATCTACCCTATTGGGCTGTAGTCCACATGTGAGTCACAATGATCAGAGAGCAAAAACCCAAACCATTCCCCTATTAGTTAGAATGACAGAAATTACAGCTTTTCATTATTAATTCATTTTCATGAGCTGAGCAAAAATAGTATTTTACCAATCATGCAGCATGTCAGTGTTTGTCCCAACAGATCGGTCAGCATTAAGAGTGATGCAAAATCAAGGCAACTAAATGTGTATGTATGTAATACAGATGTACTGTATGTGTATATATGTGCATTACACATGTGTATTATATGTGTGTGTATGTATATATGTGTATATTTGTATATATACAGTACATATATATGTACTGTATGTATACATATTTAAATACATATACATGTAAATATATATACAGTATATGTATATGTATGTACATACAGTATGTGTATATACACATATTTTGGCTACTATATGTTTACTACTATACTATATGTGGTCACAGAGATAGAGATGCAGAAAACCAGATGCATTATGGATAATTACAGGCAACGTTCCTTCTTGCTCCTCATTTGAGATTTCAAAGCTGCTGCGATGCTCCAGGAGCAGCAGCTGGATCCTAGGCGCTAATCTTGGCACACCAAAGTCAAAGAGAAGGCTTTCAAAGCCTTGCTACATGTAGGTCTCTCTGCCATCATCATTACTGAAGCTACAGATGGTCCCAGTTTTGCATGGCCACTGCAAGGCAGGGGGGCATCGAGTGAGGCTGCCGCTGAAAGGGAATAGATGGTTTTGGTGCGAGTGGTTTGATGTGAAGGCGAGACAAAATGTTGGAAATGAAATGTTCCATACCCTAATAGCCTTCTGACCATCTTGCACGTTTCCCTCAGCTTGCATCAAGGTTCCATTCTGCATTGGTCGTGACTGCAACCCTCTGCTCTCTCTCTCTCTCCCCAATGTTCATACACCTTTCTTTACCTCTCCATAACAAGCACAATGACATTATAACACAACGCTATTTCAGTTTATAGCTGTCAACATCCATCCGTTGTCAACACCTGTAAGGGTTTTCTCGCTCCGTATCACGGAAATAGGCCACAAAGCATAGTAAGCTTATTCTCTTGGTTTGATGTTTAAATAATTGAAAGCTATGTAGGAAGTCCATCAAACCTGAACTGCATCACCTCACCACCAGCATCACGCTCAGCAGGAGCAACAAGGTTACCATGGTGAGAGTGATTGAGAGCCCATTAGTGAACTGTTTGTATTGGTCACACAACAGGTCGCTGTGATCGGTGTGGAAGGACTGTTGAGGTTTTTTTTATTATTATAGCTTTCTTTCCTATGGAGGCATCAGCAGAACTTGATGAAAAATTACTCTCTCGGAAGACATTGCAATTACTCTTTGATAGAAAATGTAATAGCCTCAGATTCAATCATTTCATCAAGCCAGTTATCAAATGTTGAAAAATCAGGCAGCAGACTTTTGGAAAGAAGAATAAAGCATACAGAAAATGGCATCTTCAGCAATCTTTTTTTTGTTCCTGAAAAACCTTTGAAAAGCTGTAAACAACACTCATCTGATCTATGAAGCACCTGAGGCTAAAACGAAAGGTTGAATGATTTTAAATGTCACCAAGGGGCAATCAGCAGGTCTTAAACCCACTATTACCACCCATCTGTCAGAGCTTGTGTGCTAGTGCTGTCTTTTCACACTGGAAGCTTTAGCACATGTAGATGCACTGTGTTTGACAGCTGAATGAAAATATAACCTCTGTCACAACCATTGAATGTTTTTTTTTTATAATGTTTGGTATGTGAGAGGAATAATAACATGGATGTGTTGGAGAGTGTGTTGACGGCCTACTTTCATCCCTTGCATAAAGAAAATACAGACGTTTGGATGCAGTTGTCAACCAACAGTAGCACATGAGAAGCATGGGCATGCAAGGTATTCAGTTCTGATGGATTTCTAATCAATACCCTACAAACACCTGAAGGTTTAAAGAAAATTTTAATTAAAATGTCATGTAAAGAAAATGTGACCTGAACTATATCGCAATATGCGATATATATCGGACCTATAACTGATAAATTATTGAGAATTATAACATTTTGACAGAGCGTTTCTATTTTAACAGACGCAGCTTTTCTCTGCCCAGGAATCTCACAGACCAATTGCATGCATTGTAAATCTTCTCCAGTGATGCTATCTGCCAATCAAATTTGTGCATTCCCATAAACATTGCGACTCGCGTCAGTGAGAAAATTCACACGGTAGAAACGACACAAGAGACAACAGTCGGAGAAATAAGTGGCATGCTCTAAAAAAGAGAAAAGTAGACAGCAAAAACCAAGCTTTTTATCCAGAATGGAGACTCTTGCATGTTCATTCTTCCCATGGGCAGTTCAAAACTAGTATGTCTCATATGTTCAGAGACCGTGGCATTTATTAAAAGTTGGTAGCGTCCTTTTTGAAGTGGAGGCTGGCATCTTCCATCCCCTTTTCCGACCTCAACACGCATAAACTCGTTTGGAGCTTCCCTTTTCGCTCTTCCCAGGATCTTCCCAGGATCTTCCCAGGATCTTCCCAGACT
Source organism: Sebastes umbrosus (assembly GCF_015220745.1). Lineage (NCBI taxonomy): Eukaryota > Metazoa > Chordata > Actinopteri > Perciformes > Sebastidae > Sebastes > Sebastes umbrosus. The sequence goes on from NC_051289.1 coordinate 9,943,079, forward strand.
CTTCCCACACTCTTTCCGTGTTCCCTTTTTCCCTCCAGATAAAAAAACACATGCCCCATAGGCACATCCATGCTCATACGCAGGGTCTGAAATTAGCACCCGCCAAATACAGCTAAATTGTTGACAGTGGCGAGTGAAATTGTCAGGCTATCCGCCACTTTGGCACGCAGGGAAAATGCCAGTGATGGGAATAGAGAACTGGCTCCTAGTTGTCAGACTCCTTGGCATCTCATGCCTGCGTGACTATCGGATCCTCTTATTGATGGTTTCCGACAGTTACATGTGCACAATGACGCATACGCACACGGCATCATGTTTCAGTTTGTTTGGGACCGGAGCCATGGCGGAGAGAGAAAAAACGCTCAATAGCGTGGCGGTAACAAACCTGAGGGAAGCACCATATTCTTCCCCGATAATGCTGCACACTGAACCACAAATCTGTGTTGAAATCAACAGGAGGAGAGGTAGTTAACGTTACCTGTTAGCAGCCGGTGGGCAGCACAGCCAAGATACAGTATATGTTGAATAGCAAACATTTGAATTATCATAATCATTTAAATTGTGTTTTATGCAAATAACCACTATAGATGACAATAGCAAAGCACAGTACCCTCCCAACCCTGCACAGTGGCAGGCAGTGAAAAAAAGTTAATTTCAGACCCTGCTCCTACGCCACACACACTCGCCCAGGAGAGTGTGTCTGTGGGAGGGAGAGAAGCAAAACGCTGAAGCGAGTCTCATGCCGGCAGCTAAAAAAAATTACAATTAATATTAATACTCGATGTTGGTGATATAGTCATTTACTCAATCTCACGTAGACCAAGCCGCAATACATCGAGTATATTCGATATATCGCCCACCCCTAGTCTGAACTGAATGGTTTCCTCGTAATGCAGATGCATTGTCCCTGGAAGATTTTACTTTTTTGGGAAGGGAACATTTTAAAAGGACTTAGGATGTTGGCCCCTGGCATTCGTCATTGACAGTAACCCCATCACAAAGCCTATCAGCTCTTGCAGACGTTTAGTAAGTTGGACCTACTTAAACATCTTGCCCAGAGCTGAGGAGACAAAAGAAATAGAGTCATCTAAAAATAGGTAGCCTCCAGGTTTGGAGGTTTCATATCTCAGTGGATTCAAGGTCTGTTTCCTTTTTTCCTGTTTCAGCCTGGGATGCCTGCAGGGATCAATGGAGTTAGAGGGATTATTTTTCCAGTGCCTTTGGAATGATTTTCATGGTTCCTCGGGCTGCACAAAACCGGTTATTGCATTAACATCAGATCACCAAATCATTCCTGATTTTTAACAGAAGTTTGGTACAAAGATTTGTCGAGCAGTCTGTAGGGAATCAGCCTCTTTCTGTTAAGTCACTGTTCGTTGAAAATGGATGCTTCATAGTGTCAACTAGGTTTCCTCAAGGAAAATGTCTCTCCTGGAGACAAAGACATCTTCCCTTGGTGATGATGGTATAGGCACAAATGCCTGTGTGTTAATTTGTGCATCCATTCATTAAACTATTATCTACATCTTCTTTTAAACCCTTGGTGAATTGTTACTGCATGGTTTTCTAAACTGATATTTTTCTCCTCACAATCCTCACTGTTACTTGGTCAAATCAGCAGGGAACGCTCCTAACATGCTCAATGTACTGTAATATTGTTTTGGTCTCTCAGGATCTTCTCAGCATTACAAATATAATACAAAATTCATATTTGCAAGCATCTGAAGTCATGACTCTCAATCCACTAGACGATGAACTGGCAGAAAACATTTGCTTTGCATCTACATGGATATATCTTGTGGGAGTATTTGCATACCCACTATCATTTGCATGTATTTATTTAACAGAGCTTCCGCGACGTGATTACTTAACCAACCTGATGTTGTGTGGACAAATATCAATGCACTGCCAACTTGATCTGCAGGTGCCTCCAGCGAGCGAGACAACAGCAGTGACAAACCGACGGAAATACTGGCTGTACAACCTTTCAACCACCCACCTCACACTCCAATCCTTTCTCTCTCGCTCCTTCCCTGTGCCCTTGTGATTAATGTGTCTTACTCTCCACATGCTGCCCTTAAGACAACAGCAGCTTACTGCTTCCCTTACCTCGCCACAGGTCCCCGAAATGACACAGTCAAATAGGATTAGAGTTCGCATTTGGGGTGGAGGGTGTTTTTGTGTGTGCATCTGAGAGCACAGAAGAAACATCCATGAAGTAGTTTTTGGCCAATTTATGTCAGAAGAGAAAAAAGGTGCAGCAGCTCGGGTGGGTTGATGCTTTGGCAGGAGTGTTGTTGCGAAAAACAAGACTGGAGGGGGTGAGATAGGGATTTGAGGGGGTGATTCATTGCAATCTGCCACAATGGTATATGTGCCCAAAGCTGAAATCTCAGCCTAGGTTCTGCCTTAATAAAGCCTGTTGGCGTTAAGCCTTATTACTCAGCAGTCACATGCCAAAAGACATCTCATGTTCCACAGTGAGACTACACTGTCCTCTATCTGGTCCTCCATTAAAAAGAAGCTTCACTTTTTCTGTACAGCCTTTTATGATGTTTCATAATATGAAAATGCTCAACAGATGTTGGTTTCTTATGTGGCACCTTTTGACATTATCATTTCTACCAGAACATATAAAACTAATTTGATTCTTAAACATTTACTTTTTGGACTACAAGGAAGAAGGTCGATTGATTTAATTACATATGTTGACATTAGGGGTGGGTGAAAAAATCGATACAGCATAGTATTGCGTGGCAATGTTGTATCAATACACGGACGTCAAGTATCGATCTTTTATTATATTAACCTCTTAACAATCCAACGGACTCTATTCTGTCTTTCAGAGGTTGAAGTGGGCTCAGTCTTAGTGCTAGATTGAAGATACTGGTATCATATGAACCAAAAAAAACAAACAAGGAATCAATTGGTACCAACCATGTCATGCCAGCTTGTTGGGAAGAACCCTAAGTAACGCTCCAAATTTACGCTAAATTTTGGTGAGGAAAACTGGCATGGCCATTTTCAAAAGGTCCCGTCACCTCTGACCTTAAGATATGTGAATGAAAACTGTATCTTTCAGATAAAACAGATGTTGACAAACAGTTGCAGTTGAAAAAAGTAATAAATCGCAATATATCTTATCACAATACTCAGCATATCGTAAAATGTTTAAAATCGCAATAAGATTGTATCATGACTTAAGCATCGTGATATTATTGTATCGTGGGGCCTCTGGTGATTCCAACCCCTAATTGAAATATGTAGAATGATAAAATGAAATGTACAGTAAAAACATAATCTTTTTATACTGCTGCCACAAAATCTCTCTTTTTTATTGAAAATGGCCTGTAGGGAACAAAACAAAACAATAAACTAAAAACCATTAAAGTAAATGTGAACTTAAAGTAAATGTGGCATCTCAATGTCTGGTAATAAACTTCTCTACCATAAAACCCTAAATGCAAAAAATAGAATTTCAGCTTTTTTATTGTTTAATATTAGATAAAGTTCATTATCACTTAAAACTGAAGCAACCTTAATGATTATAATAATTAACTACAGATGCTTTAAAGTCACAGTTTTGTCTGTGCTGAACAAGGAAATATCTACATTTCAAAACTGTCCTCCAGAGCCTGGGTCCTTCAATATGACGAGAGTGGGCTCTGGCTTAAATGCCAAAAATGTAATCCATTGTCACATTTTTTTGTTAATTCTATCAGTCTATCCATCCATGGCCATCACTGGCCCTATTTGCAAAGAAGCAATCTTGGAGAAATCATAGCCCAAAGGGAGAGTTGCATCCTGCGCCTCTTTTCGCCTCATCACCCACTCTATCCTCCAGACAAAAGTAACAACTTTCAACAACGCAAGGCCAAGGAACACAGATGTTAAGCAATCTGGATGTCAATAAAACGTGTCCCTGGTTTCAGCTGCAAATAGAAGGAAATTGTAAGAAAGTTGTTTGCTGCCATCAACCCACCGACATGTCAAGGGTGAATCCTTCCTACAGGGCTGGAACAAAGATGAAGAACCAGCAGCTTTCCGTTTGTTCACACAGTGCACGTGGTTTGTGACAGCACTATTCAGTAGCCATATATCTTACAAATGACCAATGCCACTTTCCCATTTCTCGTTACTGCAGATGATGGTTTTGTTACTGTATGATGAAAGCAGAAGATTGGAATTGGTGGCAAATAAAAAGACCAATCCCCATAGAAATGTCTGACTTCATTGCGCTGGATGAGATTGAACCTGTCTTCCTAACCACCTTTCTGTCCACCTGCCACTGAACGCCAATTGAGTTGGTGCAGGTGCACACTGCTGTCAGTCAGCAGTCTAAAGACTAATTCAGGATGACACGCTCTGTCCATCTGTGCTCAGTCTCTGTTTATTTTGGAAAGCACAGCTGGGAGATAGCTTTCTTCTAAACCTACTTATCCTAAAAATATGTGTCACATTTTGTGTATGATGGCATATTTCCTCGGTCTTGAATCTGCTATGCATCGGCAGCTGAAAGAGAGGGCTGTAAATGGGAGACATTTTCTGCACCTTTCTAATCCTCTTACACTCCATCTTTGACCCCTTATCTCGGTTTTTCTTAAAATTACAGAGCCTAATTACATATCACCCGTATAAATGCAGCTGGATTGAATGCAGTTCTGGGCCATATGTGATGTAAGAAAATGTGCTGTGCAACTGCTGATGCTCAAGCTAATCCTATCAAATGAGGATAAGTACAACACAATCCCAACTCTAACACAACCACATAGGGAGCTGATACAGATCCCCTCACATCTGCCTACCGGAGCTGATCTGAAGCAAAAGCATAAATGTTTCTGGAGCACCGACCATGCCTACTCTTAATGTCTCTATTGATTTTAACATGCATTAATCATTGATCATTTGGAGATGTTGCTTTAAGGCCATATTGCAGACAACATAGGACTTAAACATGACCTCTATTGTGATTGACAAACATTATTATTGTATATTTTCTGCCTCACACAGTACTACAGTTCAAGCAATAAAAAGAATTTCATAGAGGAATCGAAACAAAGTGACTGAGCAAGAGTCAAGCCATAAACCAAGAAAATATGACACCCTTTTGTGCCTTTGCAAGGTGTTCTGTTTTTGCACCGAGTGACCTTCTTCGCTGATATGAATTACAGTTGCATTTGCCAGGCAGACAGTGGAAAATTTATAAAATCTGTCTGTCATATCCTCTCATACTGCCGTATCTAAAGCCACAAATACTGTATTATTGTCCAAACACATCACATAGGCAGCCAGTATAGCTGTGGTCTCTGTAAAGCTGCCAAGTCAGGCTGCAGTCTCCATGGGAATGCTATATATTTGCTGTCGAGGAGTGTGGTCATAAACGAGCAGGTTTCTGTCCATAACTTTCCTCTCATTGTTTATCATCCCATTTTAAACCACAGTCGTCATCTTTAGACCCCCACAGGACAGGTCATCTCTCATGAAATATATATTTGAATTTTTAAACCAAAGCTGGGATAGAGAGGTGGAAAGAGCAACAAAGAAAGAAGAGAAAAGGAGATGCTATATTTCAGGACTGACAGACTGTTCTGGGCATCTGGCGGCTGTTGCTCTCACCTGTGGTTTTTGCAGTTGGGTCATGAATCAAGTAAGTCAGCCAAACTATCACATATAGTAGAGGTCAAACTTGATCCTCACAAGCACAAATTAGATTTATACTGACAATGATAAGGCAGGATTGGCAGCCCTCTAGAGGCCTTTGGACAATAAGGGGATGTAGGTCAGCATCCCTCACAGTGAGGATTGATGGCTGACTGACTAAGCCTGGGAAAACATTGCGCTTCAATGACAAGCTAATACAAAACATAAAAGGAAAAGGAAAGGAAGAACATTTGTGATATTGTAAGTATGTCAATTTGGTCCAAAGTGATCAATACATTAAAAATAGGATAAAAATAATATTGGGTAACTTCAGCAATAATTGATTTTGAATCCACTTTGGGGCGCAGCATTGACATATTATCACCATTATGAAGTTGATATTACTAGTGTGTTAGAAAATAGTTTTGTGTTTACACATCCAGCAAACATGGAGCAACATTAGCATTCATTTCTAGTTTTGTTGCTGACCACCTGGCAAATATAAGCCCAATATCTACTTTCAGCTCAATATGGCTCTCAACCAACTCCTTAGAAAGTTGCAAACTTTGTCTGTATGCTGTTTGGTGCTGCGCAAACATTGGGTATATTTTGATTCTAAAAACAACTGCCTGCTGTTGGTGGAAACAAGGTTGATGTGAGACTGAACCAAGACACTACATTTATGGCTCTTGAAACCAAAACAGTTAGCTTAAAGATGCAAAGAATTCTCCATTGAGCTGAGTGGATCTACAAAGGCGGGTTATAATTAGGGCTTCAACTAACAATTATTTTCATTGTCGATGATTTTCTCGATTAATCGATTTGTTATTTGGTCTAGAAAGTTACAGAAAATGGTGAAAATGTCAATCAGTGTTCCCCAAAACCTAAGATGACGTCCTCAAATGTCTTGTTTTGGCCACAACTCAAAGAGTTTCAGTTTACTGTCACAGAGGAGTAAAGAAACCAAAAAAATATTCACATTAAGAAGCTGGAATCAGAGAATTGACTTTTTTTTTTCTTAAATAATTACTCAAACCAATTAATCAATTATCAAATTAGTTGCGGAATAACTAATCGGTTAATTGATTAATCCTTGCAGCTCTAGTTCTAATTTATAATTGGGTTATTATAATTAGTATGATTATTATATTAATCTAATTATAATTGTTAATACATAAATATTGATTAGTGCAGCTGTAAGATAAAAAAAATTGACATCTAATGAAAACAGTAATAAATACATACAGAGAGTAATATAGAAATACATAAACAAATTGTCACAACAGTATACAGAGAGTAATATAGAAATACATAAACAAATTGTCACAACAGTATGCAGAGTAAATGAGGTTCTGTTAAATGCACATAGTGTGCAAAGATAGGAATGTTAAGAGGTTAGTGCAATGCAATTGGTGATTCACATTAATTCTACATAGTTTGCAGATATGCATAGAAAGCACTGCAGTAAGCAGAAGTACTGAAAGGAAGATGGATGATTTCGACGTACCGTACTTAATGTGCAAAAAGTACAGGAAATGTGTGGAACACTAGATGAAAGCATTTTCTAACCACTAACTTTGTCACATTCACTGTAGTCATTGATAAAATGTATAAAGAACAGAAAAGATTGTTTGACTGCAGCACCTTCTCATCCATTTTCACTTGGCAGGATGAATCATTTCCAACCAGTCGTTGGATGTCTGGTTATTTCTCGATCATTTTGTTGGTAGTGTGGATACATAGTAAGTCATTTTAAAGAAAGACCTGTCTCACCCTGTGGGAGAAGAATGATCAACAGTCCTGCTCCTTCCACAATGTAATTACCTTTAATAACAGTATATTTACTGTATTAGTCAAGCTCATCTGGAAATTATCTCTCTAATTGCTCTATTAGCATGTGTAGCATCAGCCCCCACAAAAGCCAGTTCTATCATTATGCAAAGTTATCTTGTAAATGAAAGACGGCACTGCATGGAAATTTGCGTTTAATTATTTTATTATTAAAAGTTATGCAAATGTTTCGTTTCTGGTTTAATGATGATTACATGTCGGTGTTGTCTCTCCGTTAGTCACGAACATCACTTTCGGTTGAGGGGTTAATGTCGTCTGTGGGTTTTCTTCCTCCTCTGCACATTAACAGAGCGGAGCGTATTGTGGCTTTTATGGACTGAAGTCAAACACCTGCAGTATATCTGCGCGCTCACATTTGCCGTCATTGATGAGGAGCAGCGATGTTTTGCAATTTCCCCTTCGTACAGAGAGATAATTAGGAGAAGAATTTGATTCATTAGCCTATGGAAAGAAGCGTACCTTCCTCCCTGGGCAGACGGCCCACCCACTTCAAAGGGAGCACAGGTTCTTTGATCCACGACCAGGAGTAGGAGACGAGTAGAACGGTACAGAGTACCACTGTGATTACTGTGCGCTTCATGGCTTCGACTCTGCCTCTGGACACCAGCTCTGAAAGATGGATGGTAATCGTCAGCCACGTTAGGAAGATAATGTGATCTGATTCCGAGAGGATTTGGCCCCTAAACCTGCTTGGCCCCGGCTGTCGAGATTAACTTTGTGTCATGTCCTGTGATGTCCACCTTAGGTTCGGCTACTCCTTTCTTTTCTTTATTTCTTTCATCCCTTCCCCACATGTGGTCTATTTTACAGCTCACTGACCTCAACGCTGATGCAGTCACACACAGACTAGGGAGACAAATGTGAGCGCACGAACATGCACTTTAGTTTTTCTCTTTCTGTCGTTCTTTGAAGAGAAGGACAAGGTGATATTCCAATTCAACTTGGTGGCTTTGGTTTTCGCAATGTACCAGTCACCTTTGTTTCAATTGCAACATGCTGCGTTGGTGGCTGATGCAAAGCTTGTAGGATCCTTTTCAGGATCTGCTTTTTTTGTATTTGCTGTGTCCTATCTTCTCTACTTTTAAAAGCTTTTCTACAATTCCTATACAGATAGATGCACTACTTTGGGGCGGAGAATCCCAATTAATTTAGAGGTCGTTTGTTTAGTCCTCCTCATTAGATCAATTTTATGCAGGAGGGAAACGGGGAAAATCGTTACACAGCTTAAAAGAAACCTAAGTGAATTACAGTAATTATTTAATGCTTGGTCTTGATCAAGCTAAGTGTCTGTACAGGCTTTTATTTATTTCCTTAATAGCCCCTTCATCTCCCAAGGTCCCTCTGTGGACTGTGATAAAAGCAACATTCTTTAATAGAGGACAAATCCAACTGTAAAGAAAAGCAGATGCTATTTGTAATGTTTGTTCTTACGATTTTTGTAAGAAATCAACTAGGAGAAGTCTCAGCTTACTGGAAAGGCCATAAAATAGTCCCATATTTTCTCAACTGATGTAGGAGAAAGGTAAACATCTCAGTGGGCACAATTTACTATCTCCAGCAGTAATCAATGAGAGTGGGCACATTTTTTGTTTTTCTGAATTTTTCTTGTGCCGTAAATATTTGTTATGTTTTCAGGTTGTTTTATGGATAGTAGAATAGAATCGTAAGAGAAGCAGATATCAGACAGAGATAACATAAGCTTTTGTAAGATTTTATCCCAGAAACCTTCCTTATATATGTGTGGATGGATGAAATGAACAAACTTAGTGGCTGACTTGGTAATTCTTAAGATTTCAGTCCTGGTTGATTTGGCGACACTAGTGGTTAAAGGTGGTAACAGCAAGTGTGGTTTGACATGAGAGCAAACACTCCTGGAGCAGCTACTTTGTCAGAAATACAAAAGAAGAGCAACTGGTGCATCTGTTTACAGCGCAGCCAAACAATATCATGTTGTTTCAATAAAGAAGTCAGTCAATAATTGCAACCCAACTTGATTTCTGTGGCGATGACTTATTGAAGACACATTTTTGACAAACAATTGCGGTCAGCGATAACCTCAGTTACAAATACATTACATTTCTGATCAGTGCCTCACAATAAAAGCCACCTCATGTTGCGCCAGTCAAATACTTTTAATATGAATCGGCATTAATTGGTTGAGCAGTAACTTAATACAGCTCTAATACATGGAGAGTTCACGTTCACGTTTTTGTGTCCCCACCGTAGTTCTCCATCACGCTTGGCGCACAAGACAAGTTTCAGTTGTTTGCAATCTGAAACCTCACCGCTAGATGCTGCCAAATCCTACACACTGCACCTTTAAGATAATAGATAGAGAGGTAATTACAGTATGTAAATACATTTAAAGGTCCAGTTTGTAGGGTCTGGCAGTATCTAGCGGTGAGCTGAGGAGATTGCAATCAACTGAAGCCTCTCCCGTGTGTCAAGCGTGTTGGAAAACCTTAAGGATTATAACTTCTCTGTCCACTGTCCTCTCACTAATGAACTTCATGAGACAATGACATGTATAAAAAATTCTTTGAAAAAGTTTCAAGATGCCAACAACCATCAAACTTCTGTGTCTATGATTTTCACATGCATGCCAATTGCCACAACCACAAAACCATGGAACCATGGCGACCATGAAGCTAGAATCACAGCAGCCCCAAAATACCATGAAGGTTAATACTTTTTTAGCTGCACTACTTAAGCAGATGTAGTTTGGTTTTGGCCCAAAGTGAAATTACATCCTGCCAGCTGGAGTTTCACTTGAAGCACAGCAGATCTTTGTGTTGTTTGTGAAGTCAAAATTGGTGGATTTCTCTGTCAACACCTCTCGAATACAGTGCACAGAACTTGACACTCTTCAGAGAGTTACAAAGTGCTCCAGCACAAGGAGGCAAAAGGAAGGTCGGCTAATGATTTTGTGAGCGGTAACTTTAGGAAAAACTCTGCTTGTTTAAAAGGGCAATAGCTGGGCAGCAGCAGCTTCTTTACTTGGGACTGGAGTATGAGAGAAAACAAACCAACGATAGACAAACAGTTCAGTCCAAACAAATGAAGATAAATGTAGCAGCACATTTGGCAGACCAATTGGAGCTGAATGAAACCCACCTGCTAATTCATATGGTTGCACAATCTGACATGGCTGCAACTCAGAGAGCAATAGCTCTGCTGCCTGGTGTACACGTTTAATTGCTTCTTGTTGTAAATGTGCATTGGATAGAAGGAAGAACAATTTAATTGCAGAGTAAAATTGGGGAAACAATGTTCAGCGGCAGCAAGTGTATATAGGCTTTTATGTGGACTGTAAAACAGTAGCTTCAGTAAAGCAGTCGAGCCAGTAAAATATAGCTTGTAAACTTAGATGACATGAAAACTTCCTACATGATTTTGTCATTTAAAGAAGGAAATGGTGGTGTGCAGTGTAGCAAATTGGGATAATACTCCTGAATGGAACTTTTTTTTTTTTTTCCCTATAACGTAATTTCAATTTCACTCCGTCCTTTGAGGTCAGTGAATCTTTGTCAGACTGTGCCCTGGGAAGGTAAACTTAATTTACTGCTATATCTCTTTCCACTACTAAGGCACAGCATATCCAATAGTGAACCTCCTAAACATAATCAATTATCTGAGCTCCAATGGCAGAGAATGCAGAATGCTGATAAGACTTTGTAGGCTTTTTTTTTTTTCCTAATGAAGAGAGAAAAGACGATTTGGTTCAATACCCTGGGGGAGTTTTTTTTCTCTCCTGGTAAAAGAGAATTATTCATTGCATTCTCTAAGGGAAAAGTCGATCATTCCCAATAAGTCACAGAGTTGTTGTCCCTTTTCGGTTGTGCTGAGTAGGACCCTAGGCAATGTCGATTTTATGTCATATGCTTTGCTCTGCTTTTTCTTAAAGGCGTCTTTGTCGGGCCGACAGTGGAGTGACTTTGACTCGGCGGTATTACAACTGACACTCGGTGATATTTATCAAGGCGCACTGAGACTGCTGTGTTAGAGATGCTGGCATAGCCTAAAATCTGCATCGCCGCCGCTTTCAAATCTTCTCTGACTTATGCTGTTATGTATTCGCAACAACGAAGCATTTGATTTATCAATAGCCAGATACTGTGGGTGTGTGGGCTTCTTCAGTATAATTAGTTTGACAACACAGCCCTGGCTGTGATATTTTAGAACTTTCTGTTAAAACCATTTATTTTGCCCGTGGGTCAAGTTTATGTGAGGTCAGCTCCCTAATGCATTTTATTGATCAGCTGATTTGCATGTGAAGAGCGGCTGTGCAGAGATGTGCAATGCTGCACATAGATAAAGAATGACACTTCACCGGAGATCAACTCTATTGATTTTTGGTCTGTTTTTTTTCCGTTCTTTTTGCCAAGCCTTGATGACAACCTCAGGCTCGTCTTGACAAATGCTACACGCGGGGCTATGCAAACAAATAAAAAACAATGGATTAGCCTCTTCCGCCTTTTAATTTTTAACAGTAAAATGATTCAAAGTCATGCTGACCTTTTACAAGCAGCATCTGTGGGGAAATAGAATTTATGTTCCGTGGGCCCAGGCTTTATGCCAACACACTGGCTGCTGTTTTTCTACCATTAAACAAGAGTTATGTCACACTTCCCATTTAATCACAGGCTTTTTCCGGGGTCTGGGCGGAATCAGAGCGTCCAGCCAATGACTCACTGTGAGGGGCCCATTTGACAGATTACACCTGCAGTCACACTTAAAGGTAATGTTAGTAGGCCCTCGGTGGAGGAGGAGGAGAGCCTAACAATTCCATTAAATGTTTTCAATTGACCTTCACGGCAAATGAACAGTTGGGTTCAACATAGTCAACATAGTGCTTAATGCTCACGGAAGCCACAACATTCAATACGCCTGTTACAAAGCTGTTAATCATTATTTCTGTCAAACTAATGTTTGCCATCATTGTATTAAGTCTACCTCTACCCTTATTGAAGTCAAATTTTATATCCTTAAATTACTTAGGCCAGACTGCTTTCTCAAGGGTATTCCAGCAGCTTTGAGGGCGAACTTGGCAGTTTCATGGTCCACTGGTGTGCTGTAAGCTCCGTACCGCTGCCTGGGAGAGTCTCCGAATCATCTAGACAGCAGAGTGACAAAGTGTGCAGTAGAAACCTGTTTAACACTTCATCATCACTGTCATAGACATCCAGAAGGGAGTGAGGCAATTCACCACATAGAGGGAGAGAGAAAGACTCCCGGCAAGGTTGATCACATCTGTGAAATTAGAAATACTTTAGGCCTAAATGGCCACCAAGTGTGTTTGCTTTTGTAATTATCTGCAGCCACTCGTTCCCAGTCTCCCTTTTTTCCAGAATAATGCTGCACGCTGTACCCGCACTGCATACATACAGCCTGAATTTGTCAAAGTCAAATAGAATTTTTGGGGCAAATCTCACAGCAATGAATAGACCAACAAACTCTATTTCATGCGCTGTTAGATTTAAAGAGTATTATAAGCCATCCAGGAAGATATATCTTAAGGGTATTAGGTTTGGGCGTGTTGCACAAAACATACCGCAGGATGTTATAATAGTGGTTAACTGGCTGAATCAGTCCGTGATAACACACTGGCTCGATAACCGTCATGTTGAATAAATAACATCACCGCAGATGACCTCTTAAGAAGTTGCTAAACAGTCTGCATCTTTATGGGTTTGTCATTTTTCTTATTTTATGTTTGGAACAGGGATTTTATTGCTGTATATTTGATGTTATACTACCATCAAAAAGTTTTATACATGTGTGAGTATGTTATCTTATCTGATGTTAAATATCGAAGCCCTTTTTCTACTTTTCACCTCTGAAATTCAGGTTGCTTTATGAAACAGGGCAAGTTCCTGGCCTTATTTTAGATAATAAGTGCACTATATGCACATACTGCCCCTACTAGTTTTACTCAACCAAGGATTTGACCCAGCTGGCAAACTGAATATTCCATTTAGTAATGGGAATTGAATAGGAAATGCTCTCCACCTGGCGCACAGCCTTGTGTGCCTGTGTGTGTGTGCAAACTGTCGGTCCACGGGTTTCTGCCTCTATTTATGTGATTGCGAGCCAGGTGGGTGAAGAGGATAAGAGTTCGGGGGGTTAAAAAAAAGGAAGACAGGAAGTTGGATATTGACCCACATTCCCTGAGCGTGTGGAGGTATAGAGGGGGTGGCCAGAGATAGTGCTTCTGTTAAGGCCACATGGGGTGAAGGATGAAGTCTAGCTTTGTGAAAGTTTAACAATAGCCAGCCAGCAAAGCTTCTGCCCTGGAAAGTATAATTGTAAGGCTCTGCTGTGAAATCTGGTTAAACTTTTTTTTTTTTCTTCTGTGAACTGGCTTTCTCAGAACTGTTTTATTAACAGTCCAATCCATCGGTCCTTCACCCTTTTGTAAAAGTTGCTTCATCATTTTAAGCTTCACTGGAAGGCGATGGTTTTTAAGGGTGCTAACTTGTATAACAAAAAAATAAGTTGCTTTGGTTGTATGGGAATTGGGAATCTTTAGAAGTGAAAGCACAATGAAACTTTTATAGCTAATTGAGTTGATATCCGTGTTAAAATGAGTTGCATTTGCCTAATAGTTGTTTTGGAAGATTGTGATATTTCTCATTAAGTAGACTTATTACATTTCATTGTTTCTGAATATTTTAGATTTTTGTATGTGTGGGTTTATGTGTGTGTGTGTGTGTTAGAGTGTGTGACCAGCACATAAAACAGAAGCAGAGCTGCTCGACATTATTGAACATTTACCAATTAGGATTCTCCGAGAACCTCACCACAGGCCTCGTGATGCGTTAGCCGAGAAATGCTCAATGTGGGAAACGAAAATGAATTACTTTTGTGAGCTTTCATAGTGCGTTAGTGCACATGGCAGCTTTTTGCTTAGTGATTAGGGATCTCAAAAATATTTAGGAAGGCTGGGCTAAATATACAGCCAAGGAGACGTTCTCATACCTTACTTAACCAAGTGTGAAATAGCTTTGGCTAAGTAAGGGGACAACCATTAATACTGATAAAAATGGGACTAGGTGCTCTCAAGGTGGAATGTGAGTTCTCACTAAGAAAGTGATTTATGTCACCTTCAACCGAGGTTATATAAAAAAAAAAGCTGGCACCCTGAATAAGAAATTTTTACTCACACAATTGTCTGCACATACACACTTTGTAGATTTAGGCTACTCGGTTGTCATACTCAAACACTGAAAGTTACAGTTTTGATATTGCAGAGCTTTTATAATACTACGTTGTCCATTTTAAATCATAGTACCTATCCAGTGACGCTACACTGCATGACTCAATATATATTCTATATATCAAAATCTACTTAAAGGTAGCAGCTGCTATTCTGGACATTTTGTCAGTTGTGAGAGGTTTTGTAAACTCCCCTATGGCTTTGTCACTGTGTAGTAAAATACTCCTGTCCTACAAATCACTTCTATTCTATCTACTTTGCTCATATACAGTATATGCAGTCGTAATATCAACCCAGTTTTTTGGGGAGATCAGTTGTCACTTTTGTTTTTGTTTTTCTCTCACAGTCATGGCAGCCTGGAAAAATGACTGCTTGAAAGTCACAACCACGCACAAAGAAAGTTATTGTTGTATCTCAGGAAACACTTGGCACACATTTTTCTTGGTAGAATAATCTAAATCTTTTTTTACCAAACTGACGTTTTTGTAATTTGAACTTGGTAATGTATTAAAAATGAATATACAGTACAATATAATACTTAATGATGACACATTTTTATTGTAGGAGAACTAGTAGAAATCATTATTCAAGATTACTTTCCACGATTGTTTGATAGATTTTTCTGTTTTGGTAAGAGATAATGAACCTCATTACCCAGCTACGCAAAGCCCATGAGGCTTTTTTATATAGGCTAATGCAATGCCCTCTGGTATTCATTTAGCTCTTAGTTCACATTAGGAGTTTTTATTTGCAACAGCGCCTACAGTCAGATAGCCACAGGGGCTATTGGCATTTGGATCCGTCCAAAATACGGACTGGATTCCAATAAAGAGCTGGTTGTTTACCCCAATTCAGCTCCGACAAAATGACAGAACAAACATGTAGCAATGCAACATCTTACTTAATCAGTCTGTCAGTGTCATAACCTCCTTCAGACGCTCATGGCAGGTAGTAAAAACTGTCTTCTTTTATCCCTATTTTTTCAAGTCCAGTTTCAAAATCCCCTCCCTTGCCTCATTATCATAACATGAGATTCTGAGTGTCTGCATAGAGAATACGACCAGGGTTTGTCACCTTCCTAATTGGCCAAATCAACGTGCTGTACATGCCTGTGGATATGCTTTATTAGCCTAATCAGGTCTCCAGAGCCAAGACCCCCAGCATAAGACCCTTCTCAAGTAGTTAATAAGGCACTTGGTTGAGATCAGGTTGTAGCACTATAGCATGCCAACAATATAACTGTGGGGAGAAGGGTGGCGAACACTGTACGTCTTTCAGAAAGGATTAGGGATTTATGTTTGAATGCTAAGCAAGTAATATATGCAAGTGCATTCAGCACTGCTGAAGCTTTTTTTGTGTTGAGGCCTTAGCTGAGCTCAGCCTTAGCTTGAAAAACACCATTACATTAGAAATGTATACTCAAGGCTGCAGCAAGGGCCCTGGACAATAGCTGTTCAGGAATGCTCCTCCGCAATCCACAACAAGAGCCTGTGCACTGAATCACTGTTCACTGGTTTGGTCCCAAGCTAATGCAACGGTAGCCAATAAAACAACACAATTAGCACTATATTTCCAGCTCTGCACTCCGAATTAATGGATGTCTACATAAATTTTCTTCCTTTCACCGTCTCTTTTAGCAGATGATGCAGAAGGGCATAATGGTAGCCTTCTTTAATGCCTGGTACAAAGTAGCTAGTCCTTAATATCCCCCTCACTGAAAAGCCTCCACATAAAATATAACAAATACTTTTTTTTCCAGCTGCAGTAGCTCAAATACCTCTAAATAGCCTATAATTTGTTTGACTCTGTGCCCTCTAGAAGCTAAATAAGAGTACATCACATCAAATTGCAAAGCTTACTACAGTAAACGTTAAGAGCATGCCTATATTCCAGAGAAAACCTTCAATGCTTTCGTAACTAATGGTTGTCAAGTGTGTCCACATGGGGATGGCAGAATTCAGCACCATGGACAGTGATTTATGCTGCATCTGTGCAAAAGGCCACGGACAAATCAAGAGCAACCACTGCAGGAGGGAACGCTTAAGTACCCTGCTTCTTTGTCCACCCCTTCTGGCCTTCACAATCTTTAGAATAGCAATCTCTAACTCCAAGACTGCATTGTTTTGGTGAACTGTTTCACAGCTGCTTACAGTAGCCTTAGAAATGGAAAATACACTTAGTCTGTTGATTCACAGAACACCGCTGCTAAGCAACAGCAATATTAACGTTACTGTCGGTGTCTAGAAGCCACAGAGGCTAACAGTTTAGCAAGATAGCAAGTGGGTAACATAATTCAGTAAATGCAAAGGCATAACGACAGAAGAAAAAGATTAGTCAGCTGGAAATATCAACATTTTCCTATGACTTGTTATAAAATTACGAAGAAAAACAATATACGACTAAAATTACAATATATTGATTTATTATTAGGCACCATTTGATTGTTACTGGTGAAGGCTGCGCACAAAATTCAAATTGCATACTCATACACACAAGGGATTAACATGCCTGTACTGAATGTGCAAATTTATTGTAATGCCGAAGACAAGTTTTGATCCAGAGTTCATAATAACTGTGTCGGACATCAATGCCGATTGCCATCTTTAGACTTCTGTATTCAAACAAAATACTTGGCTTAAGCTTTCAAGGTTGTTAAGATCAGGGTTTCTCTGATGCTTAATTAAGCATAGTCCTTTACTAGTACATTGGTGGCTTTTATAGATGCATGAACCCACACACATAAGGGTATAATTTCTTACTTATGTTTTGTGATATTGTATCGATTCTCAAAAACGTTATTGATTTTTAATTAATAGTTTACATGCAAAGATTAAGTCAATTCTTTATTCCATTCAAGACATGCACCCTCTCAGTATATGTGTTCTCTCAAAGTAGTACTATGATGTTGGATGTTACAGGGACTCTGATAAATGTAGATCCCACTGTTCTGATTGCATAAAAAAAGTAAACTTTTCTTTTACTCAGATTTTATGCATGCTATGACAGTTTTCCTAAAATTGGATAAAAAAATCGCAATATATCGCCTTACTTACAGTATCACAATACATCGCAATATGTTGAATCATAACCCCTGTATCCTGATACGTATCGTATCGCCAAATTCATGCCAATACACAGCCCTACACTCATACATCCGTTTTTTTCCTCACACACTCATCGTATGAATGCCCAGTTCTGCAATGATGTCCACTGAGTAGAAACTCTGCTCCATGACATAGACAGCCCTGGGCTCAGATTGGCCCCATGTCACTGCTGCCCCGCCTGTTCGCTGCTCGCCCGCTGGCTTGTGCCTTTCCCTGCCATATGCAGCTGTCTCGCACTCCTCCTAGCAACAGCTAGTGTCGGCCCCAGCTGCTTTATAAAAACCCCAACAGAGGCAGACAGACACACACACGTGCATAAACATGCAGGCTTACTGGTATACACCCTTCTCTCTAACAGTATATTTACACCCACTAGTACTGTCAAACACACATATACATAAGTAGAGAGCACTCACGACATCCAGTCTGCCTGCTAATGCTCCTGTATATACGTAAATGAATGCTTCTGCCAGGCTCTTTGATGAAAGCCCTCAGTATCAACAAAAAAGGTTAGCAGTTATTACTCATCATACAGAAAGAGGTTGTCTCATCCCAGTGAAAATATCACGGCTCTGCCTTCACATATCTGCCAGGTGGATGTGAACAGAAACTTCACACTACCATGCTGTGATCAAAATGCCTCCGTAGTGATTTAACTACAAACTTTTATTTACTAGAATCCCTCTGATCGCCAGCCAGTCTGCTCCTGTGTTTTGGTGCTGGGTAGGGATACTGGACGTGCTATTCACGGTGTTGATAATTGACAGATTTGTCCTCCACGGCAGCTATTCCCGGGATATCAGGATATATTTCCCGTGTGCTCACATTTCATTTTTTTTTCATTCTCCTGCCTCATATTGACAAAATGCAGCAGATTCTGACATGCATCAATATTCCGCGCTCCAGTAACGAACGAGGAAAAATAAGCTGCTGGGAGCCAAGGGGGGCCTCGATGCTTAGCGGGACAGAAACAGCGGGAACAACAGGAGCACAAAAAACAACAAACTGCTACATCCCAAAACTTTTTTTAGGTGTATATATCATCTATTTAATATGGAAATTATTCTCAGTGGAAATATTAATAGATGAACTCAGATACTGTGAAGTTTTTGCCTATTTAGTGTTTTCATACTTTAACCTCGCAGAAGTTGCCTTGTAATACAGCAGCTGTTGCAGCATTTGACTAGGCTATTGCTTTTTCTTTTTTCATTAAAAAAGCCAGTACTCTTCTGTAATACTAACAATTTTATTAGATGAGATGTTTAAGCACAAAGAGGCCAAATATTTCTTATACAGTGACAGCTTCATTAAGTCTGCTATTTGTCTTTGTCTACAAAACAACCAAAAAAGGAGCAAAATTATTTTACCTTCAGTTACTGAAAACCTCATTTGGCTGATTACTGATGTAGAATGAGTCAATACTGAAAGCACACTTGGCTTCAATACCTGCCACGATGTGAAAGACGGGCAACTTGGAAGAGGCAGTGCCGAGTTGCATTTAATCAGCAGTGAGCCATAGTGGTCTGGTTGATGTACTACTTATATATAAAATAATAAATGAGCGTGTTGTTGATCATTGCCAAATGAATAACAGGCATATCAAAATGTCATCAAATTCACTGTGTCCTTAGCCAAGGGTTATCCAATTCTGGGCGGGTCAATGAATCAATAGCTCATGACAGGCCGTGATGCGTTGGGCCGAACTACACCTCTTAGCTGTGATATAATTGCAACATATCATGTTTTTCTCTCAGATGCGGAGTGAAAGTGCAAAGGTGCAAAGTGCAAATGCAAAGTAATTACATATCATAGCAGTGGTATGTGGCTATTATATGAACCAATTAGATTGCTTGACTTGAACTACC
The DNA here is from genome assembly GCF_015220745.1 of Sebastes umbrosus. NCBI lineage: Eukaryota > Metazoa > Chordata > Actinopteri > Perciformes > Sebastidae > Sebastes > Sebastes umbrosus. The sequence continues at coordinate 9,962,755 of NC_051289.1, forward strand.
TGTTTTATAATCATTAACAACACATTGTGAAATGCTGAGTATCTGGGGTCAAAGAGAACACTGGAGGGTCAACAGCACTGCTACTGTAGATTAAGACCCCACCACTCATAAATATTTTTTTTTTGACTTATGCATTGGTATTTAAATTTATGTGATCAGTTTTTTCCCTTAACTAGTTGCATATATGTATGCATATACTAAGAGCATATACTTAACTTGTGTGAGGGCTACAACTGTATGAAAATTGAGAGGATTTTTTTTAGATAACTGACATACTGTGGTACTGTATGCTCCTTTCTTAGTATTACTTCTGCCGACTCTGATATGCTCCCATCCTTCCATCAAGACTGGCCTGGTCTAAGCTACAAAGAAAGGACAGCTGTTGTCACTGAAATCTTTTGGCAAATTGGTAATCAAAATTGGTTACAATTTGGATTTAAAATTATCCTAATTGAGTCATCTGCAGTCTAAATATTTTACTCCCAGTAAGCCAGTGTCGCTGACCAGTGACTGGCAGCTGAATACAGGAGCTCAAAAGAAAAGGCAATTTTCGACCATTTTCCATTCATTAATTTGGCCAGCAAAGGCCTCTGAGTTCAGTGCTTTTACAGGTTAGCATCAGTAAATTGGACACACTTAGTGTACTTGTGGAATACTATTAGGCATAATGCATTTGCCGTCTATTACTTTTATCAAGGGTACAGAAAAATATTAGCCTAATATGTCACATGCTTTACTAAATGGTGATGCAACAGTGCTAAGGGGCCTTTGGATGGCCATACACATTTACACTGGTTTAGGAAACTACTGAAAATGTCTTCTTGAAACAGACTTTGTTTCTTTCTGTCACTGTCTTCTATCGTATTTTCTGTCTTGAATTTCATGATTCACCTCCCAAATGTACAAACATGGACACATAGCCGGATGTAGCACTCATAGTCTTTTTTCTTTTTCGTTGTCAATCATGTGACACAGTTTGCAGCTTTGTCATTCTTTTCTGCAGGATGTATCTTGATGACCACTGAAGTCAATCCTCAGAAATAATGATTCTTCCACACATTACCACACAAACACTAGGCATATATCCTGCGGTGTGTGATGCTAGCAATCAACCAACCAGTGGGTCAGATAGACACCAATCAGCCATAGACTCCGTCTCACCCAGCATGACTGCCCATATCAGAGATGGCCGGTACCACCCACAGTGTACCATCTGCTCTACATTTCATCTCAAAGTGCCTTTACCAACATTCTGCTCGCTTGGTGCACACTTGGGGGACTTTCTGAGGAATCGGAGCTGCAGTTTGAGTGTGACGTTCTGTAGCTCTGGTGTGGGGGAAGTATTTTTGTGTTGTTTATTCTGACCTAAAGAGATTGAATATGTTATCTTTTCTCCAAAAAGTAGTACCATATAATAATGGGCATGGTCAAAATGTCACTGTCACTTAAGGAATAAAGCTAACACTATCCTCTACTTTTCTTATTGCCAACAAATCCTATAAAAAGATCAGAACCAACAGCATGTTCATCTAGTGTTTCTAAACTAAAAGGTCACAAAAGGGTCACAATATATTGTTTTTTTTAAAAGAACCTCAGCAATTTCAGCAATAGAAAAAAAAACAGATATTCAAATATGAAAATTGATATTAGATTGTAAAAAAAAAGCCTTCAGTACCGCAGCTGTCTCCCTCGTTTGCACTGAATGCACCACTTGACAGGAGTCACACAACGTTGCTTTCATTAATTGAAAATGATATGTAATGTTAGGTCAAGTTGAACAAGGAATAATTCAACAACAACCCTAATGATGGCGGAGAACTCGGCCACAGAGAGAGTGACACCGTGTCCTAACAGCAAGCGTTACGTTGCGTCATGTAAACAAATCACATACCTATATGTTTTTTTAGAACAAATATTCAAATGTTAATTTTGACAGCCAAAATGAGGGTACAGTTTAATTGCCTGGATCATTAGTGTGCTTTTGATTATTAGATTCAGCGTACCATGCTGCGTTACGCACACATCATTGAGGTTTGTATGAAAAAGTTGGTTTGTCTTCCTTAAACAACCGTAGAATGTATCACTGGTACATTTTTCTTTATAAGGCCAAACTGCCTCCTTATTTATGTTCTCAACTTACTCCTAAAACTGTCGGTAGCTGCAACCTTCGCTCATGGGGACAAATTATGTACGACATTCCTCGAACCTGCACTGTCTTTGGTGAAAGTGCTTTTAAAGTTCTTGCTCCATCATCTTTGTGTGAGCTAAAGTCACGTTAAACAAGATTATTTTATAAGCATGGAAGATTATGAAAACAGGATTAAGGACTATTTGACCTCTGAATGTCCTGTTACTGAACACTGTTAATACATTGTTTCATGTAATTTGCAGTTTGTTTTAACCTTTTCCACTCCACCCCTCTTTTCAATAGACCCAATTTTGTCTTTTTTAGGGTGTACAGGTTTTTTTTTTAGGGAGAGATAACAGGTCAACAGTTTGTGTCACATAGAAGTGGGGTACATAATATGAAAGCTGGGAACCTGAAGATTAATTTTTGAAAATGTATACGGGATGAGAACATTATAATAAAAGTATATGACGGCCATTCCCATACTTAGTAATTTAACTATCTTGTACCACTCAATAATTGATAAAAATCTCTACAAAATACCACATTAAGACACCAAGACCTTGAGGAACACCATAGAAAAAGCTAGGAAACCCATACATCCTCTGATGTATGGGTTTCCAAGGTATGGGCTCCCTCAAGAAGTGGAAGAGGTTAAGTCTGTTGCTTGTTTGTTTCATGGGAAATTTCTTATGTTTGTTTTAACTTGTTTTGCTGTTTTGTTTCTGTTGTTTGTTCTTTTATGTGAAACTTTATATGCTGCCGTCTTGGTTCCCGTGAAAAAGAGATTTTCAATCTCAATGGCAAGTATTCCTGGTAAAATAAAGGTGAACTAAAAAACAAAGCACCGTCCTTGTCAGAAGTGCACTTCGCTATTTTTTCTTTTACATTTTAGCTACCAGCCTGACTGTTTCCGCTGTGGTCTGGTATTGACATAATTTACCTTCTTGAAATGTCAAACATCCGCACTCTTTTGAATGTCCTATCACTAAAGAGCTCAAACCAGAGTCAGTTATCAAGCTCAAGCAAGCTTCAAAGGCTGCGTCTACAAACCGTGGAAGGGAAAAAAAAACCAGAATGAAAGTTAATAGTTTTTTTTTTGTCCATATTGTACACTTCAGGGGTCCAGCTCATTAAGATGTAACCTATGAAAACACATTTCAAACCACAGTATTAGCTAAATAATATTTCATAGTACAGTCACTTCAGACGAGACAAGTGTTTGTGTACGTGTGTTTTTGTGTGCGTTATGCTTGAGGAAGATCATTGATTTTTTTCTGTAACTGCGGCTTCGACAAAACATACATTACATTCATTTTCATCTTTCTCATAATGGCTGAAGATTTTATTGTGTAAACCAGATCCAATCAGCCTGCAGAAACAATAGCTACGTTGTCTGCTGCTATCCATTGTGCTGAAGATAATATTATGTCTTGCCAAACATACAGCATCACAGAAATACCTCAGAGTCTGCTGGAGGCCTTGACACAGGAAACCTTAGATCCATCATGCCATATCTTTGTCTTAGGGTGCTTTGTTACATTTTAGAGGCCTGCTCTTGGGTGAAGATAAATGCTGTAAACACTGCTTTATGAATGAATAAATTCCCCCCGCGCCGACACTGCTTCACGGCCCACTGTTAATAAACTGATTCATGGCGTAATCCACTCTCTCAAGCGTTCAGAGCCCCTTTTTATACCCCCTATTTATGTTTGCTGTTATTTCAGAGAGTCAGCTGAAAGGAACCACAAGAGGAAGAAGATAAATCACATTTCCCCAGTTTAATTTATGGAGGTGAGCGGGTGTTATATGAGCAAATTCTATCCCACGAAACGCCACTGGTGTGGAGCAGTAGAGGGAAACCTGAACGGGAAGTTCGAGTCAGGCACAGCATCTTTCTCAATAACCAGCAAGAAGGATCATTACAAATGTTATTGTCCATAACCACGGCAAAAAAGAAAAGTTAGTCCAAAAGGAAAGAATATATTGCACTTCAGCCCCTGGATAGAGCACGTCTTTCATCATTGTTATCCACAGTCATGAAAAATTGAAGGCCATTTTTTCATAGAAGTGAAATCATTTTTGCAGAAATGCTGACAGAAGCATCATCATTTTTATAGCTGGTTCCTGGGGAAATATTTATGGCTTTAACAAATTTGTCAGAACAAATGATCGTTCTGTTAAACCTCTTACTTTGGGCAAATGTATTACATCACTTACATTTACCTTTTTAGCTGTGGGTGGAAAAATATAGTTTGTGACCAGATTAATTGTGTTTGACTAGAGGAGTACGGATTAGTTTGACACAATTTTGCCATTTTTACCCCAGCTTTAAGAGCAGAGAACAAGATTACCTGCTTGCTGTGTACTGGAGCCACTGGAAAGTATCCGTACGCCTCGTTTCCACACACTTTTGTTTTGTGTCTGTAAATCCGTATAGTATTCGGATTACGACCCCAAGTGTTCAACGCAAGGAAATAGGGATGTATCGATCCAATATCATCGATGCAAAGTGAACACATCGATATATATCGTCATCTTTAAGATACTCCTTTATTTTGAAATTCCCATGTCACTTCCGTGTCACCATTTCCATCCAAGAGCACCTCCTTGCCAACAGTGCTTAAACATAAGAAATGTGGCACTTTATAGTGAACAGGTTTATTTTTTTACTGTTCTAGACAAGCCACGTTTATAACGTTAAATTTTTTCTAAGTAAAAGGATGCAGCATGCTAGCTGTGTAACATAGTGGTTCATACGTCTTTTAACAAAACAGTTCACAAATCTGCAAAATATGCTGTCAAATTTTCACTTCAAATTTTTTTTGATAATTTATTATAAATTAACTGCCTGTGCCACGCAGTGCATCCGGTCTGTCCGTTATCTGCCGTAACAGTCAAGTTACGGACTGAAAAAAACGGAAAATAGGAGTTTTGCACACACATAGGAGATCACATAGGTTCCCATAGGAATGAATGAACTTCCGGTTGACTTGCATACGTACACAGAGCTATGTGGAATCAAGGCATTACTGGGAGTTATAGTAACTGTATAAACTGCTGAACCACAAATGGGTTTTCAAGCAGGGAGTTTTTTATATTAATATTTGGGAAAACACTGTATTTATATACAGTATCTGACACTTTATACATGCACACAAAATATACCCACTGCTCTTCGAGGATGAGTGAAACAGGTGAGAGCACGCTGAGCGACTCCTGCTCAGAGAGCGATTTGATATGCAGTTTATGCAAATACTGTTGACCCGTGGTCCAGGTCTGACAGAGTGGCCATCTGTTAGCAAGCCACAGAGAGGCTGGTGGACGAGACCTCCAACAGTAATCCCTTCTGCATTCAGCCCGCTAAAAATAACCTACTTTCCATGTTTGTTTTTCGATTAAGGCAGCAACAATAATGCTAATGTATTTTGCACACTGCATTTTTTTTTTTGTTTATGTTTTCTGTAATACATCAACACATGTCCAGAGGGCACTTTCTGATATATACACATATTGATTGGGGTAGATATTCTTCACTGCCATGACACTTGATGTATATGCACCACTACAGTATATGGCCCTCTGCAGAATCTGAATTGAATTGGATTTGGATTTTTTTTTTTTCCCAGTGATGAAAGTTGAATTCAGGGCACATCGGCACAGTACTGGATATTCTTGATATTATTATAGTGTTTTGTCTCACTGAAGAAAAGGAAATAAGAACATTTTAAGTACTTGACCCTGGCAGAACAATATCTTCTGCATCCAACAACAATTAATAATTCATTATCATCATTACCGCGACCATCACTCCTGGAGTCTTATTATGAAACTTGAAAAGCAGTGAACTGCTGAATATTTTCACACATAGCAGGATGGTGTGTATTTTTCATGAAAACACTGGGAACTAGGCCTTGAAGTCTATCTAGGATAAACCACAGCGTGCTTTTAGTATTTAATTATAATATCCGCTTGATGTGCAGAATACACCTGATGTAAGATCTTTGGAGTTTGAAAAGCAGAAGCTGAAAAAGAAGTAATAGTTGAGAAAAGTACATTTTTAGTTCTATTTTCCACCACAGTATACTGTAAATGTTGAGCAAATGTAAACACACAGTGAACAAAACCTATAAACATTTGGTAATACTTCTTGTAACTGTATATATGAAGAGTTACAGTACAGCACAACAGTTGGATGCAGTCATAAAAAGCTGGAACAAGAAGAACAATAATTACGCCACAGACCAAAGTCAGGTCAGCTGCATGGATATTGATTACAGACTAGAAGCTGCGCAGCTGAACACAATCAGGCTAATTAGCCATTCCATTACAGCCACTGATTGGCCACGTCTTCAGGACGCGAGCAGAGTGCCAACTTGCTTGAAATGAGGACTTAACCATGTCTGACCATCGACTGTAGCTGTCTAACAAAAAAACAAACCAAAAAGAATGCAGTTCAGAAGAGAGGATAAAAGCATCGGGCAAGCTTTGTTCAAATGAACCCACAGAGCTGCCACGGGCCAAAACACTTGAAAAGCCATCATTATTGAATTGGACCTAACATTATTTTTGAAACAACCAAGTAAAAACAGGCATCTGCACAGTAGTTTGTGTGCTGGGCACTGGAGGGTCAACCGGGGAGTTGAGGTTCAAAGCACATGATATTTCTGAGAGGTCATAACCAGGAAAAATGGAAATTTCCATGCAAGGGTTGAATGAACCTTTAGTCCAATAGCATTTCTCTTTCTTTAAGTCTGCAAAACTGTTACAGAGACTGAAATGATTGTTTTCTATATAGAAAGCAATAAGTTTGTGCTTGAGGTTATGTATGAGGTTATTAGTCTAGGCATGGAAATCAGAGGGTTACGGTTTTGTAGTGGGTGTCTGCCTCTGAAATGCACAGCTGAAGTGAAAGCACAGCGACTGCTTACTCCACCAGATCTGTCCAAGTAACTTGATATGAGAGCTGAGCTCTAAGTCGCAAAAAAAAAAAAAAAAAAGGAAAAGAAATGAAATTAAATGTTTTCCATCTACTCTGCCACCAAAGAAAAACCTTATGCCCCTCATTTTCCGCATTGTGAAAGGCAGAAATAATGATTTCCTATTTGGTATGCATTTTTTCTGCCTCTCTGGTGGAATGTTGATTCATGGGGAGCAGAGAGGCGGAGTGGTGCCCGTGCCTTATTAAAAGTCAGCTCTGTGTTCGGTATCTTATCAAACACAGAGACAAAAATTACGAAAACATCCCACTATGTTAGATTGTCTGGCTGAATGGTAAATATCAGGTGAATAATTAGCTTTCCCTGTCGCTGTTTCCCTCTTTTGTAATGTAAAGTGGTTGAGCACCTCTGAGAGAGGGGTACTGCGTTGCTTCTGTAAACATCATTTCCTCCATTGCTCACGTCTCTGGGAAATCCGGTATCTCAGCGGCATAGAGAGTGAACCGCATCTTCAATACACCCAATTATGGGAAAAGTTCGATCAGCCTTGTTGAATAACCTATGCATCTCTTTTCCATAGAAGGAAATACTTCTGCAGTAACTATAAAGCACATTATGCCATGTGCCTGTGGATAATTACAGTCTAACTTCATCAGTTACACTTTAATTAACATGTATAAACCTTGACAAACCTGAAATGAACCACTGATGATCAAATAAAAACATGTGCAAGAAGCAAGTGGAAAACATTATATATATATATATATATATATTCATAACTGAATTGTACATTAGTGGAAGTGACAGTTAAAAATTTACACTGATTTATAATTCAATAAGAAGCCGTTCATATTTCATACTGATTTATAATTGAAGAACTTGACTAATACATTTTGTACAGCAATATTTGATGTTATATATACAGTTAGTGTTTGCATATATCATTAAACAAAGCTTGAATTATTTAAGACATATGTACTGACCGTATGTGTGTATGTGTTATGTATAAATATGAATTATTCCACTGCTCTTACTCTGAAGTTGATTGGGTTTTTTTAAGCCAGGGAGAAATATTGAAAGTAAATAATGTTAAGTGCCTGTGGTTTATTCATCATGAACACAGTTGTGTTTACAAAACATTTACAAAACTCTCTTTATATCTTTTGAACCCTGTATTATTTTATAATTTGTGTCATCTTGTGTTGTCTTATTTGAGACCCAGTTGTTATTTGAAAATGTAAGCTACACAGTAACTAGCTACAATAAACTAGAGCTGTAACGATTAATCGATTAGTTGTCAACTATTATATTACTCGCCTATTAATCAGCTATTTTGATAATTGATTAATCGGTTTGAGTAATTTCTTAAGAAAAACAAAGTCAAAATTCTCTGATGTACTTGTTTATTAAGAACAATGTCACTTCGACATCGGTACACAATCTTGTCTTCAAGTATAGCTTTATTCAGGAATAGCCTTGCCATTATTGATGCTTTTTTATTCTATAAATGCTCTCACTGTCTTCACCTGTGTAAACATGAGACTAGACATGTGTGGCGCTCATTCTTGTATCATGCATGCGTGTCCTTTTGTCCTTTTACACTTGCTAATCGATCAAAAGCAAACAATAAATGGAGCTGCTCATCAAAACGGCTGTAGTCTGCAGTGCCATTAATGGTATGAAGAAAAGAAGCGTGTAAGAGTTAACTTGTAAATGAAAGCACAGCATGAGTCTTTGAATGAGCTCTCAATGGCCTTCTAAAGTTGTTCCTACTCCACCTCTTCATTTTCTACACACAAAAGTGAGTTCAAAGACGTACAACGGGGGTATTCATGCAGTCCCCGTTCACAGATATAAAGATATGAAAATACATCAATGTTAGAAGTTATGGGAAGAATTCCCATGGTGCCATTGGAAACGTCAAGATTGTGATTGCAAGTATTACATAATAATAGTTTACATTTACCAGATTAGCATTGAATTAAATTGTAATACCTTTAATAATGGACTGATGTTTGCTTTTCAAATATTTAGATAGATGTACTTTATTGATCCCAGCAGTAAATAAAATGTACATATCAACATTATACATCTATAGAATACACTAATAATATACCGACAACTACAGCTAGTATAAAAAAATGGGATAATATACAGCGAGACGGTCATATCGCCCTGAAGGGGTTTATTTCACAACAATGACCCGCTAGCTGTACATTATCCCGCTTATTACACGACTACTTACTTAAGAAATCAATAATTTGACACAAAAAGGGTCCGCCAGAGTCCGACATCAGAACTGCGCCCATAGCAACGGTCTGCTTTACATAGCAACGGTCTGCTATAAAGAAATAACAGACCGTAGAACGTTGTGATTCACCAATCAGAATCGTGTATTCAACACAGCTGTGTAATAACAAAGAATAACATACTATATACATTAGCAAAGTGTGCAATAACATACTGTGTTACGTGTGCAAGTTACAATGTTTTGTTTTTAGGTAAAAAATTAAAGGAGGTAGTAAACTGATGTGCAAATTCAACATGTGCAAGGTTATTGTAGGAGCAAAACAGAATAGAGTATGGTTGAGATATATAAAGAAAGAGCATTTGACCAGTTGACACTTTCCATCCATGTCTTCCGACAGAATTTCCCCATTGACCTGGTAATTTCAGATTTTTATCCATCCATTGCTTTTGATACGGCCAACCATGACATTCTTCGGGATAAATTGTATTTTCATGGATTTTGTGACAACACATCCTAGTGGTTATACAATCATGAACAGAATCATTTTATTAGTATAAATCTATCTACCATCTTCCTCAAGTCTAAATGTATGTTAGTTTGCCCTTCTAAACAGAAGGATATTCCCCGTCTCCCTTATCTTATTCTCCTCACCACGCTCAGTTGCCTACCATCCGCACACACGGGTATTAACTCTTTTGTTGTGATTTGTGGTTTTATAAGCCCGTCTGTATTTCTGTTCTTTTCTGCAGGATTCTACTTGTATTTTTTTCTGTTTATATAAATAATGCAGAGACACTTGTATTTTTTTAATACTGTTTTACTATGTCGATATTATTTTACCCCTATTTATGCTGTTTAATTATTTATTAACCCTTTTAATTCTTTTAATGCGCATGAACCTTCATCACCTCCACAGTTTGCAGTCTAGACTGCAATCATTAGTGAATGTAGCTGCTCTGACATTGGAAGTACGCCATGCTACAGACTCCTGTTTGCATTTTTGAATAGATAGTTACGAGCCGTGACAGCGACTCTGGAATTGTTTTCTCGTCTCTGTGTTTTTCATCATGTCAAAATGTGGTCCTGGAGACACCTAATGTATCCGAAAATACCACACAAGCAGTTTTTGGTACTTTACCAGGTGTTTCTATTTCTGTAATGAAACTTTACATGTGTGTAGTTGAGATCAATATGAAGGTCCAGTTCGAAGATGGCCATGGTCTGAGCGAGGGCGCTGGAAGTGGGAAGGGTCCCCACCGCTTTACACCCCTGGTCCATTTTGGGGCCTCTGTTTGTATGATCCCATCACAAGATGGTCTCTAGTTCATAAATGTTAGTGATTACTTTAACCTACTATCGATTGACCAATCCGTAGAAAAAACAATGACTATTACTAACAGTTCTCGTGTCTTGCTTTCTACCTACTGTATACTTTTTAAGCCTCTCAGTAATATTAACTGCAACCAATCTACCTATATGCCCCACCTACTGTATATTAACATTTGGTTGCTCTTTTCTCTTTGTGTTTACTGCTTGTACCTAACAATCTCAAAGCCTGCTTGATGTCCTTTGAAATTAGTCAATCAATGTCACAGTCATCAACGACTTCCGAAGATTTTAAAGAAAACATACCCAGCTGTCACCGTGACATGAGAAGTGAAGTTGCACTAAGGATTTTCAGACCATGATTCGTATTTTTCTTTGAAATGTCAGTGACAGGACTCCATCTGTTACAGAACTACAGTGTGTGTATATAATACTGTGCTTCAGTGCTTTGATGGATTCCACCATAGATCCTAAAATCCCACCAAGTCCTGTTAGAATGTGTGACAGGGACCATCTTGGTTTCTCTAGAAGGAAAGGAAGGGAACAGCACATTTAAGTGACCTTGAATATCATGGTGCATTTTAAAATGATAATGTGACATTACTTCTCAAGTGTGGCAGTTTGGCCCATGATGCAAGGGGGGTAAATTAAGTTTGGCATAACATTTAGAAAAGTATAAAAAAAATAATTCCAGTAATATATTATGTGTAAACATACGGTAGCAGCGACTGAGACATGTTATAATAAAGATGTGTACTATGAAAGATTACAGCGTTTGTGGAGTATTTAAGTAAAAAAGCTGATACTCTAAGTTGTTAGAATGCATCATAAAGATAGCAGCTAGTACTTATTGGTGGGAAAGGGTTTTTCCTCAATGTCTTGATAGCCCACAATTAGTGTCCCTTTAGTTTATGTCATTGTATGCAGGTCTGTGGTTGTAAATTGAAGATGGTACTCTCCAGCTTATCACTCTCATTTGTCCTCGTAGTTTAATTTCAGTTTGAGTTGTAGAATTGATGTCAAAGTAGGACTCTCTTAAGGCACTTCCCCTTATATGCTCCTCCTGTTTTCTTGTTTTAATAACACCAACTACAAATGTGTACTTTGGTGTGTGTGTGTGTTAGTTCTTAGACTGTGTACACTATATTCTCTTCATTAGCTGCAAAACGGATGTAATTGAAAATCTCAATTACAACAATTATCAACACGGGTCTCGCATCAGCAATATGCTCCCAACACACAATAACAAGTTTATCATGGCATTTATATCCATGGCAGCAACAGAAATCTAGTAAATTGCACTGCAAAGTCTTGTCATCTTGATAGCTTTTGTACTTGTGCATCTCTCTTTTTTTGCCTCCTCTGGCTGAGATTAATTGCTCCTGCAGCCAGTACTGACAACAGCGTTTATGGAGGGAGGGCTACGGATATGGGATGCCTGTATTTCAGGTCCTCTCCCTCTCTTGCCTTTTTTTCATTCTCCCCGTGTCCCTCTTATTTACCACTTTGCTGTGCTCACCAGAGGAAAAGCGCAGAGGGAGCATGTAATGGGAATATGGTAGATATGACACTACAGGCAACTGCCTGCAGGGTTAGAGCAGAGGTGATGTCTCAATTTATGATCTACCTCCCACATTTTTCTTAAATTCATCATCCAGACCACCTGCTTCCCTTCTACCACTACTAATACCTTTGTCACCCACACAAAACTGACTGTAATACAGGAAGTACATGTTACAGGAAGTGCCTACGCTTTTAGCAAACTGTCTTAGCAGCCCAAATATTTGCACTTCCCAACTCACACAATTCAAATAAGAGCTGAAAGGTCATAAAAGCAGTCGGGATTCACATGACTGTGACATTGACCTAATCTTCCTGACAGCATGGTGGGAAATCAGATTGGCACTGTATGGACGCAATGGACAGAGAGAAGAGCCGACTACTCTCTGTTAATAATTCATCTATCTCTCCCATGTGGGACTTAATCCGAGACACTGAGAGGTGTCTTTGGACCTGAATAGGTTTTATTCTCTGCTGAATTAATTCTCCTTGAGCATTGTCCTGTTGTACGGTTCTTGAGGGACTCGGGGGGAATGCTTTAAGAATTCAATGTGCTTCAACATTGAAATACGAGCATAATATCCTGAGTTGCTATTGAGCTGGGCGTTACCAGATGACTTAATAGACAAGGCCTTAACTCAATTGACCCTCACTGACTGTCAGCTAGACAGCCATTGACAAACTTAACAATGCAGTCACAACACTGATTTCTACAATTAATTTATAATCACTTTGTCTTTTCGTACGTTTTGGAAAGCTATTGAGGGTAGAATTTAAAAAAATAATGCTAATAAGGGATGCAATTAACAATTATTTTTGTTAGCAGTTAATCTGTAGATTACTTTTCTTTAAATTGGTTGATCTTTTGATCTATAACCATGGCACCACGTATAACTAGAACAACAGTGGGCCACTGATGGAGCCTTGGGGAACACCACAGGTCAGACGTGCCACAGAAGAGGAGGCATCACCAACCACTACTGAAAAAGTTTTGTTTGATAGATAAGATATGAACCAGTCTAGCAGTATCCCTGATGGCAACCCACTTTTGAAGGAGATCCAAAAGAATAGAATAGATGGATCAGCTGAGTTAAATGCTCAGCTGAGATTGATAAGACTTAAAATCAAACAATCTCCAGCATCTGCTACAACTAAAAAATAATATGTTACTTCAATGTTAATTTTCTGTGCTATGACCGGAATGGAAACCTAATTAACATTTAACCTGATTAAAGAAATGATTATTCATAAAATAAATAAAACTCTCTAAAACTTTTTGATAACAAAGGTTATTTAGAAATAGGTGTAACGTTTTATTAATACAGAGGTTCAAGTCTAGGTTTCTTGAAAAGTGAGTGCACTATTGCGTGCTTCCAAATGATTAGCTGATTAGTCGATTGCAACAATTTTTCATGGAAAAAGTACAAAAAATGTCTGGGTTCCAGCCTTGTTTTGAGAGGCTAAAATCAGCAATTAATGAATGTCAATTAATTGATCGTCAAAATCGGTGAAAAACTTTCTGGGGTTTGACTGTACGGTTATGGACCAATAATTTCAGCCCTAATAATAATTCCATCATTGTTTGCTGCTCAGATTCCGAGTGTGGCTCATGTTTGCTTTTCCCACTGACAGTGTCTATGACAAGAGTCGGTCCCCGGGATTTGTAAGCTGATTCAATATTGTGAGAGCAAAGTGCTTGTGGTGCCGTCATTTATCAGACACAAAGAGCAGGATGAGAAGCAATTCCGTTCCCTTGCCACCTGATGTTGTCTCTCAGGACCGCAATTTTGGTAGATAAGTGTCCTTATCCTTGGGTGATACGGGACCCACCTTGAGAAAAATCCCTCACATTCTATTGTGCCTCTGCCATCCAGTCAACACCTAGAGTCACGGTTACTACATGCATCTATCATATCTCCCCGGACACAAATGCAGAGAAGATAAACCAAGCCTCTTCCATGACCATTCATCTCTTCTTCTACTTGTGCAGTCTCCTCTGATCTTCTTTAAAGCAGGACACACTGAATAACAATTTTCTTTGACAACCGCTTCCCAACTGTTTTCTCTTTCTCAGCTTCTGAAACTACTGACACCAATATGTTTGACTCTCCAAGGGGAAATATGTTGCAGATTTCAGTTTATTACAAAAGATATGGGCCATTCAATTTGTTTATGAAAAGAGAGCGGAGAATAAAAGCGCTGACTTTTTTATGCTTTTGTCAAAGACATCAGTGATCAGTGCCTCATGAAAACATTTACTTATACTTTGCAGATGAAGCTCATTTCTGATCACAAATTCACTGAAGGCTCAGAAATCTGCCAGGCAGGCAGCCACATTAAGCCAGCCAATGTGCACTGCTGTTTACCCCCCTGCTCCCCGCCTTCTCCACCCACCCCCCCCGCCCCGACCCGCTTTCAAGCCCCAGTGGCATTCTTCTATTCTGCTGATGAAAGAGATTGCTTGGGTCTTGCACTAATGAATTGGCATTATTATTAAATGATGTTTGTAAATTATGACCCAGTTTGCTCCCAATGAATGGCGCAGGAACTCAAAACCCACATCGTCAATTAGGGAGCACACAGCCACTGTGAGCAGTTAGTTGAGGAGTTAAACTGGATTTTGGATGCAGGTTGGAATTTGGAAGTTCCATTCACAGCTCACTGGCGCTGCCTTGTGGTCTGAAGACAAACTTCCTAAATTTTCCCACTTAAATAAATGCTCTCTCTCAGTATCAATACATTAAATTATAAAACATTCTTGTTATTTTTTTATTAGAAATTATATTTTTTAGTCAAACAACCAATAAAACAGCATGTTCTGTGTAAAAAAAAGAATTCAGAAATCATTTCACTAGAATATTTTGTTGGCCAAAGTATCTAAAGGCATGGATTAACACATTTTTAAAATACGTGCTTGAACATCTAATAGGGTCTCCTTCATTAGGGCTGATTTTGTGTCCCATCCTCAGCCACAAGGGGGAAGAGGAGTGGAGCAGATGCAAGCACACGGCTTCTCATCTCAGTGATCAAATATTTCTTTTTCATTTGAAATTCTGCTTTGTTGTTAATGATGTTGACAGCAACTTCAGTCAATGTGTGATGAATGAGCATTTGACAAATGCAAATGTTAATTAGGCTTTTGATCCAAATGGTTTTCAGAGGCATATTTTTTTTTTTCATCTCTCCCTGTAATGTGTTCTTGTAGGATTTAATATTTTCTGCACATCTGCTGAGGGTCATTCTCACAGTGACATCTTGTGGAGGTTGTCAGCAGCATAAGCAACGTATTTAAAACTTTAAACTGTATAAGATACAATTTTCAACATTCGCTAAGTCTTATAGTACAATCTTAGTTATGTTACTTAAGATGGTTACAAGGAAATATAAGCACCTCTTTTATTTCAATTCTCAGTGACTGTTTCCATCACAGAATATTAAGTAGGCTATCTTTGTCCATTTTGTGGTTTAGTGCAGAGCTGCAACGATTAATCTATTAGTTGTCAACTATTAAACTGTTCTCCAACTATTTTGATTAATCAGTTTGCATAATTTTTTAAGAAAATAATCTTTGGGAAACATTGATCAACATTTTTAAAATTTTTAAACAACTACTTGATTAATCGAGAAAAACGACAGATTAATCGACAATGAAAATATTTGTGAGTTGCAGCCCTGGTTTACTGTGTTATTTGACTCTATGTTAGACTCAAATTGACCCCAAACAACAACTACAACCATGAAAACACACATTTAACACCAGTTCCAGGTGTCCAATTTTACGGTGTTTAAAGTACACATGCCACAACTTCTCACTTGACACTTTCCCTCCTCCAGCGTGGACAGCTGTGTTGACATTCAGCACAATCAGTCAAGTGTTGTTAGTTGTATGGCCAAGCACAAATGTGTAGCAGTGGTTTCAGTTTACTCGGATATGAAAATCAAATTAAATGGAATAATAAAGTATGCACAAAATGCGCACTTTAGATGCATTTGAGACACTTTCCAAATGCTTTGTGTTATGCGACTGGGACTTGTCTCCCATATGTCAAAACAACATCACCACCATCATTTTATAGATCGTGAAACGACCTCCCGTGTGTACAAAAAAAGAGTATGTTGCTCTTTCTCCAGACGCTTAAATATGGTCAACATAACAAGAAAATGTATTTTTTTTTTTACATAAACCTAAATAGAACTTCAAGTACCATCATTATCTATATCTACCCTGGATCTCAGAAACACCAAACCTCCTGGGAGTGAAGGTTTAGTCTTACAGTGTTGCATGATTGGCTACATTCCACTCCCATACTTCACTGACCAGATGTCTGTCCCACACAGCAGAGAAGCTATAGAGCGTTTCCAGCCGTAACGTATGACTGTTCACAGAGCTCTCCCTCACACATCATTTCAAACTACCAGAGAATTTTATCCATCTTTTATCAGCACTGAGTCACCATATCAGTGCAGGGGATGTAACTCTTAAGAATACACGTCATTTGCGGGAATCTTTTGGCTTCTTTGCGAATACACATCTCCCCAACAATCCCTTCAGTTTATTTCACTCTTGGTATTCACATTCAGTTCTGCGTCTGCGACATGGTTCCATTTAAATTCCACAGTATTTCATCAGATCACAGTAATAGCACCATTCAATTTGGCATTTAGCTTTTTATGTTTCATCCATGCCCGGGACATAATGGAAGAAAAACTCACTTAATGGCTATTTTTTGTGTCTCTACCCAGCAATTTGACAAGGCTGGATTACAGCACATCTCTGTAAATAGCAGTCCGGGAAAATACCAAAATCATGCCATCATTTTAGGGCTCTTATTATTTTCTTCATGCAGCTTAAAGTGCCTCAAGTGAAATTATATTATCATAGTGCCTCCTTATTTGTGGATCCCCGTGAGTTGCGAGGTTCCTGCTTTTGTCATATTTTACTTTTACTTGGAGGTTTGAGTGTCGGCGAACACCGAATGTCTCCGCTGTAGATGAATTTCACAGCTTTGTCACATCCAGACAGCAGCAGGGGCTGGAGGGTGGATGAGGAGGAGGGGTGACATTCCAGACCCGCTGAGGCTAAGAGGAAATGATGTCACCCTTGCCCCGACTACCATGACTCATTAGTTTCAGGCTGCATTTTAACGGTGCCCTACATTTGGACCCCTGGCAGTTACAGCTGTCTTGGCAGTGCCACGGTAACTCTATGAGGAAAAACACCTCTGCCATTACATTTTTCTGTCAACACCCATTTCCATGTTTTTTTTTTTATGCATGAAAAACAAGCCAAGGTTTTCATTTACTATTCTTGTCTAGGGTGCAGACTACAAACTGGATTCTTTCTCATAGCTCTCTTATACATTACATATATATTTGGGTGCCTTGTAAGCAAAGCTGTACATTTTTTGGCTGGACCGCAGAAGGCCAGCTCTACTCAAAAGTCTGTCAAGAGTGACTTACTGAGTGATGAAGTTACGCGATTGGTCAACCGAGTGTTGGAGTTTTGTCATTGGCCGTGAGCAGGCCGCCATGTTGTTTCCTGTTCGAAACGGCAATACAATCCACGATAGGGTAAGTCACCGCTTGAACAGCGAGTTCAGTGTAGCGACGCGTCCTCTAGTGTCCTCGCCGGACCTGGTGGACATGTACCGCTGGATTCAACATTATAGACATGACCACTGACTATTTGTGTAACAGTTTAGCCACAAATTCACAGACTGACCATACACGGTCCAGCCATATACTCGGTTTTGACCGAGTCTTGTTGCTTTATATGATGCCTTCCTAACTGCAGCAGTGGAGTGCGGCACATGTTGCAATATGCAGGATTGATGATTTGGGGTTTGGGACAGCAGCCAGTACTGTAAGCTAGATGTTTTTTATTTTCTTGCAATATCTCTGGATATATTTGCATTGTGAGTTGCGCAGCAATGATTTGCATACAAAAACATGCAAATGAATGAATAGCCAGGTGTTCTGTACAAACATCACAATTTAATTAACATGTATTGACTTTGTATTTCCATTTTTGTTCTGTACAATGGCACATAAATTCAGATAGAGCAGCAAACCTACACCTAAACCTACACACCATACATGCAACAATAAGGAAATTCCTTAAAGTGTGGAGTTAGACTGTGAGATTTCAGAGGCAGAATCAGCACATGGTGGGTGGGACAGAAGGCAATCAACACACCCGGCGCTGACACAACTATTCATAGCTGGGTAGCCATATGTGTACATTTAACTGGCTTCCCGTGCAAGTGAAAATTATAGGAAATTGTGTGTGAATATGCACGTAGGCAAACATACTGCAACCACTGATTGACCCCAGTTATTTCAGCCTACTGACTAAATCAAATGAGTGCCTTGAAAGAGTCTGTGTGTGTGTGAGAGTGGGTGTAGTGTAGTATTGCATGTCTGCAGCATATTCTTTCAGATTATCATGCCTTTATTATATCCATTTATGTACAGTACTGTATGTTTTCTAATGGTTTGCTCAAAAGAGTTGCAGTTTATTCAACATTTGAATGTTTTTGGCCGGAGGAAAATTGTTTGTTTGTTTGAGTTTCACATTCTCAACACCCAAACTATAAATCCTTCAGCAGATTAAAACAAACCGCTTCATATTTATAAGTTGTTCATTGTAACTTTGTAACTTTGTATTTGAACTTTTCATAGGCCTAATTAAAATGCCATGGCAATATTTTACCCTTGAGAAATATAAATTATATGCCTACACTCTGAACAAAGTCTTGTTTTCTTGCTCATTTATCCATATAAATCGATCTTTGATGATGACAGCTAGACTCTATTTGGAATGATTATAAAGATCCTGACAAAAATACAGAACAGTACACACTCCAAAATGATTTGAAGCACACATGGGAATCCTTTCCAATGGTATGTTTCTCCAAGATATATGAATGAGGTCAAACAAATTTATGATAACGGGTTTTTTAGGGTTTGTTTTTTAGATGACGGATGTTCCAGATCACCTGCCAGTTCAAGTCTGGGTCCATCACCTCCAACTTTGTCAAAAACAGACGAGTTTCCCATATGCAACATACCCTATTCCAGCTGTTTTATGAGTCTTTATAAGCATGCCAACATAAAGACAAGCAATGAATTATGAGACCATCTCAAGAGGGTTGTTATGTGCCTCCTCTAGAGGAAACTTAGACTCCCCCAGTCTCCCCAATCTGGCCAGCTGCACGATATCAACGTTTCAAGTAACAGTTTATTTATTATAAACCTCAGAGTTGAGTATTGCACAAAACAATAAACATTCACTAACAACAAACCCTCAACTTCCTTAACAAAACTTAACAGAAACTCTCATTACACAAACAACTAAAAGCTAGCTTCATTTGTTGGAAGTGGCAGAAGTGGAGGAGAGCAGGTTGCTGTCAGCTAGCGTTTAAATGGAATGATGTCATCAGCCTCCGGAAGCAGCAATCCCTTCAAACGGACCAATCATGGGGCACCACCTGTTGCTCATCACCCTTACACACACATGCACACACTGTAAGCAAAAGGAGAAAGGTGAATACACTCAGTTTTGCAAAGTCCTCCTTTCTTGCCAGCAAGAAGTGTCTTTTGTGTCATCTGTGTTTCCTTACTTCAAAGCTGCATTTTCTTAAATCTAACAGACTTCAGATGGGCAAGCTGATACACCTGGATTATTATTTTTATGGCCTTATTTCGTAGGCCTGGTGCCTGTTTGAAGACAGTAAGAGGCTCAGAGCAAAGAGGTGTAGCAGGATGAAGCGATAGTGTTTTTGAGTAATGCTGCCACATTTCCAGGGTACTTTTGGGCAATAGTTATCAAGCCTAAGTGACAGAATGATAGCTTGTAGAGAGCGACGGTATGCATTGCGTCACGCTTTGCATAAGTAAAGCTGTAGTCTATATATAAAAGTGGAAACATGTGTATGCTTGCAGTGTCCACGTTTCCTCCTATAAATCATAGATATTGTGGAATCTTGCCACATAGCAGAAAATATCAAACAACATGCTTTTACTATGTTAAACACTTTTAATGAGTGCCCTCACATGCTTTAGTTTAAGAAGAGAAAGTGGTGGAGAGGGAAAAAGCAAGATACAGAAAGCGATCTGAGAGAGAGAGAAGATACATTTTGACCTTGTGAACCAGTCTGAGGCTTTGCATTCCTGGGAGGTTGTGTTGCTCAAGAGAACTGTGCGATTTCGAGCTTTCACTGCTCCCCTTGGTTTCTAACCTCTGTGTTTATGTGTGAGCGTTGGCGGAAGAAGGGAGGGTGAGGGTGGGGGTGGGGCTCCCATGTGTGCTCCATAATGACCACCACTTGTTTCTCAACCAAACCTTGACCTTCAAAGACTAAATTTACTCTGCCATCTTGCAGAGAGGACCCACTGCTAAGTCCGGCTTTACTCTGTAATTGTATCAAACCAACCCTAATATTACACAGGGCAGCACCTGACAGACATAGCAGCAACACCGTTTATCTCCTGCCACCACAAACAATGTGAAATAACTGACATAGACAGTAAAGTCATTTTCTGATAAGGAGAGAAGACACTTTTATTAATGTTTCACTTGCTGGGATTTTTGCATTGGAGTTATTTACTGTAATACAAAACACTTGCTTTCTGAGCAGTTAGTGGGGACAGGCATCCTTGCAAATGTACTGAACTTGGTCATGGAAAGCTGAGACCTTTCCATTTTGTAGTTCAGTTTGTGTTTACAAAGTGTATAAAGATACAATAGACTTGCTTCTTGCTTTTTATTCCCTACTACCACGTCAAACTATTTGCATTGAAAGATTTGAGACAAATTAGTAAAATGGAAAAGTAAAATGGAACCCTTTAAATCAACGTATCCTCATAAAACGGTTCGTAAGAAAAGTTATTCCTCATTTTTTGTGACGCACTTGTCCATTTCCACTCGTTACATGCATACAGTCTTTTCAAAATAAACTTCTGTCTTCACCGGAAGCTACTCAGTTAGGTTTAGGCAACAAAACTACTTGGTTAGGTTTAGGAAATTATCATAGTTTGGGTTAAAATAACTCTGGAAGTGGTGTAACCCTGATACAGTAATATGCAATTTATCATTACATCATAGGAGGGGTCCTTGCTTTTGACTTTGATGATCCCCTGACTTTTCATCTAGCATCAGTAGCAGGTCAAAGTTTTCCCTTATCTGGTGAATTATCTCGACATTTACTGCAGTAAATCCCATGGGTGGATTGGCACAACATTTTGTAGAGACATTCATGGTTCCCAGAGGATGTATACTTATGACTTTGGTAGTCTCCTGAATTTTCCTCTCCTCTGACATTTCTGGTTTTGAGTGGAATGCCTCAGTAGCTCGCTGATGTTTGTATTTAGCTCAGTACAGCCTCACAGAGCCGCTGGCGTGGTTAATTTATTTATTAAAGGAGTATGTTCACAGTCTAACTTCAATGTTAATCTGCTCAGGTTTCACCCTTTTCTTCAGTATTTTGTGTTAATAACCCTAAACTACATTGTGGTTGCTATTAGCTTTCCTGCTCTGTTTATGGAAACAAAATGGATATCTTTATGCATCTTTTTTTAGATTCTGGGGCAAAAAAGGGTAACAAATATTGATTGAACTGTCTTACGGAAACTCACTCACACATACAGTATTTGTTTATGTGTTGTGTGCCTTTCAAGGCAAACCCCCGTCATGAAATCTGATATTAAAGTATTGCATGGTTAGTTACACTTGACCCAGATCATAAATTATCCCTCTACGTAAACTTGTGAAAGTCAAAACCAAAAGAGGGTCATGGCGGGGTGCCCAGACGGAGGCAGAATGCCACGACACTGAGCTACAGACCACAACGTCCAGCGTGCAAGATTTCCTTTGTACATGCAATAGAGGTATCCAATGGGAAAAAAAAAATCCCTCACTTGTGGTTGGTCTTTTAAGTCGGAGCCAGGGAACCAATTAAAAGGATTAGGGCGGATCACCACTGGTTTTGTGTTGATGTGTTGTGGTCACCAGATTGCCAGTCTGCTGCTGTATTGCTTCAGGCTCCTCAGAGGGCAACAGGTTCACGAAGATGGCTCAAAACAAACATGCCCCGTCTTCAGTCTCTGATGGGACTTGTAGAAGAAGTGCTAACTACAAATCCAACAAGAGCCACACAACTTGGAACATACAATTATATCAAACCAATGGATAGCGTTCATGGAATGAGGTCAAGAGCGACTGTGGGAATGCGCTCATGTCACGAACGCTGCCAGAACCCTGCACTTTTTCTTTCTCAGTGAGTGAGGCACAGCCGGTACTGCTGCAACTATTCATTCACAACTGAATTGGTGGCATAAATATAGACTTAGACATGGATGAGCTTTGCTTATACCTTGTGGCACATTCAGATTAGTGAGATATTTTACTCTACAGTAGTCACAGGTTTAGATAGATGGTTGCTACGGTATGTCAGCGTGTTGTTGAAATCTACAGTTATGCTGAGGGCATCTTAATGTCTTCTTTGATTTTTCCCCTAAGGTTCTTCCTTGCTGGTATAGCTGATATGACACTGTCTGTGGTCTGTACTGACAGTTACTGACTTCAGGTACCAGTCCAGCAGAAAGCAAACATCTTTGGTATCACCTCAAAGTCTTTTATCTTCCGAATTTTTCATCTTGAAAAGGCCACATTGATGTCCACCATTTTTCTTAAACTTGTTTATTTCTTTTATTTTTTCAGTCTGAAGGCTTCATCTTTTTTAGACGACCCTTTCCGTCCATCAGTAAGGTATAACAATGATCTTCCATACTCCTTAGACAGCCAACAGACATGTGGCGCATAGGCTGCACCACTTATTTAGTCAAATGCCTTTTATTATACATGGTTATGGCAAGGGTGGTTAGGTTTGTCTTGTATCCTACTGTAGTAAAAAAGGTTATTTATTGTAAAGTGCTTTGTGCTGGGAGACGAAGAGAATGTTTGTCAGATGCCATTTTCGATAATGAGGTTTGCACAGACAGTGGTCAAACAACCCTCTTTTGGCTTTGACGGATGCACAAAAACACATAAAATCAAACCTTTAAT
Source organism: Sebastes umbrosus (assembly GCF_015220745.1). Taxonomy (NCBI): domain Eukaryota; kingdom Metazoa; phylum Chordata; class Actinopteri; order Perciformes; family Sebastidae; genus Sebastes; species Sebastes umbrosus. The sequence goes on from NC_051289.1 coordinate 9,986,025, forward strand.
GACAGATTGAAGTTTCACAGTCGGTGTGAGACACCAGATTCTCATGACGTACCATGGTCATGGTGAGCGTGGGTGGGCATCCCAAACACTGTGCCAAAAATCACAAACTAGCACTGGTGAAAGGAGCAAGGAAATTGAGTGCATGTAAACATAACCGAGACATCAACAAACATTGCAGCAAGTAGCATCATCTGACCTCTGGGCTATTTCACTGCCTGTCCAAAATAAACGTCAGGACAGACATTGAAGCACTTTCCTGTGCTTGTCAAAGGGCAACATTTCTTTAGCGTGAAAAAAATAATATATATTTTTTAAGTTGCTTAAACAATCTTTCACTGTCCGTGAAGTTACCTGTGGCTTCCATGAGACAACAGGAACAGTCAGTGTCAGTGGTTCAACAATCATTTTGAATCCATACAAACAGCATATTTTATTTGATACAACAACCTATAACAACCAGTCAAGTCAGTATTTCAGTTTTTGCTTGGAGTTTATTGCTTCCCAAGGATCCATATACAAGTTTTTGCTTGTTCATTACATCATACCTTGCAGTTGTCATATAAAAGATTGACTGTAGTGATACATCTTGTAAGCAGAACTTCTTCTGACCATAATATTGCATCCAGACTTCACAGTGGAAAACTGTGCCCACACGGGGGCTCTGGGGGTCTGAAGACCGGCCTCCTGTTGCTCCTTTCCCAACACCCATATTGACCTAAGACACGTAGCCTCCACATGCACACAAACACGCACACACCCTGACACCAGACTACACTCCCATTATTTTCCTCTGCAGTTCAATTTGCAAAGCAGTGATTGAAGCAGCAAAAGCAGACTAAACAGACTGAAGGATCATTCAGAAGACCCCTGAATAGCTCATAAAAGGCACTTTGTGAGACTTATATTTGTCTCTGCTTACTATAAACTGAGCTTCTGTGGCTTCTGACAACTCCCCATCCTCCACCCGTCTTCCATTCCGCTTTTGTTTTTTCCATAAATCAATATCTGTCTGGGAGTGTGGGGCTGCTGATTGTTTTTACAGAGCGTTGCTGTGTAATTTGGCTAAATGCTACTTGCACCCAGTTTACTCTGAGATGGTAAACAGTCTGGCTGGTAAAAAGGGAGTGTGCTGATAGTCTAGAAGCATACAATCAGCTATAATTGGTGTTGTGGACTGTGGACATACTTGATTATTTACCTGGGAGATTGGCATGATGACAGGCTCATGATCATATGCGCTATTTTGGTTAAATTATACAATATAGATAACACTCCCTAGATCACATTTTACCTGACACGTCTGAATCCATTTTTGTTTCACATAGTGTATAATCATAGATATTAGCCTAATATTGTATGAGACATTCCCAGCACAAAAATGAACAGGGACTTTGCATTCATTCCCATAGCCATTTAAAGAGCCGAATAATTGTTTTTTACAATGTGTTTGGGCTGCTACTGTTGCCAGGGACGGTGGTTTTAAGTTGTTAAAATTAAAGATTTAAAGGATTTTTTCTCTTCAGCTGGTAAAGCGCTTAAACTCACCATGGTGATGGAAATTTAATCAAAAAGCAAATTTATATAGAGTCTAGTTAAATGTAGATTATTGTAATCTATCTGCAATCCGAATGGTTTTATACTTTTGTATTTTTAAATGAAAGCGTTAAAAATGTAAATGGTATCTAAGCATGGTGGTTTCGTTGTGCAAGATGATAAATGTGCTTGATATGCAAGTGAGGCATCTTTATTAACCTGTAATGGTGGAACTTACTGACATTGTGCATGTAGCTGCCCTCAACACCTGTTTGTTTTTATGCATCTTTATTTAACTCTCGATTTTCTTCGGTTTGATGCAGGTACCGTTTTCAAAGTATCAAAACAACAGCAGGCCTCATATTTCATCATCCCCATTTTTCAAGGAATGTTAAAAAACGGGGACGCTCGGTCTTTTACTGCCAAGTAGCAAATTACACAGAGGGGGTCTTGTTTCAGGCTTTCAAACATTCCTGTATGAAATGTATCTTTCTCACACACTCGGCTCCTAGAGCGCTTTGTTCCCTGAAGTCCTATTTGTATGAAATGTAAAGTCTAATAAATTAACCATCCTTTGAACTGCACACGCAAGTAAAAATAATGGACACAAACTCACCCAAACCCACCCACTAACACACACACACACACACACACACACACACAACGACATCTGTGCCTAGTTGTATTGAACGTTTCCTCAGTTCTTTCTATCCCAGTACTTTTCCACTAATGTCTGACTCACAATTGCACTGTGCCTGAACCTGGATAGCCCCCACCCCTTCGCCCTCTCCTCCAAACATAACTTGATAAATGTACAGTGAGTTGACCATGCGTTATACTGTATATCACACACAAATAGTTGGCATGCTTCATATGATGCTTTTCGGATCAACATGTTGCACTGCATTCTACACAGATGGCTTACTCCTGCCTTAAACTAGATTTCAAATAAATCAGTTATTTATTTAACACACAGTATCTGTTTCAAGACTATTGCGTAAGAAGAACATTAAATGTCTGAGAGCATAAGGCTGATGATATTCTATATATTTACCGTCGACTTGTGTAGCCGAAGGGTGATGCAACTTATTTGTCTGTTCCAAAGACATCTAATGTGTTAACAACAATTAAAAATCCATCAATGAGCTACATACAAAAATACTCAGTAGTGCACCAAAGTTGAATAAATGCACAGGTGAAAATAGTACCCAACAAATGCACCATTTTCTCCAGTTTGACTGACTTTGGTAAAAACGACATTGCCCAACTATTTCTGGGAAATTAAAAGGGGAAAAAGGGGAAATTTCAATAAAATGAAGGAAATTAGAATGTAGTAAATTGAAAGTATGTATTTGTGTCTTTATTCATTCTATATGGCACATAGCACGATTGCCTCCAAACCACGTGCATCAGATATGACCACACATCGAGTGGCCTCAGGCTGACATCATTGCAACAACACTTCAAATCCTTTGTTTAGTCAGGACCAGAGTGTATGCCGCAGTGGCACTGTGGCAATGGCTAAATCACTATCTGTCGCTGGGCGCCCTGCAGTTAGTGGCACACATGCATTTACTTTGGTATAGGATCACATTTCCCATCTCGCGAGCCACTGACCCCAAGCAAGGCCATATAAACAGGGAGTTTAAGGCCTCTTGGTGTGTTCAGCTTTGACTGTATAAACAGGCACTCCGGAGTTGAATCTTCTTATTTCAAAGGTGCAAAAGGATCTAAAAGAACCTTTGCCTTTCAAATACCCAGCCTGTTTTATTTTCCGTCTGACTTCAGAAATACCCAGGCTTAAAACATTTTCTTCCATTTCTGCCTTTTGATAAAGTCATTCTTGTGAAAACCTGCTAGTTTAGAAGGTATGCAGGTTTTCCTGCACGTCTGGCTGGGATCAATGTCACCTTTCAGAGGGTCTGAACACAGGGCAGACCAGGGGAAATGATGGCCACAAAGGGCTCTTTCAGCAGGAGAGAGCCTTTCCCCCATGCCGACCTAAATCTCCTCCTTCTTTGCCCCTCTCCTCTCGGCCTCATAGCAGCTACTCAGACATTCAGCCTTCATCCAGGCTTCACAGGGAGCAGAAACACGTGCCTAGTCAGGGAGTCAACCTTGCAGGGTAAAAACCTGGTCCTCCAGTCTCCAGAGGCTGTGGGTGCTAAAAACTAATGAGATTTGATAGGAAGGTGAGACCTGAGATGATGTTTCATAAGTGAATTACTGATCTAAGGTTGAGATTGTATTTTGCTTCTATGTGGGACACAGTTAGAGGCCTGTAACAGCTCACAGTTCTTTTGTTTATCTGACTCCAGTTGATCAGATTGCATCAGTTTGTCCCAGTTGTTCAATCCAACTGGCTGATTGAAATGGTAGAAGATATAAATAAAAGAGCACCGCCACTCCTTTCTAAAAGATGACAGGTTTTCTGTAGTCCACATCTTCCATGCTTTCCCCCTCTGTTCTGTCATCAGTCTTACAACTCCCATCTGTGTACTCTCATAAGGTTACATGTATGTTTACTCTGAGCCCCTGAAGTAAACTGAACTACATTTGCACTGGTGTTCATCATCACACCACACCCCAAACGCTCCAGTGCTACTCCCAGCTGCGGAGCGGTACTCCAGTCCAGACCAGGCCTGATTGTTTCTACATATGACTTGTTCCGTGGAGAACAACTTGACAGACTTTAAGATGAACTGATACAGTGAAAATGACACAATGGAGGGCTGTCTGCAGTGGCGAGTGATAGTTTCCAGACATTTCTTTGCTCCTGCCAGAAGCAGCAACAAAGAATACTGAATATCGGCTAGTGTGTGCATCCAAATCACTGGTGCTGACCACAAGAATAAGAAAAATATTTCATTTTTTATAAAGACTTTTATTCAATTTTGACAATAAGTTAAACAACTTGCTGAGTCTCAAAATCCATTCACACACATATTTCAGAACAATATTGCAGAAATGTCTCCAGGAAAGTAAATGCATTTTTACAAATTTCCAATAAAGAAGGAAGAAAACCCTTTCAAGTAAAACAGAATATTGAACTTCATTCAAACATAATTCATATTGAATTCTGCGGTCTTGTTTTTCTGGTGTGCAAAATTCCAAAAATAGATTTATTTCTTTACAGGGCACATATCACACTTTACTTTCATTCATATCACAAATGGAATATGAACTGTTTCAGGGTATAAAAACACTTTAACTTACACTCCACCCAATATTGACTTAAATGTCAAATGCAGACACATGGAGTGCTTATAAGCACCAGTAGTCATTGAAGCAATGACAAGTTACTATAGTAAAATGCGTTCAGTGACATTTTACCTGAAACACAAATAAATACACAATGGCTAGCAAAGTTATCTTGACAGTGTTAAAGGTGCAGTGTGTAGGATATGGTGGCATCTAGCAGTGATGTTGCAGATTGCAAAATAAAACATACTTGTTAACATTATATTCCATTTTCGCCAATAAATCAGTATTGTGAAAATCATGATAAGCTACAGTACCAACAATTCCAGGTAGGATGTTTGTTTTGAATCTAAAAATAAATGTAAATGAGATTGTGGCACAATTGTGTACCCTGCTAGCATACTGTTCTTTCTTATTTGTGTATCTAAAGTGTGAATTACTTTTGTCACTTTCCTTCTACACTCTGTTTGACAGAGATTCCTTTTTCACGCAATTTTTTATTCTTTTAAAGTTTTTGCTTTGTAAATAGAATTGCATCAGCAAAACATCTGGGGCACAAAACGTCAATGACAAAACAAAACAAAAATGACAGGGGGAAAAAAAGCAAAGCAAGGTCAAAAGACTAATTTACAGTATAATCAGATGGTTCAAGGGTCGATGAAGGACACTGCGATGTAGCGGGTGCCGTTGGTGGTGGGCAAGCCTTCGTGGAGGTGAGTCAGTCGTCCTGGGTGCATGAAGCTCCAGCCTTTCCTTGGTGAAATTAAGGAGCAGTTGTATCTATGGAAACGGCAACCCCCACCCTGATACAAGAAAAGGATGGTGATGGTTAAAATTAAAAAAATGGGTGAACAAGAATATTAAAGGTGTTATTGATAACATTAATAACATTCAGGCACTAGCCACTCGCATTATCCCTTCCCTGTTCCATTGCATTTACTTCACAACAAGTCAATGCCAGGGATTTACCATCATCTCCTTATCGCTTTTTCCTGACGACCCAGAAATACCACGTGATACCAACGTCGTTTTACTATTGGCTCACAAGCCTTGTTAGAGGTGCGAACCAAACGTCAGATAACTTAATAGATAAACCAAACATTAATTTTGGAGCCGCCAACATTTTTTAAATGACCAATTCACATAATAATTTTTTTCAGGAAAAGCCATACTTTTATTTGGCACCTTTCTAAAGGCTCTGTGTATGTATTATTATTTTTTTTAAATATTCGTCTTCATAATAATGTTATCAATAAGACCTTTTAAGAAGATGATGTATGTTGGAAAGCTCACATTAAATCAAATTTGATGACACCCAGATGCATTCAGGCATTTCACTTTAACATCAGCATGATTCATCTCCCTTAATACAAGTCCTCACCTGAAAGTCTGTGTCTTTGTTATTGAGGGCGATGTTGATGGTGAAGGTGGAGGAGTCGTGATGGGGCCTCAAATACGCTTGCCTCTCAGGCGTGTATTTCACCACAAAGTTCATTACAGCATAACCCTGGGATGAAGGATGAATACATCAAGTTAGCTGACAGTTAGTGTATATTTTAACCTACCCAATGGAAAACCTGTCAGCTCCTTTTAAGTACATTTCACAAAAGAATGTGACGCACTGTACATGTAAAAACTGGTTCCATGAAAAGAGGTCATTTTTTTCTTTAGCTTTTGGGCAAATAGAGGTGGTATTCACTGTTTATCTTTCTATTATTTCTCCACAAGGTCACACTAACCTTAGTGAAGTAGCCAGAGTAAACTTTTAACGTGATGGGCGATATGAACTCTCGGATGAAGTGTAGCCACTCTTTTTCATAGCCGATTTGCTTCATATGAATGTCGTCTGTCGGCACGGTTTCATAGCCGCCGGAGATCCGCTTGTCCTGTGAAAAAAAAGGAGAGAAAATAAAGCCCGCTGCAGTTTGATTGACGACGGAACAAATGACCCACCGTCCTCGACATGTGCGCTCACAAAGTGATGATGATGACGACGACGTGTCTAGAGTGTGTGTGCATGTGCGTGTCTTTAAAAACCGCAGGCTGTACTGTTGTCTGTCTGCTTGAGGCTTAATGACCCATCCAGCTCAGCCTTTTCCCAAACAGAGTTAGTCAAAGTATCCGCACACATTTAGTCTCCCAGGAAAACTTTTAGACACATTAATTACCAATTTCAAACTACATAAAGCAGGCCACATGAAAGAGACACTATAAACATAAAACACAACATCATAACCATTTATTTGGTTATATTTAAATGATGGATCTGGAGAGGATGGTAATAAAATTAAGCATGTGTGTACAAGTACCCAGAGCACCAGTCTGTGTGTGAGATTGTGCATGTCCTCACAAAAATATGACATCAAATTTTAAAAAGTAGCAACTACTCCCTACATCTAGCTAACATTTAACACCCACCACCCCCATAAAACGGTGTGAAAGGTAGTTTGAAAGCAACCGCTCACCCAGCCATCAAACAACAAAGACATGGCATGGTTACAATAAAGTTTACAAGGCAACATGAGGGATTATTTCCTTGCTTCCACTTATTTCTATTGGTGTCTGGGTTGGATTAATTACAACAAACACTTAACCACAACGAGACATTGAAGGCTTCATCTTTACTATGATAATTATCGAACTCAGGCAATTTCAAAGTTGTGAATGTTTTTTTAATGCAGTCTGAATAAATTACAGTGAAATGGCTTCTTCTGAAGGTTAGAAAATGAGCACTGGTGTCTCCAACTGTGCTGACTGTGTGCAACCATTCCTGGGAATGATGTGTGCAGTAATAGACAGGCAACCTATTGTTACAAACTTTTGATGAGTGTTATTATGTACTAAAATAATTAGTTTGTTGAGAGAAAATAGGCAACAATTTGAACAAGAAAGTTTTAAGTCATTTATCAAATGAAAATGCCAAAAATTAGAGCAAATATGCAGCTTTTTTCAATCTCATATTGTTATTAAAGGTGTTCTATATGATATTCAGAGCAATAATATCACAGCAAACAACTATTTGCAATATAGAGATATAGTGGGGTAATGTGTTGGAAGAGGACATCTTTAGCTCTGACAACCAGCAATGGACATGTGTCCCATATTATTTGACATTTTATAGATGAAACAATTAATTAATTAATTAATTAAAAGATAGTTTAAGTCTAATGAAAATAATAAGTGTTTGCAGCCATAGTATTATTCTTCACACATCCTTGCCCTTACAAAGATGTGTGAACATAACCACTGACAAACCACACGTGTGCCTGCAGTGTGTTGACGACAGCTCTGTGTTCAGTGAACCTGAGTTAACAGTGCTTACCTCATTTTTGCCACCAGACCATGACCCGTAGTGCTCCATCTCCTCAACTATTTCATCACAGGCCTTCTCTGAGAAGACTGGGAACCAGTACACATCTGGACAGGGCTGCAATACACAATGAGACCACTGAGAATAGACTTGAGTCACACCTTCACCGTGAGCTGTAGTGACTGTAATGTAATACCAATATATGCTAAAAACAGATGTTCGGAGTTCTGTCTGACATCGTCATCCTCTTTCACTGTCTCTCAGTCTGTATCTGGAACACATGCAGATACTAACCCCGTCTCCTACAAAATTACATTTCCATACGACTAAACCATTCTCAATTATGTTTCAAGGGAAACATATTTTCTCCAGGATTACAGTCACAGTTTTAAACACGTGGTTAACATTGTAAATCGAAACAAAACAAAATGCAACGAAACTACTTGGTTATGTTTAGTAAAAAAACAAAAAACCTACAGATATAAATTCAAATAAGTGAACGTTGACTTTTGAAAAGTTCAATGGCATATTTAACATTGGTAGCATGGCACACAGTGCATATGGTCTGTCCGTAATCTGCCGCAAAAGTTCACATTTTTCAACGTACTTGAGGCAAATTATGGAGATTGGATGATCATGGAGGTTCCCATAGAAATGAATGGACTTCCGGTTGACTCATATACGTACACAGAGCTATGTGGAAATGAGATTTTACAAACGTATTTGTGCTGGGTCACAAACGTAATCTGCGACAAAATACGTTTCCCTCCAAACATAATTCACAATACAATTTTGTTGTATGGGAACATCATTTTTAGGAGACAGGGCGGGCAGATACACACATATAATAAATACAAACCTCCTCCAGGTAGTTCTCAGTGAAAATTCGAGTGTAGTTTGGGTGGATGTACTTCTCCTTCCAGTCCTGAAAGGAGAAAGATTGTTGGATTAGTTGCCTTTTTTTTTGGGACTGTTAGCTGACCTACATACCTCACAGAGTTAATCCTTTCTCCCACAGGGCAGGTCCCAGCGTGCACAAATACAGTAGTAAATCACAAAGCCTTATCAGTGAGGAGTCTTATCACGCTGAAGTCATTACTTCGAAATCGTCTCACATCTGTAATCCTTCCATTATGGCTAATAACCTTTACAGGTGGCTGCTGTTTATCTCGGCTATTCAGAAAAAAATGGCTTTCTTTGTGTACGAAGAATAATGAGAGATCGTAATGACTTACCACAGGGTTTTCAAATATCTGCCACAAGTCACTGTTATAATGAGAAGTGTTATAATTGGCTGCGGAAATGAGCCTCCCAAAGTCGTGACGGTTTGTTATGTACATGAAGACTCCCTGCAGCAAACAGAAAAGAAAGTTTAGTCAGTTTCACAAAAGTTGAAATCTCTTCAATGTCTTGCAGGCAGGATTTCTAACAGATCCATATCTACATAACCATTTTGCATGCACATGAACACACTGCAGGTTATAACTATGGTAACTGTTTATGACTTGAACAAAAAACTGGCAAATTGTTATTTGTGGGTCAAACTACTTCAAAGCTTCATTTGCCCAAAAATGAAAATAAAGTGTGATTTAAGTGTGTTTTAACACGCTGAAATCAGTAAGATTCAACTAGATAGAACCAAAGGGGAGACAAATAAATAATCTAAGATTATTTATGGGTAGTGGGTGGGAGGGCTGCAGGGCGTTGGTGGGTTGGGAACAGGACAGGGTGGGGCAGTAAGGTGAGAGGAGTGGGAGAACAGGGACAGAGGGGTGCTGGGCAGCTTGGGATAAAGCAAATCCAGGAATGACATTTTCTCTACAGTGAAGCATGGGGACGGTGCTGTGTAAGGGTAGGTTTGGACTCACTATCAGACTAGGCTTTGAAGAGGAAACAAGATGATTAATTAGAAATGGTTTTGCAATATCCTGGTGCAAATTTTCCAAATTGCTGATGTACAAAATCATCTTGCAAAAGCTGTGATTTAGTCCAGATGGTTTACATGAGTGAAAGGAAATATTGTTGGAGCCTAGTCTGAGATCAGTCGGTTTGTTTAGAAGGAGCAGCTGGTTACATATGTTTCCTAGAGGGTTTGGCTGTTTGGGAGTAAAGCATCAGGACAGGGGACTTGCATGTGAACTGACTCTCCAACCTTCATTCTCCTCCTTGATCTCCTCTCGGTAGGCATTATAAAAAAAAACGGACAAAAAACAGGCCTTTCTCTCTTTAGCTTAGACAAATATCTGATTTTAGACCTAAAATAAAGCAAAATATCAACATCAATTTCCAAAGAGCTGCCAGGCATCCTGATTTCTTATGTAAGGATATAGGCAGCGGCACAGACACTAACTCTATTCTAGAAATATGTAACTGCCCAATCTGAAATAATGATTGATAACGCTCATATGAATTCCGACGGAGAATAGAGAAATTGTGAAACATGAAATTTCAGTGTTTTACTCATTAAAAACCTACACAATTACGGAATTTAACTCGGCAGGGCCAAGAAATCCTCTTTTCCATGTGAAAAAGAGTCTACCTATGAAATGAGCTAAAGCTCGTAATGGCTTCGGAGTGCTAACCCATTGGAAATGGATGTTTCAGAAGACAGAACAATCAAAACAAATGGAAACCTTTGGGGGCCTGAGCATATGGAATGATTCCGGAGAAGGGGAGTCTTTTTCTCTGTGACTGGTCTAAAATAAAGGAGAAGCATCATGTAAATAGGATAACATAAATTATTGTTTCAGAATAAGAGACAGGGTGACAGATGAAATATATACTGTATATGTCACATACATAGCAACTCAGGAGGAGAGAAAATGCGACTGCATTAAAAAGGAGCAAGGGTCCCTCTGAAGCTGATGTTTTCGTGGGTTAACATGGGAGGAATGCATGCTGGGAAAAAGGCCAAGAAATCCAAAAGTACGCCAAGTTTGGATCAGGTATGGTAGTTGTTTAGTGTAGAGCAGAGGTGTTATGTCAGTGGTATAAAACACAGCTGAATCAACAGTTTACAAGTCGAAAGAAAAAAGACATAACAGACAAGACAAATGTTGCATTGCAACTGGTTGCACTGTCTGTGGTCATACCACAATGACGGCAAGAGAAAGTGAAAGATGATGGGATACAAGTGGAGCAGAAAACCTGAAGTGCACCATAGCAACCATAAACAGAGGAGGTTCATGCCTTGATGACAGACAAAGACATTTCAAACCGCTTATACTCGCCAGTCTTTGGTTTCCGTTGAGCTGTTGACTTTTTCAGGGTTAAGAATCTAAACTAGCAGTTCTGAATCATTTCTATATGTAAATACAGAATAACATTTTCTAATATAAATGTCTGTATCTAATGCTGACATGTTTTTATAGATGCTACACGGCACAGACTACTACTTCACAATATGTTTATAATACAGAGACATGAATCCCTAAATATGGTGGTTGTGTGTTCTTACCATTTCTCTGGCATTTCTACAAAATGCCATATCTGAGTCTAGTTTCTCCAGCACAAAGTAGTTCCTCTCTTTCAGTTCATTCCTCAAAGCACTGCCCTTGACAAGGTATACATGTGCCATGAAAGGAATGTTCCACATACCCCTAGAAACAACAAGACATAGAGAAAGGAAGAGCTCATTTTACAGCAAAATTGCATTCTTGGAGTGCTGGAGATTTTTTATTGTAATCATCACGCCATCCATGACTACATGTGTGTTGTAGGAGTTGTTGGAGAACATATTGGTGAACTAAATGGTAAAATAAGGCAACATATGTCAAATGTGGTAAAAGATGCTACTCTTTCAGAATCTTGTCTATTTTTAGGGATGAGGGAAAAATTCAATACAGCATAGTATGGCAATATCTTGCGTGGAAATATTGTATCGATACACGGACATCAAGTATCAAACTTTTATTATATAAACTATTAACCTCTTAATTTGCCGGGGCCCATATTCTGTCTTTCTGAGGTTGAAGCTTAAAGCTAGAGTGGAAATACTGGGATCATATGAAACTGGAAAACCTAAGGAATCCACTGGTACCAACAATGTAATTTTAGCTTGTCGGAGAGAAAGCTAAATAATGCTCCAAAGTTGTGCTACATTTTGACGTTTTTCCCCCTGAAATTTACCCCCCTTTTTGTCTCAGTTTGTTTACGGCCAATTCCACTTGTGCTACAGTTTTTGTCTTGGAGGTGACCAACCAGTAGGAGTTGCTAAAGTGAACCCTTACTGTCTTCCTCCCCACAGGTCCGCAGGTGATTAAATCTGTTTTTTTTACTGTGGTGGGTGAATGTTTACTCCTTTGCGCCATCTGGCCACCATTCAATTATTTCTAAAAGCATAAAAAGTGAGAGAGAAGAAATTAATTGACTACAGTGCCTCAGGCGTATATGCTCAGTACTAAATCACTTCTCAGGTAGATTGTGGCTGTAATGACTGTTCATACGTGTATTCTAGGATGTAGCTCATGATGAAGGCATCTCATGTGTCTTGTTTATGGCTAAACATGGATGAGAAAAACAGCTTCAGCACAACAGGATGAGATTTATTTTAGTCATGGACACGCTGAGAGATCCAATACTGGTGTGTGAACCATAAAAATGCAAAGCCATTGCTGTGTGTGTGTACCCTCATTGTACTTGTGACTTACACACGTTTCCTCTGCACAATGTCGACATAATCTTCGGAGCGAGCGTAATAACCATCCAGACTCAAGGCTCCCCAGAAGTTGGACCACAGCTTGCCGTGACGAGTGACAAGGGGACCAATTATTTTTCTGTAAGGGAAGCAGAAGGCAGCGTGGAGAGATGGTAATTCTGTCAGAGCAGATAAAAATCAGTGACATCTCACAGGCAGCCAACCACCTAATGTTCTGGGCCTCGTAGTGGTGCTGCATCGAGGAGATCAGCCTCTCCGTGGAAAGATATGATCACTGCCAAGTCACTAACAGTCAGATCGTTGAAGTGCATAATGCAAACCAGAGCCGTAAATCATCCTCAACTGGATTCAAAAAAAGATCGCGGCTCGCTGCAGCAGGCTGTTTTTCTAAACCGTGAATTGGGTCTGTTTCTTTGAATTTGCATGACTTACAGTAACACAAGATTTTTCCTCTTAGTCTTACAAACCGAAACCACAATGAAAGGGATTTTTTTATATGAAATAAACAGGGCAGATTTAAAATAATAGAGCCATAAATCACAGTTGGTTGATATGGATGACCCACAGTATACTGATGCAAAAGTTTCTTTAAGTTAAGATAGATTGAAATTTTCCTCCCACAACTTCAGTACCAGCAGAAAATTCTCATGCCGTCTTTAAATATCCTGGAAGGGGTTTTACGTTGCATGCTTCCCATAGGTCACAATGCCACGCCACCGCCACAATGACATCTAGTTCATTGGGAGGTTTCTTCAAAATCACGAGCTGCAGAAGGGAAAAGGGTTTGGATGTTTGTTTTTTGTATAACGCAAAGTGGCATTTCGGTTAGGGCAGCAGACTCTTTCACTGTTTCCATGTGGCCGGGCAAAAACAGGAAGCCAGGGCGGCTTATTTTTAAACTTTTATTCTCTCGGCTGTAATGTTCCTGCGGCTTTGCCACTTTCAATGGTTCAACGATCACAACAACCAGGGAGGCTTCTTGAATGGGTTCCAGCGTGGTTTCTATTCCAGCTACCATATGATTACCTGTTCTGCTCAATGAGGAGCTTCAGTGTCTGTCTGTTGGTGAGCATCACATCTGTGTCTATGCTGAAGTAGTAGTCGCACGTGGCATCCTTACGGCAAAGATCCCTAAAGAAATAAAAAACAGACATGGCAGAGAGAGTAGTGATTATTCAATCAACGGCTGATTACAGTCAATGAAATACCAGGAAGTGATCATGGTCATATGTTGAAATTTATCAGCTCCTAAGTATAAGATGTCATTTCCAATTGCAGACAGAGACTCTTACTAATCTTTAAGCCTCCAGAGGATAATGTGATTTTAGGAAGATTAGAGGCTGCTAATAAACCTTAGACTTCTTCATTATAGGGCTGTCCTGAGCAATGCTTTTAGGCATACTGTGTTTTTGATAGTATCTCTGTGATGTGGTCTCCCAGATTGAATTATCACCGTGACAACTGACTATTACTTAACACTGAGTAATGAGAGACACAGCCCATAAAAGAGGAATCAAGGAGAAATACTGCACCTATTTGTCTGCTATGTCGTATATCGCATACACCAGTGGTTCCCAAACTTTTTCACGTCAAGTACCCCTACACTGACACAGATTAGACCACGGACCCCCATTTGATATGATTTTTGTCCCAGTGTCCCCCCCATCTGATAGGATTTTTGCCTTTAGATGTTTTATAGAGTGGTGCAAGAATGAGTCCTAAAACCCTGAAAATGAGTTAGCATTTTAGCACTTCTGGTTCCCTCATCTCAAAGTCAATGTTTTTTTTAATGGGTTTTTAGTTAGATGTCTGAAATAAGGTCTGTGGTTGACACAAGCATAAGAGATTTTAACATTTTGTTGTACAATAGAAAATATGTCAGTAAATATCCCACTTGTGAACTTTGAAGCTTTTATACATCTTAAAAAAGTCACGCCGACTCGTCCATGCGTGAACTCGCGCTCATGCGACCGTGGTGTAGTTCATTTATAGCCTAACCCTAGCTTTTTAATTCAGGCTATTGCATTCACATTTCAAAACTCATAAAAGTGGTGTTCATTTGTGGAGCTTAAGTCAAGTATCATAAACGTTTGTTTTTCCACAGAGTTTATTTTCTGCAATAATCCAAAATCCAATGGAAAAATCCCATTGGCTTTTTGTCGAGGGAACCAGTGCAATTCTAACCACTGCTAAAAAAACTAAAATACGTCATCCCTGTACCACTGTATTACAGAAAGTGTATGAAACCCATAACCAAAATAGTCATGCATTCGGTCGTTGTGTTACTTATGGATGGAAATATAGTGAAAATAAATGATGCCCCTTTTTGCTGGGGATCCCCTGAAACCCCTTTAAGGACCCCTGGACCCCACTTTGAAAACCACTGGGAAACACAATACTGTATGCTTTAGTCAAGAAAGGACACATTAAGTCTGGAGAACTAACATGTGCATTAAACATTTAGTTTGAATGGAATGGAAACACCCAGGGGCCAAAAGGGACCACCACAACAACCTGGGAAACAATGCATTAGCATTGCCTGCAACACAAGATGACCGTATTAAATAGAAATCAAGCAAACACCATCTAGAGGTTTTAAAAGTAATTTGACATGCAAGTTTTCCTTTAGGATATGATTTATCTGGATCCAAAAACACCATCATCTGGTTTTATCAATTTAGTTCTTCAAAACACAGTTCTGAGAGTTGATAGATTTAGAGACATACATGCCCATATTCCTGGCCTCTCCTTGGCTCAAAATTTCTTCTGGTCCCACAACGTTGAAACTGCTGAACACATTCCTGTTCTCTTCCCAGAACTGCTGGATGTGCTTCTCATGGTAAACCTCCTGAGTGGAGAGCCAATATTAATGGATTAGAATCCACATATGAGGAGCCATGCACGGTAGAGATCTAGAAGAAAACCAAAGAGCAGCTGCAGCTGCACACACTCACGTTATTGTGGACAAAAACTTTGAGTTTATCTTTGGGATAATCCAGGGTCAGCAGCCGCTGGAAGAACTCAGGAAGAAATGGAGTTGGCTGCTCAATGAATACTCCAACCAACACATTGGGATACTCCTGTTTAGATAAGAGAGGAGATGAATTAGTATCATTTCACACAACAGGCTTTAGGTATGGGACACTGTTTAACATAAATCATGGATGATTTGACATATCATGTCAGACAAAAGCAAACAGTTAATTTGCAACAGATGTTTTCCATGACGACATTGTCTTGTGTGGGCGTGGGCGGGTGTATTAGTCCATTATTAGCTTCCTTGTGATGCAGACTCTATCTCCAGTCAGCTAAAGCTTACAACTGCTACTGACCTACTGTCACTGTGCAGTGATACTTGTAGGCAATTTGTACAATAGGATGTGTGAGTTGTGGTTATTGATTGTAAAATAGATCAGGCAATTAGAGCTTGCTCTAAAATGTGGATGTTTGGAAAAAAAAATGTATTTAAGAATGTTTAAACGTATTAAAGCCTAGGAGAGCGAGAGAGAGAGAGAGAGACGTTGGACTCATACGAACGGGTCCAACGTGGGTTGAATGCTTCTGCGTTATATACAACTGGTGTGTGAAATGGTTGTATCCTCACTGCATTTTTATAAACTATGATAATCTGATCACGGTTCACATCTTTTGCCCGTGTCCAGGCACCGCCACACTCCCTCATCCTCTCCTTGCAGTTCTCATACTCATAGAACTGAAGTTACATCCAATAACTATTAGTATTTTTACTGCTTTACGGGAATCCTATCCTCTAACCCAGATTGCCACGTGTAACTCTTTCCAGAGGGCAGAAATATAAAATGATGGGTCAGACCGTTAGGGCAAAGAAGATAGAAAAATAAATACTGTACAGCAAGAGACACAGAGCAGAGAGGAGGATACATTTTCCCATGACACTAAGCTCCTGCCCACACAGCTCAGTCTGGTCTCCTCATCCTCTTGACCAGTTCACAGCAAGGTCTGGGCCGGGGATGAAAAGGGATCCGAGCCGAACCGTCTAATTTGCGTGTTCCGCAATGACTGCTTCAGGCGCAACTCAAGCATCTTGCCAATGTGAGCTTAAATTGTTACGGACATACAGCAGACAGGCAGCAAAAGGAAAGGAGTGGCACAAAGGGCAGGGAAAAGCATAACTAAAGCATCTATCAAAGCAGACCGGACCAACACAGACTTTCATTTGAACACAAGAGACAAAACTAGGTAGTGAATGGATCTGGCTAGCTCAGTATAGTGTAGCAGTGTAACCATCTTTGTAAAGCCTAAGATTATTCCCAAAACCAAAGTACACAAGGAGCCAAGCTAGACAGACAGTGGCCTGGGTTAACCCCACAAGAAAAGGCCTGGACACAGTGTGACCAGTTTCCACATGACCTGATCTTATAATCCCAAACACACAGAGTGGAACAGCAGAATGAAATTCTTCACTCACTTGCCTATTATTGAGAAGCAGCATTTTTTCCTGCATTCATTATGGACGGTCACTGAGAGCAACTTTCACAGAGATGCCTTTCATGTAGCTAGGTTTGTATTGAATCCTTTCCAGTTAAACTATTTCAGCACATTTATTTATGGAGCCTACAGGGGTACAGTAAATGTTGAGGGATTCATGACTCAGTATCACATTTTGTGATAGACCTTGTTCTGTTTGTGTAGTGCGAAGACCTTGGTGTTATTTAATTGCAGAGACTACGGATGTTAATAATTAACCGTTAACCGTCATTAAGCATTTTAACTGATTAACACTATCGGTTAAAATGGTTATAAGAAATGTTATACTATAATGTTTTACTGGGAAAGTGGCTGCATGTCCGCGACACTACACGCAGCATCTAAGTTATCTATCTGCTAAGTTAACGCTCCCGTACGGGTGAACTATGAACTCCGTTGTCTGTTGTGCTCATACACTGCAGCTGCCGCACCGCTGCATGCGAGGCACAAATCTTGTCGTTTAACTGTTAATAATCGGTTTACGAGGGTCAGTTATTGGTTAAGAACATTTTTCAAAATTAGCATCTCTAGCAGAGACACATCTTGTTGCACTTTTGAACAGGTTTGTACGAAACTAATTTGCAGAAACAAAGAAGATAAAAACAGGGATAATAGATTAACTGGGATCTTGTGTATGCTTCACCACTCACAAAGAGTAAAGTAAGGTTTCATAACATTGTTGACAGACACAGCCAGAGCCATTTTCTAGTGCCTTCTGCCATTCCTGCTGTCTATACATCGCCAGCCTTGGCTGGACTCTGCGACAAATTTTCGGCATAACCACTATAACTTACTATTGTGGATAAAACCCATACTGCGGAGCCCACTAAAAGGCAGGCTGGTTGTCAGTGACTCCCCTTTAAATGAGCCCTTCTGAAAACCCCAGAAGCCATATCCTGCACCACAGCAGCACAGTGCTTCCTCTTTCCCAAGTAGTTTCCCTGGCACTTATGCTCTTTTAAAAGGGTCCAAAAGGACCAACGGGCACATAACCTATTATTGTTGGAAAGGGAGTGTGTGCAGCAGTCTTGCATATCTGTTGAAATAGGACAAGCTGTGCCCCACTCCCGCTGTCTACACAGTCACTGATAGATGGATGGTTCACACTGGAAGACCAGGTGGTGTTTCATCCTTTCCTGTGCCCACGGGGAGGTGGCTTAATACAAACGTTCCACATCAGCACTCTGAGGAAAATTAATTAATCTGAAGCACTTACTTTTAACTGAGACAGGTCCACAATATCGTCATCACAGTGGCTACAGCCATGTTCATAGTTCCATGTATTGGGGACATAGTTGGACAGGTAGTTCAAGTACATCTGTTGAGGAAAGAATTCAGAGCAGGTGAATGCCAGGTTACAGAAGATTAACATCAGCATAAGCAAAAACGCCAAATCTTTCCTGTGATTCAGCAGAACTCCCTTTTATCATCATGATGTGTTTGGAATACCTCGGAATATTACTGTGGATATTCAATCCTCTTATTCATTGTAGGAATATGATGACCAGTCAGAAACACTTGCCAGACTAAAGACCAAAGGGCTTTAAATGTCTCTTCTAGGGAAATTGAGACTTCACAGTCTGGTTTAATTATCCCTTTACTTCTCAATTCTCTTCATAAATTTCAACATATTGTCATCACAAGTATCTCTGCTCTATATTTAGTGTGCACGGAAAGTACAAATTTATGGGTAACATAATAGTTTCAGTGCACTGTTGTTTACAAATCTCTTATCGCAGACATTGACACTGTGATCATGTGTTTGTAACCAGATTGAAGTTGGCATCCAGGGTTCGTGGGCCCGATGGCCCATGGCCACAAAAAGTTAATCTCTGGCCACCAAACACCCCGCCAGTGGCCCCCTGTGGCCACCAAGTTTTATCAGGTCTCTCTTGAGAATGATACTGCGTGTCTCAATGAGATTGCGGTGTCTGTGTCCTAACCATGAACTGTATACTGAATGTGACGCAAGCGAGCATCAGCAACAAAATCAGTTTAATTGCATTGATTTCTACTGGAGTGTCCTAACTGACCACCAGCGACGCAGCGTTGCACAGCATGACTGAATTCTGTCGGAGGCCCTGTTTCTATTTATTCCTGTGGCTCGCTTTGAAAGCCCTGCAATGGACGAGTCAATTTAATTTATAATTACATATTTTCATTCGGTTAATGCCACAGTTAAGGAAGGCTGTGTTCAGTTGCTTCAAATTGCCTTTTCTGTATTGTTTTTACATGAATTTACATTTGGGCCGCCAAAAATGTAATTTGGACACCAAATTTAGGGGCTTGGTAGACGGTGGGGCCAGTGCACAAATATTAGCGTCTATCCTTGGCATCATAACTGGAAACAATAATAAGCTAATGGTCAGAAATCCAGCTAGGCAGCTCTAATGGTAGGAACCGCTGCTCGGACCGACTGGGATTCTGTGATCTATATTAGAGCTTGTCTGGGAAGTATGACTCAACAGTGTGGTGGGTTTGGTTCATTACCAAGGAAGGCCAGAGACTTGTGAAGAGATGAGGGAAGGAAAAAGGCCAGAAACAAAATTCCACGAAATGATGATGGTATCATACAGACATCCTGCTTTTCAGCTTGCGGAGCCCATCACTCTAATTTACAGAGAGCGAAGGAGAAACGAAAATGTGGGACATATGGACGGAGGCATTGTAGCCTAGTTTTGGCCAGAGCTCTGTCTTCCACTGAATAATGAGCTGGCTTTTATGGCCAGGGTTACTGGCAAGTATCATATGAAACGTATGTATATTTCCTGAATGTGTGGGAATTTATGCAGTGAAACGAAATCTTTGGCGATTAATATTCGTTGGATGAAAATCTAAAATACACATGCCAACATTAACTCATTGGCAAATGGAAAAGACAAGTTCAATAATTCAACTCAAAGCTAATTTCCTAGATGAGGCTGATTACCTTGAAAGTATTTATACTGTGCCATAAGCACGATATATTAGGTGTGCCTGAGGGCATAACTTCTTCTTACTCACTTTGGTGTTTCCGTTGCCATGGACAACCACTGGCAGAGAGTCGTACACTGTGTTTCTAACTCTGACGCGGTCTGTTCCAAACTTGAGAAGCACTTCATCTGCCAAAAAGAGGAACACGAGACGTTTCAGGCCAGGTTATGAAAATCGACTTACCACATGGGCTAGAGCTGTAAAGGTTTATAACTTACTGGGTAAATTGCCAAGCCTACAAGTTCTATGAAAATATGCAATCGTTCACAGAGTGTCAGAGCAGAACTACAATTTTTTCACTTACAAGAGCCAGCATAAAACTGGGGTTTTAGATATTTGACAAATAATATACAGATTGGTTCAGTTTCTCTGATTTCTCACCAACGGCCCCATTCAGGTTCTGGAAAATCTGGCATTTGTGGTCCAAAGTCATATTGAGAGTTTGCTGAAAGTCATGAAAACATAGAATATCTTAGCCATCCAAGATATGCTTTATAGGGATGTATTTTCATATTAGGCATTGACACAAAATACTTACTCGCTGTAAAGGATCCACGTATATTTTGGTATAGAAAAGCTGGTCGTCGTCATTGTCATGGAGGTTCCACTGTGAAACAACTCCGTTTATGGATGGGGCATAGCCGATTATACCTGCAAGTAATAAACAGTGTGAATTGAAACACATATCCAGCGGCAAAGTATAGGGTTGAGAGACGTTTACAAGGTCGTATACAACTGGTAGACGGTTGTTGGTGACAATTGCAGTATACTGCCTGAATGCCTTCCATAAAGTGTGATTTTTGGCAAAAATCCCAAGCAAACAAGAAATGGGCAGGCACTCTCTCTTCCCACAGTCTGGACATAGAAAGGAGTGCAGTAATGGGTAGTAAGAAAGCTGTAATATATACGTTTTAACTGTCTCCCAACAGTGTGTGCTAGCATTTCACACCCTCTCTAAGTGTACATTCTCTACTCCAGTTTTCCCCGGTCTCCACATTTTCCTTCTCTTGCTCAAGGACACTGACCACAGTGACAGATTGCAGGGTTTGGCTATGTTGCTGGTGTGCGGCGATTTGCATCCCATCATTTAAAAAGACGAAGAAGCCGTAGACACTGTAAACAAGTCCGCGGATAGACATGACATAATCTAAATGGCAGGAATGAGAAAAAGTTAAAAGGAAATCACAGCATTTTATGCAAATTATATTGTTGGTAGCGGATCCACAAAATGATGGCTTTAAAATTGCGGACAGGGCTGAGAAGTGCATGCCTTTTTGACCCGATGCAAAAATTCAGTTTTATGCTACGCGGCTGGAAAACACAGTGTACATTGTTCTGAAAGCATGCAACATGGAGCAATATAACTTATCATATGACTGTCTGTAGAAAATTCAAGAAAACTGTTTAATTTATAGCTCTTGCAAGAGTTATTTTTCAACCTCCCATTTGTTTCAGGTCCTTATTTCAACCATTTATAACACACAGGCAACACAGCACAACCCAACTGTATGTTGATTCCTTCCCTGAAATACTGTACTCTCAGTTCCCCAATGGTCACTTGGGCGGTAGCCGTAGGAACATAAACAAAACCTGCAATTTTATACAAACTATGGCACACTCTGGGGGCCAAGATAAATCCACATGTCATGTCAGTGACAATGAATGCTAAAAACGGTCTGTGATCAGTCTGAGACGGCTAGGCTCCAATACGGGAGGTCAGACCAGATGATGACCACAGGGAAAGCAGTAATTCGGTGTTCTGAACAACTGGCAGGATGCAGCTGGCCATGTCATGTGGATTATGGATGATAACTTACTGTTACTGTTACTTTTGCATATATTCAGTACTCCTTCAGCATCTGTTGTGTACTTAATGTCACAATCATATTATGTCTAAAAACATCTTCATATGTAATGTAGATGCCTGCTAAATTAATTTTGAGTATAAAAAAATAGCTGAAAAGGAGCAAAGTTTGCAGTTCTTATTCACATGAATGGGCTTCTGTCACCTTCTGTCCACTTGGACAGGAAATACCTCGAGGAGACAGTTTACAGGGAAAATATACTTTCATTTTACAGCGAGAGATAATAATAAAAGTCCTGCGGTTTTATATTTTAAGAGTAACTCCATGATGTTGTCATTCCTTGAAATCGCTCCACCACTATTTGGACCAATAACACCGAAGCTGCACCGCTGCTCACCCCCCTGAATTCCAACGAGGCCTGCAGGTCTTCAGCGTTTGACAGCTGATGGTGGAATGTATAAACCCATGCACACTCATAGACGTTATGAGTTAACTATCAAGTTACTCAAACACTAGTCTACCCCGACATAAAATCACTATGCACAGAACATAAATTAAATCATTATCATTTAAACTACTTTTGAGTTTGTGAATATTTTAGTATTATCTTCAGATAAAGCAAGTTATTCTTTTATTTCACATTGTCCCATACTGACCCACACAGATGACCATCACACTACATTGGGATTATTCTGTCTGTACAGATGAGTCTATGGGTAATGGTTATTCTTCAGGTAAATGGTAGATATGCTGTAGTATCAGTTAGGGTTGGGGTTAGAATTAGTCAGGGTCATGAGGTCAGGGTGGTTGTGTCTAGAAGGTAACCCCCAAATTGCAAAAACTAGCAAAAACTCTCACGATACTTGCTGCCCCATGACTAGGACTGGGTATCTTTTAAATAATTACGATGCCACTACCAATACCAGTATCCTTAAAGTGATACTGGGTATCTTTTAAATAATTACGATGCCACTACCAATACCAGTATCCTTAAAGTGATACTATTACCAATAGAGTACTTCATTCGATACCCATCATGTTAATGCAAGCTGTTTGTGTGTCCCACTGGCTAGCTAATCGCCGCTGCACTGCACATCACTCATACACCGGTTACCGCTGACAACGCTGCTCCCCGACCCACGGTTGCGGCACTGTGCTGTCGCGTAAGTGTAACGTAAACGGCTACTCTCCGGTTGCTTAACCTTAACCATTCGAGGTCAATGCAATGCCTAACCTGTACCATCTCGTGAGAGTTTTGCAATATGGGTGTTACCTTCTAGACACTGGTCAGAGTTTGGTAAGGGATTCAACAGGTCAAAACTTTTCGATATATTTCATATTTAGAATTTTTTGAACCCACCTCCAGAGTTGAGGTAGCGCTTGCCACTGCGGATTGAGGGGTACTTGTCAGCTAGTTTCTTATCTGGCCATATCAGTCCCTCTGCAGCAAACAGCACTTTGTGATTGGCTTGTTGGAACTTCCTGAGAATCTCCTCTGGTCCCCCAGCAAAGATAAGATCATAGCTGAAAGGGAGGAGTGAAGATAAAATACAACAGATCATTATTACATTTCTTTCCCCCTTTAGGGGCAGTGTGACAGTTGTCCTAAAGTAGGTTTTATCTTATCATCTCACACACAACCTAGGTTTCTACTTGCTTGAGATAGATACAAATCTTAATGTAAACAGTGAACATTCTTCATGAGTGAGCAGTTGTATAGGCCAGCATTTCTGGATTGTACTGTAAGGTATTTCCAAAAGAGTCCTGCTTTGACAGACATTAACACACAATGCACACACAGTTCTGTGACAGACAGGAAAAAGTGCCTAACCCTCTAAATAGGCCACGTGGTGACTTTTTTTGAAGCCGGCTGTTATTCAAAGGGTGGATATTTTAGGATGTGGAAACTCCTAATGTTTCTGGCAATTGTACGTTGAGGCGTGAAGTCATAACAGTAAAAGAGCTGATTCATTTTGGTGACACCATTTCCACAGAGTCACTCGCTATAAAACACCCTCTTCTGTCTGTGTACTGTGCACATTAATTTAAAATTGGCCAATCCCCAAAATTCCTGTACTATATACACATAATTTATATAAGGTGACAGGAAAAGTGAAAGACAACCTGAACCACCTCGGTCGGGCATGTAGTGAGATGAAGAGAAGTCTAAAGTAGGTGAATAAGCCTGTATGCTCTATCTGTATCCAAATGTGAATAGAGCGGCTGAAAACGTTCCGAGTGTGAATGGCAATTGAAGTCTCCGTTTAAGGTATATCGCTTTGGAATTGCATGCAATCATTTTCTTTTCATTTTGGGAATTTCAGCCCACGCGCAGAAGCTCAACAACACAGTGAATGAATTTGGATTTCACTTACATTTCAGTAAGTGAATTACATATAGGACAACATTTTAGGCTGTGACTGAATCAGACACTGTCAAAACAATCAAAGTGGCCCAGCAGGATTATAGATTTAAAAATACATTTGAATGGCTCATAATCTTCTATCATTTCCTCTAAAAGAAAAAAACATTCATTTACCTGTTTCAAGGGTGTGACAACTTTGCACAGCAATTATAGCTCACATTATTCATGTGACATGGTGCACTAAATATCATCATCTTCTGCTCCATTTGAGGAAATACGGCCTGCAAAGCTGTTATTATTCTAAACCACTCACATTAACTCAGTAAAACTTTCCATCGGCTTTGAAAACTCGTAATTCAGCTACCTGCATGTGAAAATTACTCTCCTCGTATATTTGCCTTTGCTCTGTAATAATGCCTTTACATGAATGAGTGGGGGGCGGTTTAGAGCTACATAAATGTGCAGAAGCACCTCTCACTGAGGAGGCGTCGCTTTCATAGCAATTATTACACTCTGTGATTGTGGAAATGTGCTTATTTTCTGATTCATACAGATACACAGCCATTAAAGGTGTTTTGCATCCCTTTCTTATGGAAATGATTTATATTTCAAATCAAAGCTAAATTGGTATATACAGTAGGTCAATCTCTAAGAAAAGTAACATATAAATGAGCAAAGAAAAAATTTATAACAAATATTTTTTATTTATTATACTTGTTGGCTGCAAACATATGGAATCAGAATGAGGGACTTCACTTCTCTACAGTATTTTAAAGTAATATATCTCTTGAGAAAATGACTCTCACAGAAGATAGTCAGATACTATTAACATAAATCCCTCTGCAGGGATCACTGAACAAAGATTAATTTAAGCTTTGGGATATATTTCTTGCTATTGAATCAAATTTCTTTTAAGAAAAGTCAGACTACAAGGGGAAGGTAGCATTGGTCTAAAGTTACCATAAAAATGGTGAAATCATTCTGTCATATAAAGTTAAATACTGTAAAACAAAAACAGCTAAAAAAAAAAGTCTTTATTCGTCAACATACCTATCCACGGAAAGGACAACAAGATCCTCCTGGTCAGCCAGAGCCTCCATGGCCTCCTTCAGTAGTCTGACTTTTTGCCCTCCACCGATAGAGCGGCCCACGTCACCACCCTTCCACGCTTCTCCCATTCCCAACACCTGAGACAGAACACAGGAAGTTTTAGAGCCCAACATGAGCTGGCTTGACACCAAACTACACCAGAAGGCAGCCCAGCAGCACTGCAAAAATACACATCTACCAAAGTCTCATTTTTCCGTCTTCATATTTTTATCTCTCAAAACCAGTGAGCAATTCTGCAAGTGGGAGGAATATTTTCACTTTTCTTCTCATATTTAAGACATTTCCAAGAACTTTCCTAGAATAGGTCAGCATAAGACTATAATATCTATAAAAAAAAAAAAAGAATGTAAAGAAACTGCTTTGGAAAATAGGGCAATTATGTTACCCTTTTCACCCAGTGGTAGCTAGAATTGCACATTTTATAAGCTCCTGTGGTTAAGTGCTGCCAAAATACACTTTCACACAATCTCTCTGGTTTTTAACACAACTGTGAATGTAAAAAGGCACACAGCTAGGGGGAGATGTAGATACAGTAAGAGTGTGAGCCTTGGAGTTTAAGGCAGCTTCATACTGATCATCCACATGGGTCGAGTTACCTGTGGTACTGAGGTAACACCTGAGTTGCAGTCAAATTATCAGGTCCTCTGTTATTCTTTGTTTACTAGTGTCATTGGGTTTGCTGTACAAAGATAAGTGTACACCAACCCTGAGAAACAATATAACCAAGCAAAGAATAACAGGAAATTGACAACATTAACTCTTATTTAGAAAGGTCTCAGTAAGGGCTCAAAAAGGCTAGCAAAGTAGCTTGGAAGTGTTTGACTGCAAGAGATAGAATACAAACAGGTTCAGTAGGGTCACAAAGAGAGGAAGAGGACCACGCAAATGCAGGCGGTGCACTAACTCTGACCTCCGAGCAAAAAAAAACAATGTTTTTTTTTACTGCTGGCTCAGAGGGGAATTGTGGACCCACATTGAGGAGTATCCCTTTAAGAAGGATGTTTTTGCAGCTTGCTGCACTTCATTGTTTCCTTTAACAGGTCTAATCAATCTTGGGAAGTGTGTGTTGAAAACATTTGGCTGCTGCGTGTGTGTCTGTGAGAGTGTAGCATCGTTAGTTGGAACAAACTACACATTTCTGGGCATAATTTTAGAATATGAGAAGACGATCTTACCTTCACATTGTACTTGAAGTAGTTTGCAGACTGCATAAAGCGGAGGAAGCCATCCGTTTCCTCTGTTGCAACAGTAAGGACGAGCAATTTTTCTGCAAAAGAAGGAGAGACATTTCCACAACCTTATTTATGGGACTTATAAAGTCATCACATATTTTCTGGCTACCAAATTATAGGGATGTGCGGATATACTAAGTTGTGACAGTTGAAGTTGTGAATTTAGAGCAAATTCTTGGTTTCGAATGAAGAGTATCCACAGAAATGTGTCTAGCGTTTGATGCTTATATATACAGTAAGTATTGTGATTTCCAATCCTGTGAACCAGGTTCCTTGTAAACCTCAGACCTATGTCAACAAACTGGCAGCTATTTGGTTTAGCAGCCTAAACCTACATCTCAAATTAGGAACATGTACTGTAGTTTTGATTTGATTCAAAAACAGAGGCATAATTTTAAACTCGGACTTCCTTTCTTCTTGGGTTAAAAGAACTCCCACAAAACCTCCAGGACATTTCCAGTGGCCATGAGTGCTAAAGTCTGCGGTTTGAGGAAAGGTTAGACCAAATACAAAAATACAAATTAGCACCATGGCCTCATGTGAGAGAGGCAGACCACACCCACTAAGCTAGTTTTCACTTGTCCTATTATGTTTTGTAAAACCAACCGGGGGTAGCTTTGATTAGAAAGGCCGCAATATGTGATTGTGAGCCAAGGAGGGAAGTACCGTGGATCTCTCTATCCGGTTCATCAAACTCTGTTATTGCATGACGGGGGAGCACTCATTCATTTACAGCTTCCAAAAGATCATTTCAAAATGTGCAAAATGTTGTTCTGCGCTAGTAGTCAGGCAGGCCAACAAAAAGTTAATGACATTTTAATATGGTTTTATAGGACCACTTGAATACTAATCCTGCTTTTCATGTTTCAAGAGTCAATCTGCCTTCTGTTTAATATACAGCACTACGTTCCACTAAACTCTTGTAAATGATTTATTGGACATTGGCAAGTAGGATTGGAAGTGTGAAACAGAATATAGCAGGGCCCTATAAAGGGCCCAAAAGTGCACTCTGCCTGTTAAAGGGCTGGAATACCAAGATTAACATGCCTTCATTGTTTCATTTTTGGGGAAATTTGCCATTAGCCTGGTCTTCATTGATTATTTATCTTGTTGACTGCACAGCAAATATCACCAAGCACATAAAGATTCAAGCTATAAAAAAAAAGATATGTGGTGATGTCACTGTTTTATTTGTGGTACAAATCCCCTCACCATCATGCAAACCCACTCTGTTTGCTATGGAAGGGGAAAGTTTGGATAGGGATATAGACAACTCCTAAAAACAACTCCATTGGAATCAAAAATAATATATATATAACATACCAGACAATCAGTGGTCTGTGGATGTTGAAAAGTTGGACATAAATTGCGATTTTTGACATCCACTGTATTTGTACTTCATTCCTACACCGGAGAGTTAAAGGTACTAAATATGGGATTGGGAGCATTTCTATAACCTCTCAACGGCTCTCAACATGGCGACGGTAAGTCGGGGGCTCGTAGCTAATGGTACTAACAGAGCTAACAGTGCAAACAACAGCAAAAGTGCTGACAGAGATAACAGTGTTAACCTGGGCGGAACCGGAGGGTGGGCGCTACGCTTCTGCGGCGTTGATCAGGACGGCGCTATCAGCTGCAACCGTCAGGAGTGCAGAGCTCGCATGCACGAACATGCACTAAAAGCACACGCGGCCGGCCCAGCTAAGCAAAGCTTGAATTACAACACACACAGAGGGAGAACAACTTCATTCTCTGCTCAGGTAGACATTACTCAGGACATGGCAAATAGTCGTTTGCAGCTTTATTAAGGCTCTAGATATTGAATTTTGCACCTTTAAACTAAACAGCCTCAGGAGATACAAGAGCTTAGGTCCTAGTCTAAGTCATTATTTGTCATCTAAATCACCCACCTACCACCCACTCATCCACACTAAAGTACATTACAAGCAGCCTCCTTGCAGCTCTTTTCCATCCATTTCCTGTCAATGTGACTTAGCCATTCTCTCATCCCAGTCTAGCCTTTGGCCCTGTCGTCGCTCTAATAGCAATTCCAGCACTCCTCTGACACAGACGTTCTGTTACAGGTTAGAAATATTTCCGTCTGTCTCTAACCTAACAGCATCATGTGACAGATAGCAAAAAAACTGGGCAGATTCAGAGCAACATGAGTTTCAAATTAAGCACCGCACAGAGGGAAGGGGTGCCTATTCTGAGCCACAGGTGTGTCCATGTTCTTGTTCTTGGCTTGGGACGATGAAGCACAGTGAGGGGGTTAGTACAGTATCTCCCACATGTGGGAAACACATTTTCAGGCAATTAAATTTAATATGGGCATGCATGAAGACCAATTCATCTGGCAAAAGATGTGTTATAAATATAGGGATAACGGCGCACACAGAAGTGCCACAAATACCATGAAAAAAGAGAGCCTGAAAGAGAATTTCAAACACAGCTTAATTTTTAAACACCTTTGTACAGCTGGCCAAAGTTTGTGTGTGACTGTTGGATTGTTGGAAAGTTACAGAAATAGTTGGACACAGCCCCCTCAATCCGATGTATGAAAGGTACGGGTGGGAGGAGGGGGTCTCCAGAGCTATTTGACCGTCCGGCAACCAGTTCTGAGAGTATACCGGTGCCTCAAGAATTGTCTGCTGGGATTTATTGGCAACATTTGGTACTTCCAGGAACATTCTCTATTTCATAATGCTGTGATTACAGCCAGGACATGTGTTTTGTATTTCTCTTTGCAATGATTCAGTAAATGTCCCTGTGCCCATAATAAAATCACAACCAGTAGCTTTGTTTGTATTTGTGCAATGAAAGCATGTGGTGAGCTGCGTGTTGTGATCCCTGCTCTATTCACTTAGTACTATGACTTATTTTAATTTCCTAAACTATTAAAAGTTGTACTTTTGCACGCGCCCAGAAAACAAAAACGCTGACTCGCTGGCCGGTGATGTCAGGCAGACATTGTCATCAGAATGAAACAGGCCAACAGCTCACACCAATTACCCCTTGGTGACTTTGCCTTGACCTTATGGAACCACACATGTTCCTCTGGCTGTAAACATACAGGCCACATCAGTGCACCCCAACAAGCAAGCTCCAAGTTAAGTACAGCCTGGAGATACAAACCACCTTTGATTTAAAAGATGAGACAGGCAAATTAATTAAATTGCACATCTAACTATGATCACAGGCTAAAAGTGACCAACCTTGCACACTTTAAATGTTGAGCAGATTATTTTTAACTGACTTTCATTCATAATTTATGCCATCACACGGTCTTATAGCACGTCCTTTAGCACATCTAAAAATATGTAAAGGAAATTTTGAGTGTTTTTGGTTTTCTCAACAAAGTGGTCTTTTGGTCCCTTTTTGCCTCAGGTACAGAACATTTATGAGGCATGCCTTTCAGGTCATCATTGATTCCACACTGTTCGGTTTGTATATGTTTGCTTCCACTAGGGTCCATTATCCACAAGCATAGTATTAACTTCTGTGTGTTCACAGTTGTAGAGATGTCAAAATACCATACATTTAGTGGTCAATACTAATACCAGTGAAATTCCACAATTCTCCAAACCCAGTACGCTACCACGGTAAAAAACAAAACAATAAACACTTTGAGGTAGTGTTAGGAAGTTAAACAGGTCATAATTCGGTATTTTGTATTTATATTATATAATTTATATTGCTGTGAAAACATCTCTTTCGAACAACTGTATTTATTTAGGTTTCTCGCCAAAAACTAAATTTTACAAGATTACATGATAATACTATTTTTTTCTGAATAGAGCTTGAACATTGTCTGCTACCAGCTAACGTTAAGTAGCGTACCACCTGCCAATTTTTCATCATAGATTTGTTGTTTACTGTAGTGTTCTGGGAAAAAATAGGGTGCGTCCCCTGAATGCGTCGATGGTGAGTTTATTGCTTCCGGATTTTAGACACTATTAGTCTCAAGCTCCCCCGGTATCTATGGTACCTGTGATACTGTAGAAAAATTTGTACTGTCATGTCTTCAGAAGTTTGGTATCGACTTGGTACCGAAGTATGGGTTCTTGTAAAATCCCTACGCAGATGATATCTAATTCTATGTTACACCGGATGATCTGCACCCACTTGTTATTTAAATGCACATTTACTAAGTTAAATTTTATGTGAACAACCTGGGAATTACTCTATTACCAATGTACTACTCTGATTTTAATTTTGATATCTGTATTTTAGATATTACCAGAACAGGCACATATTTACAAAAGGTACAACCTTGACCCATTGTCATATTCAGTTAGCCCATGATCCCATGACACCAACCAAAGTGAAATAGATTCCCATGATTGAAAGTAATATTGTCTCACTTGATTTCCCTTTGCTTACAATTTAGAAATAGTGTCTGGGTATTTGCCCTTTTCATGCAACGTGCAGACCGTACCTTATTTTCTGTTCATAAGAATGGCTAGTCTCGTACTGCTTCATTGTTCAAATTAATCAATTAAAAGGAGAGAAAACAATTGTTCAAGGATAACAAAAGTACAATACTACCTTCCAATCTAACTACAAAATGTAATCCTGTGCCAGTTGTCCATTCCTTTGATGTGTTTATATAAATCCCATCGATAATGAAGCCTAACTGGGAGACAGATGGCAACACACAAAAGGAAAGTTTTTTTAGACAGCAGGGATTTTGGAGGATGAGTGTCTAGTCAGAGTAAACACAGCAAGCTCTCACGTCAGTACTGTATGAACAGCCAACGGGAGG
Organism: Sebastes umbrosus; assembly: GCF_015220745.1. Lineage (NCBI taxonomy): Eukaryota > Metazoa > Chordata > Actinopteri > Perciformes > Sebastidae > Sebastes > Sebastes umbrosus. Next base: position 10,017,482 of record NC_051289.1, read on the forward strand.
AGAGGAATGCAGCTCATACAGTGCTGCTGTAACTCTTCTTTGAGAAAGGCACGGATGCCAAATGGTCTTTCTCTCTCACTCTTTCTCCGGACCACATGGGCCTAGCCGTCTAGGTAAACTTTCACACTTCGACGAGCAAAGGTTCTGACTCACTGGCTGGAACTAAGCTTAAGTAAGCATTTCTTGCAGAACGGAAAGCAGTATCATGGGAATGCGCCCTGGCTTTGAGCATAAGGATAACAGGAGCCTTCCTCTTTGAGGAGACAGTCCTGGGCAGTGAACACAAACCCCTGTTCTTTCTATTTTGGTCATCCAAATAAACAGTGTTCACAAAAGGTGTCAGGCAAAGGAAAGTGCAAGTAGTTCAGCTAATAATCCTGCATGTCTTTGCCCTTGCATTTGACTGAGCCTGACTTTAATCCCTAGGTAAAGCAAGAAACTATGAGATGGGGAAAAGAAAAATGATTGCTTATAACCAAGTTTGACCTGATTTGCACTTGCACGGATTGCTCAGCAATGCTTAATTCTGCTTTTGTGAGTGCAATCCAATGTGCCATGTCTGAACCTGGAGATTTGCCTGAGGATGAGCACCCTCCTGAAAAGCCAGCCCTCATATTAAATGTGAATTTAACTTTAACTCAAGTCAGTGAACTGAAATAATGAAAGGCGACATCACTATCGGTGGTACATGGAGAGTGGTAAGAAATTGTTTAAATGCGCTGAGTGTAACAGACTCCCACCAGGCATTTATTCTTCATGAATGGGCCTTAGCCTTTGAGCTGTGTCAAAATCTCAGCAGTACAATAATGTGCACTGCCACGTTGTACAGCTGAAACCCCTCATTGTATTACTCAAAGTAATACAACCTTTGTATCTTGGTGACTGTTTTCTCTAAAAGGAAATGCTGTGGAATTTCGAGCCAGGTTGCATAAGAAGAAATTTATAGGAAAAAACAACATTGCAGTATTTTGTTGGTATGTAAAGCATGGGTTGATGTCGACATCGTTTGGCCACCTCAGCGAGACAGACATGTCCCGAGTAAATGAAAGGTACTACCTTAGCAGCGAGAAATGAAAAGGCAAATAAGTCTGTGGCCTAATTTTTCACAACAGTAAAGGAAAGACAAGCATTTTGAAGAAGTCAGCGTGTAAGCGAAGACACACAATCCATATTTTGGACACTGAACAGAATAAATCAGAGCAGGAACAGAGCTTATCTCTCTCCATAGAGGCCTGTATAACATTCCTCAGAGTCATTCACATCCATTTTGCAAAATATAAAAGGCCACGTGTCATGTTCTTATCTACTGTCGTGGTTAATGTAACTCTGGCCCTGCTTATACTTTAGTTTATGCTAAAAAATTTGTTTCAATGAAATGTTTAATTTCTTGGATAAGTTATTCAACTCATTTAAAAAATAATCACATTCAAATGGTGCTGCAATTTGGATATTGGGTCACAGCTAGAACCAGGAAGGTGTTAATCTCACCAACAGTGCAAACACGCATTTAATCCAACTGTGAAATAATACATAACTACTGGACTTCATTAAATGGATGCATGCAGAGTTGTTCAGAAAGGCAATTATTAAACCTCCAATAAAATACATTTTTGGCCACTTGGGAACAGCGGAAATTATTTACACATCCAGCAGTTATGGAGCAACATTATCATTAGTTTGGATCCAATATTCTTAGTTTTTCAATATTCTCTATCAGCTCCGTTTTTGGTTCTCTATCAACTCCTGGGGGAAATATCTGGCTGTTCAGCTGCTACTGTAAATGTCTGTCTGCCATTTGGTGCTGAGGAGGTTGTGTATATACAGTGGGTTTGTGAAGCTCTCCCACTATAAACAACACTGTGAGAGCAGTGAGAGTGAACCAAAACAGGAAAGTTGCGGGGCGGACAGCTAAACAATGATCTGAAACCCGCTATACAGCTCCATACATCGAGGGGAGCTGCAGATTAAGGTGTTAATTCTCTGTATATTCATCACTATGAGCAACTCCAGTCCCCCCTGGAAGGCATTCGTAGTGTTGCACTCGGTTGTACATTTAAAAGAGATAGTTGTGTAAAGAATGAAAAAAGACAGAGACGAGTTCAAACCCTGCCTCTTTTGTCACCTCCGCACAGCTGGCTAACCGCTGTGTGAAGTGGGTATGAATGTGTCGGAGTGTCGGTTACGGAAAGTGGCGTTGGAAAGGTGCCCGGGGACTCTGGAGTTTCCTGCGCAGTTCTGATGAAGCATACTAGCAGTTTAAAAGTGCTGAATGTGAGATCGGTCGCATTTCTATTGCCTTCGCACGGCTCTCAACATGGCGACAACTGAGCCGGCAGCTCGTGGCTCGCGGTGCTAACAGCGATAACGGTGAAAACAACGGCTAAAAGCATGCATACTCAGCCCGGATAGGTCAACAAAGCGAGGAGAAGCTCAGATTACAACACACACAGAGGGAGAGAGACTTCATTCTCTGCTCAGGTAGACATTATTCCTCTATATCTTTACATAGCAAATAGTTATTTGTTGCTATATTAATGCTCTAGATATCGTATAGAGAACCTTTAAGGACAAAGACTTCTTGAGCACATTTGCTTAGTGTATTGGACTGAATTTATACAAGAAGAATAAATAGACCCAAAAATCAATTCATGCCGTCTTTGTAGACAGACATAGAATACATTTCTTTAACTGCTTAGTCCTCACTTAAGTAACTCTTTCATCCATTCAATTCTCAGCCCTCAGCTAAACATAGCATATTATCTGACCTAAAGATTTTCCAGCTTTAGAATGCATTAGAAATAATGTACCTACATGCAGCTTTGGCACAGAAGTATCACTTATTATCTAAACCCCCAGACCTGCAGACATTCCTTTTTGCTTAAAAAATACCATTGTTGCTACCTTGGTAAGTAACCCATGTGTTTGTAATTAGCCGTATTCAACGCATTTTATGCATGGATACAAAAGGGTCTAGAAAAGCTAATGCTCACTGGTTGGGTAGTCAGACATTACTTTAGCTGTCCACTAAACTAAAATAGAGTTTCTTTTCTAGTGACGTTTCAAAGTCACCAATAATTGATAAAACGCACACAGGGCTGTGTAGTGCATCTGCAGAAAAGGCCTGTGTTTCCAATTACATACAGTATGTCAGACCACAAGCACTTGAGCCTCTGGATGTGGCATGATGTCACTAGCATTAGGCAAGGAAACAATTTTGTCGTCTCGACTCACGCCATTTTTGAATCAAGAATAGCTTATTTATTTTACCCTACAAAAACTACTGTAATGCAAAAAGAATGAAGAACTAATCTAATCTGGTTTATGTCAGGCAGTGCTGTTGTTAGTGCAGTCATTTCCTCTGTTGACCACAGTCCGGTGTTACTGTAGAGCTTTAAATCCTTCTTTGTTAACAGGAACACACACGTGATTCAACATAATACATTTAGAGGTTAACAATTTAGGTTTAAACAGTGTGTTTTCAAATTTTTTGTGCTGAAATTGCTGTAAGTGGAAAGAAAACCACAATTTGATGATATAAGATATTATATTTTGATAATATTTCCTGCAAAGGAGATATGAGCCAATCATTGTAATGTAAAACCACATGCTGTTTCTTTGAAACGGCTCATGTTTCTCCCTTCCTGGAAAGTAAATTGAAAATTCTTTAAAGATGAGCAGTGAGATGCTCCCTAACTGCAAGTTTGGCATCATCTACAGGTTCTCCTCAGCTAGCTGATTTATTTCAACAGGCTTCAATGATTTCTAAATACAAACTGAAATATCTGGCTCTTAAAAAACACAAACAAAAGTCGGTACTTTGAAATTATTGGATAACCTGTTGTGATTCGACCAAGGGATAGTTTCCCAGTAAAAAGCTGCAAGCTGGTCCTGCCTACTTCTGACAATTGTTTACAGATTTTAATTGTGATTGTCTCATTTTCCTGTAGCCATTTCCCTCCTTTTTAAAAAAAAACGTTATCACATTGGTATATTACAGTAAATATTCAAGCCTTAGTCCATTTAGTATGTTGACAACTATTAATGACTACAACTTAACATAAAGTTGAACAATACGTGGCGATTTCAACAGTTCAAGATTCAACCAACAGCTCTTGCCAAAGATCAACAGCTGCTCAATTCCCACTTTCACACAGTCATCATTTAAATGACTTGCTAGGTAGGACAATGGCATATTTACTAGTCCTGACAACTTAAGCTGAAATGTCATCTGTTTTCAGTTTTCCTTGAGAGGAAGACATTTCATCATTGGAACTGTCCGCTTGATATCCTGCCATCTTATCTACTTGATAGTCGGCAGAATACCTCAGACAGCTAAGAAAAAAAGAGACAAAAAAAGCAGACAACACAACGCATATTTGGCTGGAAAGGAGGCACGAAAACGACCTTGTGGTGATACAGTGACAATGTTCTTAGGCATGATTGCAGGCTTGGTCTGCCAGCAGGGTTTGTTAGATTGTTAGACTGGAATTTCAGGCAATAGAGCGCTATTATACAGCATATAAGGCATGGACAACCTTAGGTGGAGTTTCCTTTTCTTTTCTCTATAACATGCTCCCTGCTGACACATCAGTGTTGTTGTCTGGGAAAGGTCTAATCTAAAGATGACTATTCCGTGGAAACTGTCAGATCATACTGCGTAATGGCTCTTTTCTTTGTCTCCCACACATACACTCCCCAAGAAATGTGTTGTTTCCAAGCAAATGTCAACATCTCTCTGTAAGATAGTGTTGATATAAAACAGATCTCATTTAGATCACCACAGCTTTTATCGTTTTCAGATATTAATGTTCTCCGTTAAATCCAATATAAATATACTCTGTCAGAGGTGCTGTTCACACAGTCAGACAGAAAATAAGTGAAAGGTTCCTTTCAGGTGGCTGGACAGTGGGGGTCTACGCCGCCCAATTTTGTAACTTTCCAAAACCGACAAACCAACAGCCACGTCCGCTGTTCACAGCGATTGGCAAGGTGCGCATAGGTGAGAAATGGGCAGAGCCCTGCATTCCTTCTTCTTTCACTGTCCCTTTTTGCTGCTGAATTGCACCGTTTGCGTCTTTGTGCTACAACCGCTGGAGAGTCATTGTGGTCTTAGAGGAGAGTTGGCAGAGAGGTACCAGAATCTGCATTAAGTGTGAACTAACAGAGAAACACTCTCCCTACATCTGCACTGGTGGCATTCAACACAAACCAGGAAGTGTGAATACATTTATGCCGCCTGTAAATGCAATATTTCGTGTAACCTTTTTATTGTTTCCTTTCTAATCACTATTTCTGCTTTGTAATACCCTGTCAGGATGAGCAGCATCAGGAACGTCACCCTGAAACAGAACATACAACTTGTTCTTTTTGATGTGGTGTTCTAAAGGAGAAGTTATTTGCTTCACTTTTCACCCCAATAATCTTCTTCTTTGTTCAGGAAAGAGGAGAAAAAAGTGTTTGACTTGAAACTTGCGGGAAAAGATGACTCATCAGGTTGATATTCCACACTGTTAACACCTCATAGAATAAGTGTAATGAAGTGTTTCTGACGTTACGACCCAGACAGGCCCCACAATTTCTGATTATTGGACTATCACTATGAGTCAAAAACAAATGGCTCCTATTTGGATTAGAAAAATAAGAGAAACAAAGGCACGCATGATCTACATCTAAAATTGGCATATAATGTGTAACGCAATGCCTCATGCAATGTGTGTTGGGTCTTGTGCTTCAAAATCCTACTGCAACACAGCAAACTATTCACGGAGTTAAGCTGCGTTAACTGTTAATTGAGTCAGTAGAATTGCTCGCCAGTGCCTTGTTTAGTGCATCACAACACCTTTAGTGGTTAAAGAAAGGTTTCACATACAGAAATTGAGTCTAGTCTAAATCCCATTTTGCTGTTTTGCACACCAAGGGAGTCGAAACATCTGTGTATGATGTTCCCTTGGCAATGAAACGTAAGGAAAAAATGAAAAAAATGGACTAAATTTTGAATGTATGTTCTTTTGACCCACCCTTTTTCCTACAGAAATCAAATCTATTTAATCTATTGATCTAAAAAGAAAAAAGGTTTCTGCTTTTCAACCATTGTAGCAAAGGCAGTGCATTATATACTTTAAAAGAAAAATAGAGCTAAGTAGCAGGAGCAACATTAAACCCAATCCAATTGAAATACTTCATATAATCACGTTAACGTCATTTAATGAAATCTTAATTGCACTCAGTTTGCACGGTCATATAAACTAAAGTATGAGAGCTCTCTTTTACAACTGCTAATCTACCTTTAAATTCCATTCATGAGAGATTTAGTAGTTTATTACATTTACCTCCGGACATAATCCCCCAGGGATAACAAGGCTTTATAAGCAAACATTTTTAACCCTTGTAAAGTTAATGTGGCTACTGTATGGGAGACACCCAGTTGGTCCAGGACAAAACAAGCCTGTGGAGAGTGAAGGCATCTGTTGTTGCCCTGCCTCTCCCAGCAAAATGCATCATTAAAAAAGTACCAGACTTAACCTACACACGATCCCACAGCATTTATGACATCAACACCGGTATAAAAACAAACAGCACCCACTTATGTTGATGTTTGCAGGTCTTTACAAGATTCCCTGAGACTGTGAAAAAGGGCTGTGTTTTAACTGAAATGAGTTAACGGTAATTTAGAGCAATTGAGCAATAGGAACAACATAAAACTGGGTGCTTCAGACAGCTATACATGTACTGTATTATATAGAGCCTGTCTCAACAGCTGATCAGCTTCTGCTTGGCTCTACTCCACCAACCTTCAATTATAACAGGTTTACAACCACTTCTCTGTTTCTCAAGCACATAATTGCTTGTTTGCTATTAAATCAAATGCTAATGGATTTCTTGCACATTGTGATTTATGGTAAAGCATCAAGCATTGCTTCTATAACTGCTTGCTCTGGTTTTCATTGGAGCTTAAAATGCAAAGCAAGTGTCAACAAGTGAAAACCCTCAAAGAGTCGCCTCCAATTGGTTAGTTATTTCGTTGCACTGACATTTTACAGCCTGACGTGTATATACAAGACGCTGCCAGACAACATCAAATAAAAAAAAACAGGAATGTGTGAAACCGCAGACGGTTCTTTTGTGGTTAAGCATCATGTAATTTTACGCTCCAACATATGGAGAGCTCCACAGATTTAGATCCACGCACAGGGAGACACAGGCATGCAACCTGCGCCTCAAGCAAGTACAGTAGGTGACATCATGTCTAAATTGCATCTTCTAAAAATAGATAATTCAATATTCTCACACTTGGCAGCTCTGATATGCAGCTATAGAAGACGATCCAACGTGGATTAAATATGATGTAGCTTCGTGCGTAATGACGCAAACAATAGAGAGGAGGAAAAAAAAAGTTTCTTACCTTTAGGAATAGGCGCAGGAGTTTGAGGTGTATCAGTAGAGTAGAGGCAATTTGCAAACTTCATCCAGCATGAAAACACAAAACAAAACTTGAGGTACTCCATGTCTGTTATTGTGCGTGTTTCCCTGGACAAAGCTGGACTATTATACCTCCCAGCCCGAAAAGCAGTGGCCGGGTTCAGCCCTGAAGGCTCGTAATGTAGCCGACGCTCTCGCGATAATAAAATAATAAAAGGAAAAAAAAAAAAATCCTCCTCCAGTGGTTGTGAAGTTGTCTGGACGCAGCAGCTCTGGAGACAGCTTGAGCTCCAGGGAAGTATAAGTAGTGTAAAGCAGGAGGACTGGAGAGCAACAGGCGTGGTTTCTTAATTGCGACTGCAGCCACTTGGGGTGAAGTTCCAGCCCACGAAGAGAGAGAGGCAAGATAACGGTGTTAAAGCCCTGACACAGGCACGTCCTGCGCGAAAGTTTGACTAAGCACAGCTGCATTTGAACCCCCCCACCCCTTTACTGTAAACATACCCCTCCTCTGGTTCACTCCCACTGAGTACCCAGCGCCTGTCTGGCCAACACTACTCCACTTCTACACTAGAAGAGACTTTCACTAGTGTAAACCGTGGAACAAAACTATAAAAAACACATTTAATATGTGTTAAAGTTCAACATACTATATAGTTTTGTATAATTTTTTTTTATTTGTTCCATCTCTACACTGTAAAAAAAAAAAAAAATGCATTTTTTTTTCAAGAAATTTTACATTTTTTGTCTGTATTTCAAAATGACAAGAAAATGTAAAAATGATATGTTTCATTTGTGATTTATATGTAAATGGTCTTAGATTTACAGTATTTATTGTAATCACAATCGTAATTATCTGTATTTAATCTTTTCTTGATCATTTTTAAAGCTGATTATTCAGTTTTTATATGTTTATGACTCTATTTTAACAATTAATTTATGTTAGAAGAAAAGGATTTCATGGAATTCTAAAAATATTTCTTGTAAAAATACAGATTTCTTTTACAAAACTTCTGAGAGTTAATGTAAATTTTGACTTTTGCAACGTAAAATTACATGTTTCATTTGTGATTTATATGTAAATGGTCTTAGATTTACGGTGTATGACTATTCTAACAATAAATATGTTAAAAGTAAAATATTTCTTGTAATATTACAGTAATAAAGGCTAATTATATAAAGATAATTACTGTCTTTTTTTTTTTTTTACAGTTTATTTATGTTAATTAACGGACAGTATTTTTCCCGTTTTTTTTAACAGACATTTTCTGGCGCCCCTGCTGCCGGAAAATTTTCGTTATTTTACACTTTTTTTTTACAGTGTAGCATCAAAATGCCTATATAGGAGCAGTGGAAGAAGTATCCAGATCTCTTAAGTCAGTTAAAGTAGAAATACCACAGTGTAAAAATACTTGATAGTAAACATTTAACATTTAAACAACAAAATAAATAATAATAATAAACTTTATTTATATAGCACTTTTCAAAATAAAGCAGTTACAAAGTGCTTCACAGTTTATAATAAAATAAATAATAGTACACAGAATGAAAACGTATACAATTTATAAAACGGAAGCTGATACTCAACAATAAAAGCAATAAAATATAAAAGAACAGAATTAAAAGACAAATAAAACCAAAAACCAAAGGATTTGCAAGCAACAAACTTATAAACACGCCAGCCTATAAAAGTGTTTTTTTTAAAAATGTGGTACAGACTGACCTGACAGCTGTGAGGCGGAGGCAGTTCCCAAGTGTTGGAGCTAAAATGGTGAAAGCACGGTGCCCCTTTGTTTTTAGCCTGTACCGTGGGATATTTAATAGCAATTGGTCAGAAGATCTGAGTAATCTTGGTGAAGAGTATTGAGTTATGAGTTCAGAAATACAAGAGGGTGCCATGCCATGGAGGGCTTTTAATGCGATCAGGAGGATCTTCAACTGAACTCTGAAGCATACAGGAAGTCAGTGTAAGCCAGAAGTAGCTACTATGTGTATATAATACTGTTAGATTAATATTCTTGATAGATTAATTTTTAATGTTTTATAGACAGTTGAGGTGGAGCTAAAAATAAAGTTGCTCATATTATGTTAAGTAGTTCAAGTATCAATACATCATATTTTTATAGCAGCAAACAAGTATTTGCTATGTAAAGATATAATGGAGTAATGTCTACCTGAGCAGAGAATGTAATCCCAGCTTCTCTGTGCTTCGTTGACATCGCCGGGCCGTGCGTGCGTGCATGCTTTCTTTGCATCTTAGTGAAAGCGAGCCCCAGCTCACGGCCGCAGCTCTGCACTGCTCTCATACAGCGGTTACAGCTGACAACGCCATCCCAATCGACGCCGCGGAAGCGTAGCACCCACCCTCCGTTAGCTCTGTCAGCAGTGTTGCTGTAATTTTCACTGTTAGTGCTGTTAGCATCGTTAGCCAAGAGCCGTCGCCATGTTGAGAGCTGTGCGGATGAAATAGAAATGCTCCCAATCTTGCACTTAGCACCTTTAAATATGATCATTTCAGCTCTACTTTCCACCATTTCTCTAGCACAGTCGATGCCATTGCCTAACCGATGACATTATATGGAACCGTCAACTGATGCTGCAGATGTTAGATGTTGGTCCTGCTTGCCTGCAGCAGTGTACACACACACACAGTCGAGGGAATTGAAGAGGAAAACAGAAACCAAACCAAATCCAGCTTCCATCAACTGTTGGATTGTATTTGTGTCTCCCAGTATGTCAGCTGACCTTCAAACCAACACTTTATCTCATTTGTGTCTCCCATTCCTTATTAGGAGTAACAGACTTACCCCCCCGGCGCAGACCATTCCTGTCTGGCAAACACTTCACACAGTTATGATGACTGCCAGTGCCCAGATTGTTTTACTTAATGACATCACCGGGTTCATGGTTTTGAATGCAGAGGGAGTGGAAGCCAAAGTTTTTTTACGAGATAAATGACTTCTTTCCACTGAGGCCCTGATAAACCCCCGAATATGTATAGCCATGCCAGAGAACACAACATAGAGTACTCGACTTGGACTTCAGCTATTCTTTTTTTATGTTACTCGGCATGCAACTGACACTAAAGTGAGCGCTGGGCAGGCGCACTTATGGAAATTAGGGTGTCATGAGAAAATTACCACTTTGAATCTGGCTGTCTAACTTCAAACAAAAAAAGGCATTCCTCCCCACTGTGAAGCTCAAACAAACACACGCTGAGTTAAAACAACACAGTGTTAACCCAGATCTGTAAAGGTATCAATATAATATTTGCAATCAAAATGAGCCTTAAAGAATGTGTAATTTAAGGACTCAGTGACAAATATCTAACGGGGATTTTTGGCCCGTGGGTTTGTGAGGGAACTCTCTGCAGCTGGAAAGTATAAGCGTTTGTGGTACAGAACCTCATGCTGCATCTTGGCAGCATGCGACAGAGAATAAGCTATGTCTTGCTTCAATTGACTGGCACAAGTCTGAACACCCACCAAACATTTGGAAAGGCCAGTGAAAAGTCCTCTGGATTTGATTACACCCTGACAAAATGTCCAGAGGTTAGATGAGGTGTTTAATATCCCATCAGAGGCTTGAACTTGGAGACGTAAAATACTGTAGAAACTGTAAGAAACACAAGGAAGTCGTAGTCTTTTACCTTTCTCCAAGTCAGGGTTTGCAAAGATGTGACACGTTTAAAGTCCTCGTGGTGGTAGCAGTGGCACTGATGACACATTTTAATTTGGGATGCATGTGGCGTGGGTGAGAAAATTACATTTAATTACACACAAATTGGCGCATACAGACTGCATAGACTGGGAGGCTGCTGTGGTAAGTGGGGTGAGGACGGAGTAGAAAGCCGGGAGCTCATCAGGACACCTGCACATAATTATCCCCACTCTTTATATCTGCCTGGGTATCAGTAGAAGGTAGCAGACTTTTTGGACTACAGCACACATGGAGTTGCAGCTAAATAGAGACGTTTATCAAGCCTTAAAAGGACGCACAGACTGTTTGGAACCTTCTTACAGCACAGGTGGTGCGCTCTGGAGCCTGCTTTTTAATTCTGGCTTATTTCCGTGCCAAATAAAACACACAAGCCTCCAGCCTCCACTGTCCTTGCATTAGCAAAAGACTAAACAGTGTTGCTGCCTCCTGATGACAGGAGACGATCCTCTATTTTCAGCACTGTTGTCGAGACAGTGGGTTTACTATACAGGCACTGTTTACATTTAATCAAGCCAAAAGAAGAAACAGATGATTCATTAGGGAGACAGACTGTAAAGGAGATGCCCAATATTGAACATAAAACTAGAAAATCCTATGAGGAAAAAGAGAAATCATGAGAAAAGGGGTACCTGGGAATATAAAGCTGAAATTGTTCCTCCATTCATTCACTTATTTTTCCTTATGACTACCATCAATAATATCCGGCATATGATCTAATGAACGGATTGTCCCTTTCATTTATGTCAGCGTAATGCTTCAGGCGATATCTAAGCCAAAATTACATAACGGTCAGTGGTTGGGACACACCTTGGATTTATTTCTACTGTCTACTCTATTTTTGACGTAACCCTCTTTTGGTGGTGCAACCGGATGGTTTTGCAATTGCCCTGGTGAGTCACATATCCTAGACAGTTGGTCCCCTAAACTTTGCTTAGGAACCCACAATTGCACCATGATTGTTAAAGAATGGGTTTTATTTTTATCCTAAAATGCTTTGATCACTCAGCAGAGAGTTAAATTACTAGTCCAGATCGATGGAAAGGGCAGCACTCCTTTCCCCCACCCAGCCCATCTTCCTGAGAGTTTATCTTTGCGTCATCCCGGGCTCAGTTCTGTCTGCGTTGGTACCATTTATGAGGCCACGGGGCATCCATTGGCCCAGGGTGTGGTCTAAGGGTTGCTAGGAAGGGGTTTCATCAACACTGCATTTAAAGACCTTTAACAAGCACAGCTAGTACATTTTAATATCACCCCAGAGTCTGGCCACAGAAGGGAAATGAGGTTAGACATGGATTAATTCACTTTGATCGTGGGAGGTCTGCCTTCTATTGTTTGAGACTACAAGCCTGAGTTTACCATAAAGATTTGAGCGGCAAATTATATTAAATCCACAGTGGAAGATGTTTGCAATTTTCAAACCTGCGTAATTTTCAGTCCTAGAAATTTACATTTTTACTCCGAAGACTTGGGTTTTGGGGGCAGTGTTCCTTGAAAATTACACATAATGAGCTCTTTGGCTGGCCTTTCATTTGAATGTCATCATTAGGTGGCCATGTTGAAAATACAAGGTTTCCTAAAATATACCAGAAGAACTCAAAGGCTTGAGGGGAAGAGGATTCAAACTTGCATTTATCCTGTCCTTCCAGTGCCACCTTTAGCATCCTAAAAAATATGTTTATAGTCTACATTACTAACTTGATCTGCCAAATACAGTTTGGAGTAAACATAATTGTTGCCTGGACAAAGATTTTTCCAATCCATCTTTATATTGCCCAAAAATCACAGGGAGGAGGTCGGTGTGGGTGCTTAGATGTACAGAGCTCAGAACTTTGACGCCATAGCCTCAGATTGGAAATTGCCAAATGAGACTACTAAACGTCATCACGCTGACTCATCCACCTTTACAGCCTTGTGTGTACTTGCGCTCATGCGACCGTGGTGTAGTTTGCTTATAGCCTAATGTTAGCTTTTTACTTCTGGCGATTGCATCCACGCTTCAAAATTCATAAGAATTGTGTTAATTTGTGGAGATTGTCTTGCTGAACAAAGCGTGCAAGTATCATAAACATGTGTTTGCGACAGAGCTTATTTCCCGCAATAATCCCAAAACCCAATGGAAAAATCCCATTGGCTTTTTGTCGAAGGAACCAGTGCGATGCTAACTTCTTGGTTGGCCTACAAAAATACGTCATCCCTGCAGCATTCTATTACAGTCTGTTGATAATAAACATAATCTAAACAGTTGTGTATAAGAATCACATTTAGGAGACAGTGCAGTTGAGGTCCAATTGTCTTCACTCTTGGATTTGTTCTCAGGAATGCTAGTGTCAAAGTAAGTAACCATCCCCCAGTTTATATTTTACATCTGCTCTCTTTCCACAGTTGTGTGTATATGGTGTTTTCCTGGGTTACGTTTGCACATATGTTGCCTCAGCCATTTGTTTATCACAGTGGGTTTACAGCACCAGGAATTCCAGATCCTGTATGCTGTCTGTCGCGAGCAAACTACACTCTGTTTATTTCTCGATGTGTGTTGGGCTCCAAAAGTAATCAGAGGAGTATATTTGTTCTGCCATATTGGCTAGAAACATAGTTTCCATAAAGACTCTGGTTTCCCTAATTTGTTATCGGAACCCTAACAGGACTTATTGAAAATAGTCCCAATCGGCCCTCACCATGCCATTTAAAATTAGTTTTTAGTTCAATACCCACAATGTGTGCAGTAATTCAACCTAGCAGTTCAATGAAACAAACAACAGAAGAACCTCAGCCCACAGCTCCTGAATCGAGTGTTGTAAAGACTTTACGCCAAGAGGCTGGCTAGATGCCCCAACTTCATCAACCACAGATGCAAAGCATGTTAAAGTTGTTTGTATTGTTGTTTGGTTGTATCTCCTGACACCCAGGCGTCAAGCTCACTTGTGCAACCAATTTGGCATTTTCAAAGATGTGTACAGGGCTGCAAAGCTTTAATATGTGTTTAATTATAAAGGAAGTCTATCAAATGGGGTGTTGCACAAAACAGAACCCCACATAGTGTAGCTGGAGAAAACATCTGTGTTTTTCCCAGTCTGGGACGTCTAAGCCAACAAATCACTGCTGGAATGACATCAGTGACATCACTTGTGTGGTCTGGGTGTTTTCATTCATACCAAACAGGGAGAATTTCTCAGGAATATTTGACAGTACAAATCCAGAAATGTACATCCTGTTACAGAATACCCCCAGAGAGGGGGATTTCTCTCCACTGTCTATCCAAGAAGGAGGAAAACACAGAGGAGTTAAACACTGCTGTTTGCCGACCACAGCTGTTTCTGTACTGACTTTTAGTTGGGGAAAGTTCTCAGTGAAGTTAATTGAAATGTGGGGTCACTAGAAGTTCAAAGGTGAGAGTAAACACTTTATGGTACCAAACAAGCAACACAATGACAACCGCAATTGAGGTCAGACTACGGCACCCATAGAAATGGTGGTCAACATGCAGAAGAAACAAGAAACAGTGTCTAAAAGATTTATGTGTTAAGCGAATGTAGATAGTTGAATAGTAAGGCGGGACAGTACTCCAGATTTACTCCTGGCTTTGTTTGTTTGTTTGGTAACTTGGGGGCAGTGAACAAGAGATTCCTTTATACTGTAGATCCAGGAATTTTTTAACACAATGTGATTGGACCTTTCTGCCATATTCTCATGAATTACTGTAGTCACTTGAATGACAATCAAGCACATCTGCCATGATCGTCTGTCATAATGTGTATTTTAATGCATGTAAACCTGGATCTAGATGCAGGAAAAAGCTGCACAATGCTCACATATATTTTTTTCATCTCAATTTAAACTACCTTATTTCAATCCATCTTTCCTCAGGAAACAGCTTCTGATTTCTCGTTATTTCAAAATGTTGTAATCGGGAACAAAAAACTGATCACAAAATGAGAAACTCTTATCTGGTGATATATACATACAGTATATGATTAAACAGGACTTAGAGTCTACAGCCATGCCTCAGTGAGCTGTGCTATACTTGGCACAGTAGAGCTTTGAACTAAATGCTAATATCAGCATGCACACTCACAATGACAATGCTAATATTCTGCCCTCTGGGAACCATGACTGTACTAAATGTTGTGCCAATCCATCTAGTAGATGTTGAAATATATCTCAGGATAAGTAACTTACTTTGACCTGCTGGTTGCGCTAGAGAAAAGTCAGTAGGATTCATCCTCTGGACACCATGGATATCTGTACCAAATGTCATGACAGTCCACCAATAGTTGCTGAGAGGACCAAAGTGGTGGACCAACTGAAAGACAGACCAACTGACAGGCCGACTTTGCTATTGCAAGAGCCACGCCAGTATCAGCACTAAAAATGTTCCCATGATCAACAGAAAATGGAATAAGAAATCATCCCTATCCAGGTCCTCCTTGGCCCCTCCATGTACATGCCTCCACAGTTCTCATTGTTTTCCAACCACCGCTTAATCAGCTATAACACTCAGACCAGTGCCGCCTCATATATTCCATAAAGTCATGCCAAGCAATGTGTAAAAACTATCATTATCTACAAAGGGGGGGCTTTGCTATGACTCATAGAAATTTGTGGAAGTCTGAGAGTGTAGTGCAGTGTATTCATGTGAAACTTTAAATATAAGGGACCTGCGGCATCAAATAATTTGTAGTTAAGTCATTGAGTCAAATTACAACAGACGTTATCTTATGCCACTTCATAAAGAGCAGGTCTAGATTGTACTCTTTATTCTCTCTGTATGCATTATAAGAATGATCACTCAGTGGAGTAATGACTACATCCATGAACACACTGACATCTGCTTCAACAAAACGTTAATGAATATTTCAACAATAGTGATTTTTAAAAATCTTCCATTAATCAAATGTCAGATGAAAAGGTGATATTGTTCTGCAGATGTAACAGTTTGTAAAAAAAAACAACAACTGTATGACCTGTTCCAAACTGCACCAGAAACGATAAGAATTTAACCCTTTCTTCAAGCCTTGCTCTTTGGTCAGCCCCAAAGTAGCCCCTTTCATTGTGGTGTGATTAAGAAAAGCTTAAAAAAGGCCGTTATAAAATGAGTTCTCCAGGTTGCACCCAAGGCAGCTTCAGGTTAATAGCTTACTTGAAAAGAGAGAAAATTAAATGTTCTCATTTTCCTTCTCATGTTTTCCTTCAAGGACATCTGTGTTTGACGTAATCGGTTCACTGAATTACTCTGCAGGCTGGACTTTTGCAGCAGAAAAAAAAAATTACATTCACATTTCATGAGAGCATTTAAGAATGCTGCTTAAAAAAGGTGAAGGTGGCAATCACAGCAGCCGGTGAACTGAACTAATTAACAAGCAAGGCTGAGTGGTTTTACACGACCATTTACAAGGTCTGACCTTTGTAACACCCACAGTTACAAACTGTATTAAAAGGACTGTAGCTCAGAAGGTCTCTGATAGTAAGTAGTACTAATGTAAAAAAAAAAATCGTTTTTTTTGAGGGTCAGCGGTTTTTAATCTCGAATGGATTTATTGATTAAAGAAACAAAAACCAAAAGAACTGCACACATCACAATATATTTTTTTATTTCAGTGTTTCCATGGACTATTTGCACAATTTAAGCTTAGCTCACAGAGTTAGTTTGCATTCATTGCATGACTCAAATTAGTTCAAAGTATTAGTGCAAAAGTAGAAGAATACATATATATTTTTTAAAATACATAGCTGAGTGGGGATAACTTAACTCCCTTTGTATCACATTATGACTTAAATTTTTGGCTTTTAAACACAATCAAACAGCCTTCAGAGGACATACTGTAGCACCAGCATCTTATACTATTAATCAATTCAACCAAATGATCAGGGTAATCTTAATGGCAAGAACATAATTCAAATTTACTTGGTGTTTCTCAACAACTTAAGCCATGAAACAGTACACTGCAAAAAACACCCATCTTTTGTACTTAATCATTTATGTTTTGAAAAAATACTGCGCATAAAGGGTGAGATAAATCCCCTCGCGGTAACTCTACAAACAACAGTCAATACATTAAAGGTACAATCAAACACTGTTGACACAAGAAAATGTAAGTCTACAGTAAACTGGAAAGATTAGCTTTTCCAACTGGCAGTTTATAATACCCTTTAAAAAAATAAAAGCCTTAAACGCTTTTAACACTTACTATCTGTTAGAAAATGACTTAAGATGGGTGTTTTTCCAGTTTTCCAAAACCACAGATCACCTACATGTTATTATCATGATATTATACAAAAGAGCTCCTAATAGAGTGCTACAGGAATGAGTCCTAAAACCCAGAAATGAGTTAACATTTTAGCACTTCCAGTTCCAGTTGGGATTTTAGTTCGATGCCTGAAATAAAATCTGTGGTTAACACAAGCTTAAGAGATTTAAACGTTTTGTTCTACAACATAAAATACGTCAGTAAATATCCCACTCGTGAGTTTTGAAGGTTTTGCGTGTCTTAAAAAAGGCGGGTTGCTAACAAGCGGCTAAATGCGACGACTAAACGTCATCACGCCATCTCGTCCGCCGTTACAGCCTCATTGTGTATACTCACGCTCATGCGACCGTGGTGTGGTCCATGTATAGCCTAACGTTAGCTTTTTACTTCTGCCGATTGCATTTACACTTCAGAAATCATAAAAGTGGTGTTCATTTGTTAAGATTATCTTGCGGAACAAAACGTGTAAGTATAATAACCGTTTGTTTGCTACAGAATTTATTTTCTGCAATAATCCAAAACCCAATGGAAAAGTCCCATTGGCTTTTTGTTGAGGGAACCAGTGCGATGCTAACTTCCTGGTTGGCCTACATAAATACGTCATCCCTAGAGCACTCTATGGCCTTAATGTTGATGTAGCACACAGGTAATGTGCTTTGCTACAATATACAGTAAACCATCAATAATCAGACCGATGGCCATAGTCATTAAATCATATTTACATTTTACAATAGAGCATGGTGCACAGCAGTGCCAATGACCATTTGATGGAAATTGAGGTTTTATTTAACTCTTGCATTTTTGACACATGTACAGCTGTCACACCATGCGATATGCAACAGTGATAAAGATCAAAATTCATGTTGATATACCAGGAAATGTATGCGAAATATGGATATTTAGATGACTGAATGTACAAAATCTCCTCCAAAAGATTACTCTTGTTTATATTCATAGTATCAGGTGCAGGTGTGTAATTCCTGGAGTAAGCAGAAACCATCACTATAGAACAGTAGCATGCATTTCAACCTGAGTTTGTCCAAAAATATACAATATTATCAGAAACTAATATTTCAATAAAAACCTATGGCATAAACGGGTATTGAGTTTGTCCATTTGGGCTGTGTTGGGTTATTCTTAAATGAAAAGCTAGCTCCCTCTTGTGGACAAAACTGGGACACATCAAGCCATAACCCACCCGTTCCCAAATAATCAACCTCTACAGAGAATCACAATCTATTATTATTATGGCATTGAAGATATTATTGTAATCCTTTTGATATTATGTTTCAGGTAAAACACACAACAAGTACGCTCATAGCACACAGACACACACACAAAGCGGTGCACACACACACATTACTCTATATTGACAAATTGTTTAACAGGCCAAAAATTAAAAAAATCAATAAATATGGGCTTTGAATATCTGAACTACAAACTACTACATTACATGAGTCCTTCATTTCTCACACAATATGGCTACAAGCATAGTATTCTATATATAAATTAGCATCTCGGCTATTAATATGACCAAATTACACAAGTGCTATTTGGCTGACTCCCTTAACATACTAACCATAATGACACCAGTCTTTCTTTCACAAACTGTGTAACAGCACTTGCCTGCAATGGTGTTCCCTTTTCATTAACTTTTATATGGATGTTATCCTACTCTTCAAGTTTTTTTTTAAGTAGTAAGGAATGGTTCTGAGCCCAGATGGGCTTAGCGACCATAATGTAAACACAAATGAAAACTTTTTGTCTTAAAACACTGCACTGTGCACTCACGGCCCAGCGACGTGTTTAAACAACCAACCTGAGCAGCTATGACTAAAACAAACCTTCTATTTCATTGTTCATGCATATTGTAACATATAGGTACCTTTTGGTACTTCCTTTAAACTACCTGTTTGAAGGTTGTTCTATGTTAGGGCATTTTTGGGACTGATCATCATGGCTTGGTGACCTTTGTTCTTCCAGGAATGTTTGTATGTTTACATGGATATCCTGTTTGGCTCCTAGTTAGGGGTCTCAAAGAACATGAAATCCTGTATAGAAAGAAAAAACACCAAAAAGAAAGTGTTAATGGCAAAGCAAACGCAGTAAATTGACACAGAATGTCTAATTGAGGTTAAAATATAGCCTAGGGGTAGAATTTATTCACTGATACGCAGCTGCCAAATTGGCTGTGAAAACCTCCTGAGATTTTAGCATTGAAGCATTGAAGCTTGTGCTACTGCAGAAAGTAGCTCGCACAAGCTGTTTTGCATTTGTGGTGATTGGGGTGGTTTCAGGTCACATTTCCCACAAAATGTAGGCTAAGTGGTGCATTAAATGGTAGGTACACAAAGTTTCCGACTACCAGTGATCTGAAAGACATTCCCCATGAAAACTGGGTCATATGAGGCTACTGCATATGTATCAGCCACATTTTGGCAATAGCTACTCTTACTTTGCTATGAGGAAATCCTAAAAAAAGAAATTTGACTTTACAAGGAATTGTGTAATTTTGGACGTTGAGACCGTAAAAATGCTTATTACTTACAATGAGAAAACACGCGCCGATCATTACAGCCTTCATCCTCACATCCAGATCCATGGGGAACTGGATACCAAAGTTGTCTGAATCTGTGAACACTTCCCGAAGCAGTCCTGTCCACTGCTTACTGATTTTCCCGATCTTACTCACTTCATCCATCGTCACAATCTGCAGAGAGATTTACAGAGAGGACAACATGTTGACATGTGTTGCATTAGGATGAAGATCAATCCCTAATCTTGTTTGGTTTTGTTGGAGGGAGATCATGGAACGATTCATAATCCCCATCCAATTTCATCATTTTGCCCGCTGCCACAGTATGTTGAATTTTCTATCCCAGTAATGACTTCAAAGCAGCGAGAGAAGAACCGGGATGGTAATATCATGCTTCAGTTACCCCTCCTCTGGGTCTGGTAAAAGGTCTCTATCACTGACCCAAATCCCCTTCACAGCTCAATCTAATAAAACCAGCTGAGCCGTGGAACAATGGCCACAGTGTACCACACAAGAGCATGCCCTGTGCAATGCTTCGTCCAAGCTACAGCCCCGCTCTGATTGGAAACATATTTCCTGCCTCAGAGCACGAGGAGGATCCCTTACAAAAAAATATCCAGAGGGCGATACCGTGTCGTGTTATGTTTTCACAAATTTAATGGATTTCTGTGTTTAGATAAACCCACCTCAAAGTCAACATCTGGTAGGCAGCTCCATCCACAGAAGGGCCCGTGGATCTTCAGCACAGGCTCGTCGTGTTCGTTCGAAACGATGAATTTGGGGGAGAACGGGTGCCACTGTTGTTTAACATACCCCACTGTGTTACCGGGGGGTGACTGCACCTCCAGCTGAGTGAGGGATTGTGGGAGAACAGAGTGTGATTTGTAGCCATATTCTCACAAGAAAACTAGACGTCATTGAATGTAAACAATCATGGATGTGGTGAACAAAAAACACCCTGAACACTGTAATTTCATGGACACAATGTGAGCGTGTCTAAAAGTGGTTTCACTCACCTCTTGTAGACAACAAGGGTAGCAGCAAGACATGCACTTAAGTGGCCTGGTGACGGTGATGACCTCTTGTCCAAAATTGTCAAGGACGTGGATGGTGAAGGAGCGCATCGGACCGCAACACTGTCGACTCAGACAGTCGTTCTCCTCGACAGCATAGAACACGTTCTGGCCCATGCTGTTGCGGACTTCATACTTGTTGTTGCTTTCAAAACCAACGAGGGCTGCATGGACGAACAATACGTATGAAGATGTCATTGCTCTACAGACGCTGAGATCTGTACTTAAAGGTGCTAAATTTGAAATCCTGAGCATTAATATAGCAGCAAACAACTATTTGCTATGTAAAGATATAGTGGAGAAACGTATCCTCATACAACGGTTCATATGATATTTTACAAAAAGTTAAGTTAGTTAAGTTAGTTTTCACGAATGTCCAGCAACACGTGACGTACGTATCAATTTACGCTCCAGTCTTTTCAAAATAAACTTCCATCTTCACAGGAAACAACTTAGTTTGGTTAAGGCAACAAAACTATGTAAGTTAAGTAATTAAGTTGGTTAAATGGCGTTAGTTAAATGGTGTGATTTAAGTACGGAAGTTTCGTGACAAAAACTAAGATAGGTTTAGGAAAAGGTCGTGGTTTCACTTAAAATAACACAGGAAGTGGCGTAACTTATGTATGGAAGTTACGTGGCAAAAACTACTTTGTTAGGTTTAGGAAAAGATCATGGTTTGGGTTAAAATAACACTGGGAGTGGCGTAACTTAAGTGTGTAAGTTAAGTTAAAAAATAAATCAACATTGACTTGTTTCACATGGGGTATGAACGGTCTGGTCGCGCATGCATCTAATCACCGCCACTCTGCACTACGCTCATACGGCAGTTACAGCTGATAACCCCGTCCCGTCCAAACGGAAGCGTAACGCCCACCCTCTTGTTCCCCCCTGGATAAACACTGTTGGCTCTGTCTGCACTGTTGCTGTTGTTTGCACTGTTCATGCTGTTAGCACCGTCAGCCGACGCCATGTCGAGAGCTGTGTGATGGCAATCCTTCAATCATAGATATGCTCTGAATTTAGCACCTTTACTAGCAGCATACATGATAGATTTTCTCAGAAGTCGATGCATGTTTATATACTTTACCTTCAACAAGCTCAACTTTCTGTTTGATGAGTAGCTGATCCACCTAGTAAACAAGATAATCACATACACTGGATTCAATATATGCATCATTTTTGTCTGGTAAATGCAGCAGTTCAGTATTGTTGGGGGAGGGGGACCTGTATATTGTTTTACTGTGGACACTGTAATGTACTTCTCAAGCACCACTGGTGTGTATAAACGCTCCAACAGTTTCTGGGCTTTCAGTCTGCAGAAGTGAAGGATGGTAGAGAACTGCATCCCTAACCGATCCTTTTTGCAGCAGACAATTTGACTTGTCATTGAAGCAAAAGCACAGCTGTTATTGATAACAGTAACAGTGGCCTCTGTTCTATTTAAGCTCCTCAGTGAGCCTTGACAGTGAGTCAGCGTGAACAATAGCCGAGCCCTGAAACTGGAGCAGCTTCAGCCATCGTTACTTTAATTATTTACACCTGTGCTTTTCCTACTGTGACTATTGGTGCCTTCAAATGGGGTCGTGTTTACCGTGGTCACGAGAAGAGTCCATATGAACGCCCCCCTCATGTCGTATTCACGACCTCGTAAGTAGAAGGTTTCTGAAAGCTCCGAGTTCACGAGTTGTGACGTGTTTGTTGATGTCAGAAATGG
The DNA here is from genome assembly GCF_015220745.1 of Sebastes umbrosus. Lineage (NCBI taxonomy): Eukaryota > Metazoa > Chordata > Actinopteri > Perciformes > Sebastidae > Sebastes > Sebastes umbrosus. The sequence continues at coordinate 10,040,189 of NC_051289.1, forward strand.
CGGAGGCCTTGGAAGTTAATTTTTCGGTGCATAATAAGTGAATATATTTTAGTTGTATTTTGTTTTTCTTCGTAATTTCACATGTCTGAGGAAATTTGGATATCCCAACCTCATCTTTTTCCTCTGTCATTATGCCTTTCCTGCATTATGTTACCCGCTTGCTTAAATTGTTAGCCTCTGTAGCTTCTAGACGCCGACAGTAACGTTAATATTGCCGTTGCTTAGCAGCGGTGTTCTCATGACTTGACTACTTCAACGTCAAGCATATTGTGTACACGACTTCCCATGTTGTAAACACAAGCTCACGAGTTTCATTTGAAGGCACCATGTGTGACGTGTCAAAATATCTTTCATGAAAAAGGCCTTTCTTTTGTAGCATCAGTGCATTATAATATCTTCACATTTCGGGTGTGAAATATATTTTAAAACTACTTAGTTTGTTGAATGGGGGGTAGTATAGGCTACAGGGTTAAAAGGAAATTATCATCACATTAAATTCATGATGTCTAATTATCTTTTGATATGTTTAGATACATTTCTTTTTTTTTGTATGTATTTCATTGTTTTTATTGGATTGTTTTCCACTGTTTGGTTTGGTTTTTCTGCACATTTTGTGTACTTCTTGTTGTTGTTTAACTTTTGTTGTATTTTTAAAATGATGTTAGTTCAGATCTTTCTTCCTTTTTTTGTTATTGTTTTTTTTCTCTCCTGGGGTTGGGAGGAGGTCCTTTGTATAAGCAGTTTTATATGTGTGCAAATAAATAAAAATAAAAAAAAATTAAAATACCTACTTCTTCAGTTTCTACTATCACTGGACTATTTGGTGATATTGTATCCTAAGCTTGATGATCATGGTGTTAAATATTGATGAAAGAGTCAGTGACACTTGCTCATTTCCTCTGCCCTGGATGAAAACATGAACAGACTCTATGTAGACAATAAGGCACTGGACTAAGTGGCACTAACATTTGTAAGGAAAACATCTTTTTTATTTCTTACCGTAGTCAGGTATTCTAATCCTGGTGGACAGCCTGGTATTTCCTCGTCGGGTGCAGCATACATTTCCATTTTTTTTTTTTCCAGACTGGAGGGAAACCTGTTGATAAATGATTGAGAAGTTAAATCTGAGACACAGCGCCATCTGCTGCCTATTTAGGTGTCACTCATAATAAACACATGGAGTCGCTGCAGCGGGTTCATATGTTTCGCTGTATGTGTTTCTGTATTGTTAAGGTTAACAGGACAGCATGGAGCACCCTTGTCCTCTCTACTATATATAATATTCATGTCCTAGTGTGTAAACAAGTAGTGAAGCAGCTCGTCCAGCAGCTGCGCACAGACACGGTGGGCGGCACAGATAATCTGGGTTTGTATCTGGAAGTGACGGTGGTGCGTCTGACGGGAAAACACCACCATGAGAAATCCTATTACTCCGATTGTTTACGCGTAAACAACAGGCCTAAAGCCAACACAAGCTACACTGCTCATCCCCACAATGTAGGCCATCCCAGTGCAGATCTCAGTGACTGATTATGAGAATAAGAGTGTGATGACTACAGCCTGATGAGTGTTTGCTGCTGGTAAAGAGAGCGCACTTTTTTCATTCTAAGGAGACGTGCGAGTTGTTAAGAGCGACTCAATAGGCGACTTAAATTGCAGCCTGTACCGTTTATATCATACAACACACAGCTGTTTTTTGTCTGAATCAGGATTTACTCACCGAGATTTCACCTGCTAGTTAAAATAATAACAGGCCAGCCCGGAACCAAGCCCATGGAATAAACCTATAATCTCATTGGTCGACGTCATCGTACTTCCCATTCCCATGCGCCAATGACAAGACGGCAGTGTAGAAGAGAAGTCAACAGAACAGAGTAGAATATACTAGAACAACATGTAATAGAACACATCAGATCAGGGGTGTAGTAGCAACCTGCGGCTCTTTAGCTCCTCTCCAGTGGCTCCCTCTGGATTTATAAAAATGGAAATTAAGAACTGTTTTTTGTTTACATTTTCATTTTTATTTCTCATTGTTGTAGGTCTATGGTACGACGGAGTATTAGGGCCACCTTGAGGAAAAAAATAAATATGAGATTTTGAGAATAAAGTCCTAATATTACGAGAATTAAGTCCTAATATTATAAAGTACTAATTATACGTGTTATTTTCTTTTTTCCTGTAAAGTTATGACTTTATTCTCTTAATATTAAGACTTTTTTTCTCCTAAAGTTATGACTTTATTCTCGTAATATTACGACTTTTTTTTCGTAAATTTATGACTTTATTCCCGTAATATTATGACTTTTCTTGTAAAGTAATGACTTTATTCTCGTAATATTACAACTTTTTTTCTCGTAAAGTAATGACTTTATTCTTGTAATATTATGACTTTTTTCCCGTAAAGTTATGACTTTATTCTTGTGATGTTACGACTTTTTTCTCGTAAAGTTATGACTTTATTCTCATAGTATTACGACTTTTTTTTCTCGTAAAGTTATGACTTTATTCCCGTAATATTACGACTTTTTTTCTCGTAAAGTTATGACTTTATTCTCGTAATATTACGACTTTTTTTTCGTAAATTTATGACTTTATTCCCGTAATATTACGACTTTTTTTCCCCGTAAACTTATGACTTTATTCTCGTAATATTACGACTTTTTTTCTCGTAAAGTTATGACTTTAATCTCATAATATTACAACTTTTTTTCTCGTAAAGTTATGACTTTATTCTCGTAATATTATGACTTTTTTCCCGTAAAGTTATGACTTTATTCTCATAGTATTACGACTTTTTTTTCTCGTAGAGTTATGACTTTATTCTCGTAATATTATGATTTTTTTCTCGTAAAGTTATGACTTTATTTTCGTAATATTACAACTTTTTTCTCGTAAAGTTACGACTTTTTTCTTGTAATATTATGACTTTATTCTTGTAATCTCAGATGTTTTTTCCCTCATTGGTGCCCTAATACTCTGTAGTACATTTGCACTTTGGCCCTCACTGCGTTAGACTTATATACTATATACTTAGACTATAAACTGTGTTACCTTCATCACAATGCTCACATGTTTTGCGGCTCTGGACAGATTTTATTTATTTTTTTGCCTAAAATGGCTCTTTTGAAAGTAAAGGTTGCTGACCCCTGCATCAGACTATCACTAAATGCTATATTGCAGTATTAAACAGCCTGCTGTACAGAAATAATAAACAATGCATTGGTTTGTTCATTTTTACAGCACCTAATTATTTTTTTTCTGTAATTTCTGATTAATAGGCACATGCTAGAAGCTTAAGAGGTTTCAGATATATTTATTTTATAGTGATGATAAATTAATATATTTTAATTGTTCATCCTCTAGATGTCACCAATAACACAAGCAAGCGTAACATGTATTATGATATTATCTGACATTACATGCACAGCACAATGGAATGTTTTTACCAAAGGTTTTACAAAATCAAACGTATGTCATCTATAGTAAATCATATACTAAATTTAATTTCAGATAATTTTGCTGTATGCCTATTCTTGTGAATTATTTTTTATCTTTAAAAATGCATATAATTCAATAAAAATAAAGTGACATTCTTCTTTCTCTACTAAAGAATATGCTGTATAACATGGAATCCAAACTGAAGATCCCTGTACCTGGCTGCCCCACCACACATAACCAGAAATTCACTCACACACATGCACACTCATGCACGCACTATGCTCAAATTACCCATCTAAATAAGAAGGCAGTAGTGGAAAAAAACAACAGTTGTTGACAGTCATGAGAATAGTTTTTAAAAGCTGTGATTAACCTACGAGAGGATTTTTTGTTGTGTCTTTCCAAACATTACTGTTATTTCTGAGATGGTACTTTCATTTTTTTTTTTATATGTGTTCTCCAGTCTACAGTAAGGCCTTTTTTACCCCTTCCAATAATGTTGGACCTTGCCAGATGAAAAAAAATATATAGTAATGGTTTTAGAGTTTAGAAATGATGAGGTCTTCGAATGAGACATTCAAATTTTTAAATGTCAAAAACATGCATACATTAATACATTGCATGTTTGCATGTAAGACTATGTGGCCATAAGATATTTGTATCCAGGGTGATGTAACTCAATGGACATGGTGTTAAAGCACTGCATAACTCACCAGTGTAGGAAACTCTCAGCTGAAGTGTAATAGAGTGTAATAAGACTCGAATGTCTTAGTCTTAATGTCCCTGTAGATATCCCTATAACCCATCCTAACAGTTTGAATATTAGTCTATTATTAGGACACATGGCATTAACAACAACACATAAACATCACAATAAAACATACATTTGTAAATAATAACAATGTAAATGTGGAATATGTGTAGACACAATACATAAAGACTGAATGAATGTGATCCTTCAGGAATAGCATTGCTCTTCTGTTAAGGTTAAATTTACAGTATACTATCAGATGTCAAGCAGTGGTTGTGTTACATCTACTGTCTTCTAGAAAATTGCATGTTATGAGATACACTATATTTTGTTGTCCCTACAATGCAGTGGGGGAAGAACTGTTGACAGCTGAAACCACAAGGCTATACTCCATGTCACTCAGCTGCACACACAAGCAATACAGACATGAAGGTCTGCAGTTATAGCTGCAGGCTCACTATTCTGATCTGATAAATTCAATGTTAAGAGAAAGACAAATCTAATCCCTTATAAAAGACATGTCAAGGAACATCATAACCTTATTTACATTTTGCATATAGTAAGTAGATGAGCAAACAAGTCAAAAACAAGAAGTAATCTAATTATAAAAGTTCATTTTTCCAATCTTACTCTGCATCACATAGCCTAATATCTGAAAGACATTGGTGGCTTATAATAGTTAAAATAAGGCAAACTTCTACAAACCTTAAGGCGGTAACTAACATGTTAAAGAGAAGAATCTTTACACCCATCTAATGTCCACACGTGTGGGTTATTATACTTTATATCCACTGGAGAGCAGTGTTGAGCTAATGATGCTCGGCCTCGTGGCCATTACTAAGACTAATGCAGAAATTGCCTTTTTCAAAATAGTCCCAAACAGACACACACTGATCTACACACAGTACACAAACACACTTACTACCCCGTTACAAATGACATGACGTTGTTGGGCCGAGTATCCTTATTTGCGAATACAAATTACCTGATTTCCTCAAGCGCTACTGATTTCTCCAAGAAACACTAATGAGAACAAATGATGACTCGCACGCAGATCTGCTGACACTTCAGGCACAGACAGCTAAAAACATGTTTTAATTGATTCATGTTACTGTAATTGCTTACAGTGACCTAACATAGCCTAGAAAACACTGCATATATAATAAGTGGTGTGTTTTGTGCTGTACAAATAAACAAATGTATTGTATTTTTTTTACATTTTTAACTTTTTTAGGTATTTAAGCTTCAAACACACTGCATCACTTGTAAAATAAAACTGTTTGTTTGCGTCTAGGGCCCTTTTTATCACCCCGACTGTCCAACCACAACCCCGAAACTTATGTTCTTCATCAGTGAGATCAAAACAAAGTAATGCAATGACTCTGAAATGGTGGCGGTCTGTGCTCCCATCTGAATAAACAGACCGGACAGTCAGGGGTCTTTGAAAGCCAGTCAGATTGTCTTTCTGACTCCAAGAGCCCAGTTACTCCCACCAGGGGTTTATGTGTGTGTGTGTGTGTGTGTGTGTACAGTCTCTGCTCTCTACATTCCTACCTGTTTTACAATTTTTCTGTGTGTTTGTGTGTTTTTTTTGTTTTTTTGGCGTTAAGGTGGTGCTCTTTACCCGCATGGGTAATCTTTCGTGCACTCCTAACGAGGTTGTCATATTCGGCGCATAATGAGGAGCCTAAAGATGAATGTAAAAACGCCTCCATTACACCGCTTTCATCCTCTTGTTCATTAGGTTAGCATAAGGTTACAATACATTACACCGGTCCCAATGTTCCCGCACACAAAATTGCACATGTCACCGAGGGGTTGTGTGTTAGTTTGCCATGATAATATTCATTCATGTGCACACAAACATGCACATAGTGCTGCTATACCTGCCTAACCTTTAAGTGAACCTCAACACTGAATCTCAGACTAAATCTGACTTTTTCTAGTGTTGTTTGGAGAGTAGGTTTTATAAATGTCCCTATCACAATATGTGTGTAATTCACACACACAAAAATGCAAATCTATTGTGCATGATTTCATCATCTCTGGATGTCCACATTTGCCGCTTTTGTTATTCCGTCTCTGTCTCTTCACCTCTGCCCATCCCTCACCTCCCTCCCTCTTTTTTTTTTTTATTTCTCCCATTTCTGCACCCCTGTCAAGCGCTTTGTTTGCTGTGACTTTCCATGCGGTTATCTGAGCGCAGACAGTGTGCCTCACCCTGGCACAGGACCTCAGTTTCCACGGCAACTTTATAATTGTTTTGGATGCGTTCCAAGCGCCACTGGATACCGAGGCATTATTGATGTCAAAAGAAACATGTATGAAATGAGGAGATGTGGAGGCGTCCATATGGTTCTGTACACAGCCTCATGCGAAGCCATTTAACCGTTTTTCAATGGGAGTTTTGTGATACCGCTGAATAGATCCCACATGTGTCGCATGATATTTCATAATTTTGATCTTTCTGTTTCACAAAGGGATAATGGCACGCAATACAAGCTACTGAACTGTGCAATATTTCCCCTATTCATGTCATTAAGTCATTGTCACAGTATGCACTACTGGGTTGAGTATGTCGACCCTACTGAATACAATATGTCCATCATGATGCATTTAAAAAAAAAAAAAAAAAAAATCTGAATAGTGAAAATGAGAGAGGAGTCCGTCTGAACAAATGGAGGAAAATAAAAGTCTGCGGCATCAAAAGCGTTCTCCAGTTACCGTAAAGTACGCCGCTGCCAGCCTCATTCACTTCAAGTAGGCCAGTCTTTGTTTTGACAGGAGAGGCGGTATGAGTTATCCCAGTGCTTGTCACCATAACCATATTGTGACCCCCCCGCCACCCCCCACCAACTCTCTCATGCACACACACATGCACAGCCTAGCAGCACCTCTGAGCCATGAGCTGTGGCCACATTAACCACAACGCCGCAACACTCATTAAAATAACATATAGTGTCAACAGCAGTGTGGCCCCAAGTGGATAAATCCCCAAAAACCCTCTGTCTTAACTTAATCCACAGACTTGTCTTTACATCAGAGAATTGCCCTCCGAGCAGCAGGTTCGCTTCTTACTGTTGCTTATGAAACTTTGACTCTTTCGGCGCTGTCATATCGCAGAATGTGTGATAAAAAACTGAAATGAGGTTCTGACTGATCTTTTTTCTCTGATCTGGAAGCCTCCCCTCCCTCTGCTTAATTTATGACCTGTGAGGAGGAACCCAGGGAGTGAGAAGTGAGTGAGACTGGTGTGAAAGCCCTGAATAGAGCAGGGGCAACAGGCCCTCCAAATAACACAAAAGAGGCACCACAGCTGTTTGGAGGCAACACAAGCCTTCACGAGGCACCGTCTTCTGCACCGAGCTCCCAGACTGGCACTCACGCTGACTTTGTGAGCTGAGTTGTTATATGAATACTGTAACACAATCATCACATTAAATTTGTGGGTGGAAAACCTTCCAAGATGTGTGGTAAAAAAAAAGTTTAAAAGAAGACCAATATTACCAAAATGAGTCTGGCTATTTCACTTGAATAAAATCCATCATTTTGTGTCACTGATATGTATTATTGGTCGCTTAAAAGAGGATGTTCACACTGTGACATCTGCCTTTGAGTTATTTGATCTTCCCATGATGCTAGCAACCGAACAAGGAGAGAGAAAGATGTAAATGAGGTGGGAAGGAGATCAAACCTGCTCTATTCCATAGTGCGAGCCAAGAGGAGGGAAAGAAAAACAGCACAACAGCCGATCACCTTTACAGAGGGCTGGATCCTTGGAGGACCCCGCTGAGACGCAGGAAAGTGTCACCAGCCCTCCGTGAGCTCGCTGTCAAGTGCCGGTTACTGACTGTCAACTGCGGCTAAAAATGATTTCAGAATCCGGGGTTAGAAGTTCAGCGCGCTGTTTTCTTCCCCCCAGACTGGGGGGAAAAACGCTGTCACCGTTGCCGGGCCCGTAATAATTTATTCCCCCCTGTTTAAAACTCTGTTGGCTCCCGGTTTCTACGTCTGCTTCTCAGTTCTGCGCTCACGCCCATTAGCTAGCCACATGCAGGACACGTGTGAACTTCCAGAATGATGGCGGCGTTTCTGTATAACTTAATTGCAGCTCATATTCATCATCACGACTGTGTTAGAGGAGGCCCTGTTGTAAAACTGCTTACTGTTGAACATCTTAGTTTGCATTTAGTTACTTCAGTATTGTAATTGCACGTGTTGTCAGCGTTATTGAGCATGGACTGTTGTCCTTGCAACCTTCTGATGAAGCATACAATCTTTTCCTGAAACTGCATTATTAGAATAATAAAATAACTTAGAGATAATATTTAGAAATCATGTTAATTGGAAACTTGGATGAAACAGAGCGTATAGTCTGCTCTCTTTTTCCGTCTCTCTGTCTGTCCCATCCATCCATAGAGAGAGTATCCGGAGCCATCTGCAGACCACGATCCATCCCCAAACACTGGGGATCACAAAGGTGTTATTTTTCAAAGCTGGCCCTGTCCACCTCCTGCCGAGGGTTCGCGGCTGCGGTTCAAGGGAAGGTGGGAAACTTCTGAGGCCCTGTTCCCCTTGTACCCCCCTCCCTGTCGCCTGCCTCCTCGGGGGCAGCCCTTTGAGGGTGTCATAACTGCGGCCTGTATAACATGGGTTACTGCTGACGGCGGTTGGTCACAGTTGATGAAGCCTTTAAAGAAGCCTCCCCTCTCATGGTTTCTGTTAAAATTCTGGAGAGCAGGAGCAAGGCCTGGCTCCCAGACAATTACAGACGTAGTAATGGGAGGACTCTGGAGTGGGCCTGCATTTTGACTTGTGATGGGTAGAGGGTGCTCCAAGTCCACGTTTGAGGAGAATGTCATTCGGGTGCATTGCAACTCTACACTACCGCCTTCTCTTCCCCCTCCAAAAAAAAATGAAAATCACCCTCTCCATTTTAGTTTTGAGCCTCTATGCTTGCAAGTTGCCTACACAAAATGAGTCCTCCATGTTTTGTGCTACACGGCGGTCTCCATTTCACGAAACTAAGGAGGAAAAAAAAAAATTCCACGAAGACTATGAAATATGCTGTAAATGGACAAAGCTGCAGAACATGCAGCTGTTGTGGTGCCATCCTGTTGTCTTGCGGGGTTGGGGGAGGGTGTAGGAAAGGTAAAATGGGACAGAAAGCCATGACAGTCTGGTGGTAATAGCATGAGAGGGTCCGCATGCAGCACCTGGTACTCACCTCTTTCTCCGGAGAGTCCCCGTGGACACGGTGTCCTGCTGGCACACCGTAAAACTTGATTGTGGAAAACACCATCACGCTGAGACTGATAAAAGGAAAAAAAAAAATGTATGTTTTTTTTCCTCCAAATTTTGGTTGTAACCGCAGAGGAGGAAAGAAATTGTTCTTTAAATAACATTTTTATTTTTACGTTTATATCCAAAACCATTGTAGATTTATGACAAATGTTTGTTACAGTGCATTTCATTTTGAATGGCAGTTACCAAAACTTAACTCAGTTGCACCAGCACATGATCTTACAGTATGGACATATGGTTTCTAAAAAATTTCGGTGACGGGCAGTTATGATTTTTAGCAGATAAAACATGTATTATATCTATATATTTTTTTTTACTTTCCACCAATTCACCTCTTCTTTAACTTTGCCTAAATCTCTATATTCTAGTTCAGTTCAGTTTCAGTTTTATTTGTCATATGTAGGTTAACTCAGGGTCAGCGTTACAATGAAATGTATAGGATGAGAGAACAGGTCAGCTCAACAATAAAATATACAAATAAAATGACAATAATAAGCGCTAAAAACATTAATAAGATAGAAAGATTAATGATACCATAAAGTGATAATAAGTTGTAAGAGAAAAAGTGATGACATAAATAGTATAAAAATATAGTACTATATGCATATGAAAATGAGGATTGTATGTAAAAGTAAGTGATTGTGTCTGCAACAGTATTGCAATATAAACATAAATTTACTCAATTTCTAGCTATAGAGAATATGAGAATATTCACTGTGGGGTTTAAATTATGTCTAAGTTATTGTCTAGATAAATCAAAAGTGGTTTTATTTTGAAAGGAAAATGTTACATGCCAAGGACCACAGATGCTTGGACATGTTCTAACTAATAACATTTGACATCTATCCTGTGGTCTGCATCTGCAAAAGCAGCACAATTTGAACATAAAATAAAAAGATTATTTTTTAAATTTTCAATTTAATGTTTAGTGTAAAATTAAATTTTTTTTTTACATGTTTTATTTTTTATTTACAAATTTTACTGCAATACATTTTCAACACTCCACATTATCAGTTTCAAATTTAAATTTATATAGTTTTCATTTTCCGAAATCTGTGCTGAAAAAGATGCTTCTGAGGATAAATGTGCGCCAGTATTGAATGTTAAATGAGAAACAACTGCAGATTGCGTACAGTGAGTGTGCTGTTTCTCCACGGCTTACAAAGTGTGTTGAACCTGGCTTGACCAGACAGATACAGCGAGGCGGCCACCTCGCCCTGTGTGAGTCGGTGTCGGTGCAAAGTGCAAAGGCCAGTGCGGTTCAGGACTTCTCCTCGGGCCGTGCTACGTGAGCTGCAGCGTGTGCGCGACGTGCTCGGAGCCTCGGCGCCGCACAATGCTCCTCTGTTCTTTGTGCTGTACTTCTATCTCGCTCTCTCTTTGTCTCTCTCTTTCTGTCCTACACACACACACACACACACACACACATGCATGCACACTGAAGAGTTCTCTCCACACAGTTGGAAAGACAGGGGTCACTGACTGGATGCTCCCAGCTGAGTACTTCAGTGCAGCCTTTCTCTGCAACACACACATACATGCACACACACCTACATGCACACACACAGCCACACGTGCACTGTGTTAATGTCTTTTTCCATGCTGGCACCCTGCACACTCTGGCGGTGTTGTAGTCTGAGTTTCTCTCCGAAACTCGAGCATTAACTGAAATGTTTTTCTCATTCATTATATAATCAGTAAAAATTGTTTCATGAAAGCACCTGAGGGAGCGCTGACTGTTATTAAGAACAACAGCCTTGATAGTAAAATGTTTTAATAGTATCCCTTTAAACAAATTCTCATTAAAACTGAAACTGTTTCTGTTTTCTGTTCGTGGTTTGATTTTATTGAGGACATTTTAGTCTCAGTGTTCTTAACCTAAACAAAAGCATAAAGTGATCAAGTTATTCTCTAAGTCCGGTGTTATTGTTCCTCAGTTGTTGCAGGATGTCTCAACTAGCGAGATCAAACTGTGGCTGCTTTCAAACCCCAGAGCAAAGCAACTTTCAGCCTGGCGTCCTACTTTGTGAACCCGATGAAATGAGTAATTTCTTTGTGAGATCCTTTTTTATATTTATTTCACAATAATGCAACCATTAATGGTTGTGGAAAATTGAAACCAGACATGCAAGATACTCAAAAACAAGCTTTCGCAGTGAATGGGTACTTCATTAGTCCTATAAGGGATGTCATGCAGTGATTAGCTGGAAAGACCATAAAGGTACTGAGTTTCACTTTATTACAAGGCAGGCTTTTTAAATTATAGTAAATTATAATAACTTGCAATATAGAAATAATGTTGAACCAAAAACAAACAAAGTATGGAGGGAGTGGTTGAATTATACATGAGTAATAGACTTTATTCTCACAGAACTTTAACTTTTTCTAAACCGATGGGCCGCGGTCGGCAGATGATTCAATCGACAACCTCTCAATGCTCCACTGAATTAATTACCGCCATAATGCTGTAGTATCGATCAAAAACACAGCGATCCCGTGGCCGTTAATCATTCGTGTCAAAATGGGAGAAACATAACCCAGCCAGGCAGCGCAGGGGGCGTGCAGAGGAAGTGGAATGCACGAGGAACAGGGAGGTTGATCCCTCTGCCGCTTTGACGTCAGGCATCCATCTACTAGTGTTATTCCTTAATCTGATTCACTTGGCTGCTCAGCAGACCGGCGTTGCCTGTTGGAAAGGTTTCATGTGTGTGTGATGGATGCTATTGTCAGAAATGCCAAGGTCAATATGCGACGCAGCGGCGAAAAAAAAAAAGAGGACTTTCTTATTTCAAAAGTGCTTCCCATGTATCATCATCTCTGCAATCTGACCTTGCTTCCCTCTGTAATAACATTCAGAGGGAGGACAACTGCTGGGTGCATGCTCATGGGCTGGCGATGATCTTTAAAACGGGTCATGGCGCCGCAGAGAAGAGGCCCGTGTCACTCATGACAGTATGCAGGCGTATTACTTACACTAAGACAGATTTGGAAATGGAGTTGTACTGTCTGGCGTGAATGCCGGGGGACAATTATGTCTTGATTTGAGCATCTTAACAGAGGGGCCACCGTTTGACTGCACGCTCTCTGTACAAGAGCAATTAGCTGAAATCGAGGCATCATCATCACATGATGATATAAACAGATTTAGAGTAATGAAATGTCAACTTTGGCAAATGACAAAAAATAAAGAAGTTGTTGCATAAACAGATGACAATCTAACAGTTTGTCAGTTTGACTGACAAATGTCAGCGTTGGTTACTTTTGTTTCACATTATATAATTCACTCAACCACATCGCCATTAAAACTTAATCTCAGCAGCACTGGCAGTTATTAATACCACTTGAGGCAACGTTCTTGTGAGATTATCTTGGCAGCATCTCCATGATGCAGGAACTATATGGGCTGAAGCAGTCCTGGTCATATTAAAAACAACCTCTTGACATTGTTTTTTAAAAGAGTATATAAAAAATATTGTGCTTGGAATTATAATTAGTGTCTGATATGTTTTTTTTCCAAAGGTTAAAATTTCTGAAAATTCTTTAAAAGCGTCTTCTCCTTCTCCCTCATTAACAAATATGCAAATATTGTCAATTTCAAAGTTTAACTATGAGACACAAAATGTTTCCTACTTCACTTCCATTCTCAGTGACTAGGAGGTTTTAAGTTTCCACATCACTCTTGCTTAAGTTGAACACTGGAGCATGATTGGCTGCCAAACTAGTAGTGATGTCTCAAAATCAGGCAATAAAACCACTAAAGTTAGGTTTAGGAAATAACAACATGGTTAAGCTTAAAACTACTACGTTTGTACAGTGAAAATTACATTAACGTTGTGAACACGAGACATGAACGAACAGATGATTGTAACGTGACGCACGGGACATGATCAGCGGTCTCCTGGATGAAAGCCTTGTGTTTGTTGGACTCATCCATCTCCCCCTCCGCCCGACCAGTGTGTCTCTTTTCGCTCTTAAAGCTAGGTCACCACTCACACTTTTCCTGAGTGTTTAATGTTGACCCGGTTGGGTTTACATTTTAGTTTATGGAAAGCCCGGTGCATCTCATACCTTTGCCAAAGGGTGCCTTAAGCATCGGTATCTAACGCCAACGGTGGTGACAAAGCGTCGGTATTTGACGCTCTAGGAACGAGCAGGGGCTGTGATACCTAGGTTTTAGGTACTGGCTCTATACCCAATACTGATCCCATACCCGTGTTTAGTTAATAATCTGTGTACATCACTGTGTGGAAGTGAATGGGATCATTCTTTTATGTGTTTGGCAGCATCAGGCTTGACTTAAACATTGCTTTCATAACTTTTTAAAACAAAATGTAACAAAAAAATACATAGATATAAATGTACTGAATTGTTATTTATGATTAGAATAATAAATTGTACACCAGCAACTTGGTAAAAAACCTTAAAAATCAACAGGAATTACAAGTGTAAACCTTTTTAATGCAGCAACAAATTGGTTAAAACTTAAATTCCAGTATATAATGTATATAATATATAAACATAGAATTGAATTGAATAGATTGGCCCCATTGTCACCTATACCCGATACAGCTATTTGAGTCAGTATCGGCCCAATATCAGTGCATCCCTACATATTTTTGATTGTGGGGCAACTTTAAGTGTTTAGAACCGTTCTACTATATTTAAATTATCAAGTTGTACCTACCACGCACTTAATAGCTTGATTACTGATAGTTTAAATGGGCTTGTCTGATGAGGAAAAACATTAAATGGTGGGTTACTATATGGCTGTTATTGCCCAACAAGCTGGACATCACACCATCAACTTGTTTTTTTCTGAGTGATATAAGGAAATCGATGCTAACCTGAGTGGCGTTTCCCCACTGAGCCCTCATCTCCGACTGGCCGCTGAGTCACCGCTCCCACAGGGGAGACTGACCTCCTCAGCCGCCAGGGGACGACCCCCCTACGCTCAGTTAAATATGCTCACAGGAAGGAACCACAGTGGAGAAAATCATGTCGTTAATACTCCACACCAGGCCGCTCTGTCCAGCCAGCGTCCTTTTTTCAAAGGCCAGGGAATAAGAAATACCCCAAGTCTTGGAAAATGACTTCAATTAACCATAATGTTAATCACTATTGCACAGAACAAAAGTCAAGCTGAGAAATCCCTTGATGGAAATTGTTATAATTGCCCTAACAACGGGAATGAATATTTCTCCCTGCTTAATTACATGTGACTTAATATTTAAATATACCATTTGCGGGTTTTAAAGTATCTTAATCACAGCCATTAATTTTAAATATCTAGCATTTGGAGTGGCGGGGGAGCAGACAAACACCTTTTACAGTGTGACTGGTTACATGTGGCAGGTAACGTTAGCAGAATGTCAGGTATGTATTATGCACGAGGCGCTGTTGACAGGGCCTGTATGCCTCGACAAGAACAGGTAATTGTGCTTTCCTCGTGCGGTAGGAGGTAGGGAGCGATCTGTTACACACAAGCTGGAGTCTGACTTGGAGCTCTGACGCATCCGTCGTAAACAACGACACTTTTCAGACAAAACTCAGACTGGATTTTCCTCACTACGATAAAATACGATAAATAACATACTGTATGACGCACTCTTTTTACAAAATGTACAGTAGTGCTGAAATGATTAGTTGTTAGCCAGGGGATCTATCTCCCAACAGTTTTGATAATCATTTAATTGTTGAAGGCATTTATCAAGCAAAACAAACATCATCCTTTAAAGTGTAGAATTTGCAGCATTTTTGTGTTTGATATTGTAAATTGAATATCTTTGAGTTTTTGACTGTTGGTCTGTTGATCGCCGCCGCTCTCTTTCTCTTGCTTCACCACTCACTTCCAACCTCTGCTCCAAATGACCTATGCTCCTCTTACAGCAACTGGCTCTAGAGAGGGCCATTCACATTTTTGCGTAAGCCACCATAGTTGTTCTACACGGCACGCTGAAGAAGTTTCAGTTCGCTGCAATCTGCAACCTCGCTCCAGATCCTACACAGTGCTCCTTTATGTAATCAACAGATTTTTCCGAAATGTAAATGTGAGCCTCCTTAGGCTTTATTGTGACCATGAAGCTAATATTTAGCAGAAATTAATGCAGGTCTTGTCATCAAAATGTTCATTCCCTCCTCTCCCCTCGCTGTGGTCATTTAGGAACTCATGGCATGGTTTCTCGAGGTTTCAGGGGTGGCAACCCCAGAGTCCTGGCCAGCAGCCAACAGTGACTCTCCCAATCTGGCCACCTA
Organism: Sebastes umbrosus; assembly: GCF_015220745.1. Lineage (NCBI taxonomy): Eukaryota > Metazoa > Chordata > Actinopteri > Perciformes > Sebastidae > Sebastes > Sebastes umbrosus. Next base: position 10,055,934 of record NC_051289.1, read on the forward strand.
AATCACCGCCTCATCTAATTGGCCAAATCACCCGCTGCTCTCAGACCCCCGTTGCTGCGTGGCAAAGGCCTTCTGAGGAATCAGACAATGTTTGCAAACTGTTAATGTTGTGTTTGGTCAGTGTGCGGAGACACTTTGAACCGTTGGGAACACACAGGTTATAAAGGCTGTGGGGGGAAAAAAAGTTAGGATCAGTGTAAAAAAAAAAATCTAATTTTATCCATTTAATGTTTGAATTTCCACATTGAGAATAAGTTTCCACTTTCAGAGCAATTACTGCAATATACACAAATCAACCAGACACTGGGACGCAGCATTTCCACCATGCTGTCACTTATCGAGAGTTGACAATAAGCTGAAATGCTGCGGGGCTAACAAACACACACAGACATACATAGAGAAGCAACAGACAACTGAGCGCACGCACACACACACACACACAAGTTAAGCAGGCCTTTGGGTCACGCAGTGTGAGTGAAAAACAGAGAGTGGGAGTTGAGCGAGCAGCTGCAGGAGCCATGGGGTGGGTTGGGCCTTACGGCGAGCAGCGAGGGGCTGGGGGAGGCTAAGGGGATGGAGGAGGCTGGGGAGGGCTGCGGGGAGACCCGGAGCTAGGGGCCGCCTGTTTAATTGGAGCTCATTTACACAGCAGTGGAGCAGGAGACACCTGAAGGGCCTTCCCTGCCTTATCAGCTAAATGGCTCCCGCGCCACATCTTCCACAAGTCGGATTCCTCTTCTTGTTTATGCACTCGTTTCTCTCTCACAATACCATTCCTGCCTGTGATAGTCCAGCTTTTTCCTCCAGATCTGGACTACTTGAACTGCCCGTCCCTATCAAATATCAGCACATAGTAAAAGTTATCATTAGAAACATAGAAAAAAAGACAGCAGCGGTGAGGAAGTTCTGCTGCACATACAGGTTGTTGACATGCCTCGTAAACTGAATTATAAATGATCTGCTGCCTTTAATATATTATGCTGTTGCAATGTAATTAAATCAGTCAGTGTTGACAATGCTAATACCCACCATACCATCTTCCTGTAGCTTTGAAAAAGAAGGTGGAGGATGGCGAAGGTGGAAAACAGGAGGGAGCGGTTAGGAGGTGGGGTTGGGGGGGGGGTTATGATGAGGATGAAGAGGAGGAGGAGGAGGAAAGGAGCCAAAAGAAGGAACAACTTACTGTAATCATAGTCATGTTCAATCAGACACCTGCTATTAAGTTGATAAATACACTTTTCCCAGTGTGAGTCCGGATACACTGAGTACCCCTAAGGCACTGTTCTGCTCTTTAACTACCTACTCTGCCTGGCTTCTTCACTCAACCACTGACTCTCTTCCCATTAACTCACATTTCACCCAGTCTCACAAGATGTCCCGAAAACCCATTCCTTACAGGGCACTGTATGATTGACTAAACGTCGTCCTCTACGGTGAGACCGCGAACAGATTTGGTGAGTGGTTTTTCTGGCTGTTGGGGGTGTGAAAGGGTAGGGATTTGGGGACATTTTTAGTCCATTAGTAAGTACTATTTTGTCCTTTTTTCCCTTTCGTGCTTACGGTAATAAGAAAAAATGGGAGCGGAGTGTATGTGTGTGTGTGTTGCGGGGCGGAGGGAGAGGTTGTTGTGTTGGAGACAGGGAGGGTGCGCAGACAAAGCTTGCCTCCTTAATCTCTTGTCTCGCCTTTTCAGCTCCAGTCGGTGCCCACATGCTGGTGACGGGGCCAAGAGGATGCCTCCTGTAGAGAATCTTACTCAGCACGGTGTCATGGCCGCCACGACACCTGATAAACATTAAGTACAGGCTGTGATACCTAAGTGTTATTATTGTTGTTTATTTAGTTTATGTCCCCTTAGTGTTTTACAGTCAGCTCAGCTTGTCTGCAGTTAAGATAAGGGAGCGATAACAGGGGTGTGCATGTCTTTAAGATCTGGACCATGCAGAGAATGTAAAGTAACTGACTTAAGCTCAGGTTCCAGGTTTCAATGGGCTCTGGGATTTAATTAGCCAAATTATCCAGATAACTTCTGCTCTGCGCGTCAGGCACCTGGACTTGTACTATATACAAAATACCCTCCAGCATCTTTGGTCCTACTGGCATGTATTTCACCCCCTGAGCGGCTGCCTCTGGCATGATCACAGGCCATGGGGATGTGGTGAGGCTGCTGTGTACAGCAAAGACTATCTGATCAATAATAAGAGCAATTTGCAAGCCTCTAATTCCACTGTTTTTTCTCCTGGCATAATAAAGTTGCACAAAAAGTAATACTGGGACAATACACCTATCTCCCGATTCAAGATTATCACAATACTTGGGTGCCGATTCGATATGTATTGCGATTTTAAAGTAGTGCAATTCGATATATTACAATTTATTGCAATTTTTGTTAACTTTTTTAACACTAGATCATGGGAAAAAGTTGAATCATACACTTCTAGGGACTTTTACTTTGGAAAATATCTAAATTGATACAGTAAAAATGTTAGAGTTTCAGCATGTTTATAGTCAGAGATGTCCGGAAGTCAAATATATCAGTCATTGCCAGGCATTATTTATAATTTTTTTCCAGCAACCCAAAAATCAAAGACTAAAGACTTTCCCCTTACAAATTAGTGGTGTTTTCTTTTTTATTTATAAGAGACAAGTAACATGTTTTATACTCTGGTGAATATAACATATAACACCTTATTTTGAAAACCGGATGTAGTCACACGTGTATACTTCCGCTAACTTTTCCAAGTCTGTCGCTAGCTCTCCCGTCAGCTCCGTTCTCTTTATACATCCATGGTCAGCTCCATCGGGGCCGTTTGAATGCATTCAAAATTAAATGTCAGTATATGGGTGCTCTATAGTTGTAACGTCGGCCGATTTGACCACAGAGATGAGAGTGACGGCTGGCTTGACCGCACATTACCGCAATTTGGTAACGTTTCCTGTCCATGACAGAGTTAGCCTGCAGCGTTAGCCATGATGTCTAGCTCTGCTTTTCCTGGCAATGTGTGAAACCCAAAGTGTTTCCATACTTTACTGTATGTGTAGTGTTTACCACTTTGGATTTAAAATGTGAGGGTGCAGGTCGTATCAACGTGGAACCTTCGCCGTTTTCTACTTTGTCGTTTCGGCTAACTGCGGTTTGTTTTGGTTGACGGATACGGAACGGATATGACGTCACGTTACTCAGACTACAATAATAAAAGCGTTAATTTCCTTCTACCTCCGCATAGACTCAAATGAAGCAAATATATCGATTCTGGCATTAAAAAAAACAATTTTAAAATCATTCTATTGTATCTTCAAGTATAAGTTCTCCCTCAGTAAATGGGCTGGTCAGCGTCCCATGATCATGTAACAATATTGTATTTGGGTTGTCTAAATTCCTTGCATCAATATTATGAATGTTCTAAAAGAATGAACAAAACAAACCTGAGAAAACAGCATGGTTTAAAAGCCAGACTTCCCAACGTTATTGAAACCTAAACTTGCTTTGAAACATGAATATCCTGTGTACATTGTCCCGAAAATATTTTCCTTAAGTTCCTCTGAGCCTTAAAAGAAAATTCATAACTTTGCGGTCAAAGTTCAAAAACATACCCGGCTCGAACATCTGAAAAGAAAAGAAAAAAAAGTGCCATAACATTCAATTCCCCTCTTAAAATCGCACATGTCACTGATTGAGTTGCAAACTGGCTGGGGCGAGATGCGTCTGGAGGCGTCGGAGGGGGGTCTCTCTCCATCTTTCTCTTACTCTCCCATCCCTCCCTCTTCCTCTATCTATCTATCGGCTGAGTGGAATTCATCATCTGTTGCGAGGGCGCGGCACATGATAAGCATGCGAGCGGGCGAGCTGGGCCGCTATATCACCGGGAATGAATGAACGACCTCACTTTGACCCGACCAGGGGAGGAAAACACATGTTCTGCTGGTCTTGGCTGGCTGGCTACCTGCAGAGAGGGTTGGGAATTCCTCCAGCAGGAGGGATGGTGGAGATGGAGGGGTAGAAGAGGAGGAGGAGGAGGAGGAAAAGAGTCGGACTCCATGTGTTTGCGTCGCCCTCACATTAACTTGGGATGTTGACATATTGTCCTTTTGTTAGACATGGTATCTTGTTGAAAAGGGTTAAATAATTTAAGACGTATGAAAGTTAGTAGCTGAATAAGAGGGAGGTTGCCAAAAAACATGTCACACAGATGGAAGTTAGGTGCATTATATAGCGGTACATTGTACTTGTTACGGGGAACAATGTGTGAGAGTGTTAACTTAGAGTCTAATAGACATTTAACATGGCGTTATAAAGCTGCTAAGCTCTCTTAGACCCTGCTCACTCTGCAAATCCGGTGTTTCCTGCTATGAGCTCAGCAAGCTCTATGGCTACCTATTGTTTTTTATTACGTGTCAAGCATTTTTCCACTCTCTAAATCTATGGGGAACTCTTTGTCCACCATCACCTCAATTCAGAGTCAGTTTCCGTACTTTCTCCACCCATGTTCCAATGAAACGCACCTCTGGATTTCATTAGCGGCGAGTTTTGTGTGCGCCCACATGTTTGTGTGTGTGTGTGTTTATGCATTCGTGGGGGCAAGATAGAGCACACTTGAAAACCTTAATTTAAGGTGTGCAAATACATGTGTGTGTGCACTTGTTGCTACACACATGCATGTTTACAGTTGTAACATACATGTGCATGTTTCTAGAGCATTGTGTTTTGCATTTATGCATATTTGCACAGTTTGCACTACCACCACCAGAGCTCGTATACTGCAGCTACCCGACTGTGTTTCAGTGTCAGACTGTTACAAACTGTGGAGAGGGGGCCTTGGCCTCATGTCTGGACATGGAGCTGCAGAATGTAGAAAAGGCGGCATGTGGCAGTGGAGGTATGGATGGCTACGGGAGGGCGTGGTCAGGGGATAAAGAGGCCGATTCCTGTTGCCGGGCTGTGGGACGAAGGGCGGAAAAAGGGGTTGGTAAGGGGGCTGCTGGAGGCGGTGCACATCGCCCCTTTATTTACTTTGACCCC